>NW_027069476.1:2022663-2191118 GCF_002906115.3 Quercus suber
GCCCTCGGGAACAATATATCCTTCCAAAGCTACACTGATGCGGTGAAACCGAGGATCTTTGGCCTTTATCATGCACTTAGGAGCTTGAAATTCTTTGGAAATAGGTTTATACCTAAGGATTATGTGTGCTGCCCTCAGTTGGCCATCAAATGGGTTCACATACACCTCGGATCGCAAGATTCTGTCTAAACTCTCCCTGTTAACTAGACTGAACTGAGGTCTGGTAGCGTGCTTGTCTGCAAAATCATTAAAACAGTAGGAGAATTTTGTCAGAAATAGAGATAACATGAATTAGAGAATACAATCCAAACTATATAGGCTTATAGCCAGAAACCCCACCTGGTTTTCCCTCTCTAGTCGGACAGGGTAAACCATTATGCCACTCCCTAGAAAGATTAAAAAAGTCATCTTTTAATCCTTATTCGATGTAGGGAGGCATTGGATTAACCTTACTTCAGGATGCCTAGACTTAAGATAGTAACCCTGACTCTTCAGATAGTTAAGATTGTACATCCAATTCACATCGTGATGGGTCAGACCTAAGTTCATCCTCTCATTTAGGACTTCTATACTGCCTAGCACCCTGAACATATTTGGGGCATATTGTGTGGGAGATAACCTAAAGAATCTAAGATAACTTTTAGTGAGATTACCCATAGGAATAGTCATCCCTCCCTCTATAAAGGCGATCATAGGGATGACCACTTCTCCCGTTTTCCTATCGTTTACCCACATTTCTAGGGAAACATATCTCATGCCCACTGTTGGGGGAATCCTATATTTAGCTCTAAATAACTCTATATCCTCTTCGAACTCAACCAAACTCTTGAACCTACCCATTTTCTAAAAGTCGTGAAGAAAAATTAGTAAAAAGGATTGAAGGCTAAGAAGGGTTTAGGAAACTTACAGGTTTAGAAAAGGAGGTCCTCGGACAGACTCAGTATTTATGAGAGCGTGGAGAAGTGAGAAAGAGAGACAGGTTCAGTGAATACATGCTAGTGTGATTTTTGTAACTGAAAAGAGAGTTGGTTTGAAAAGCTCTTTATAGTGGCGCATAAATTGTAAGTGGAAAAGTCCCGCTCATAAATACTGAAGATCCTCTACCGTTAGATTTATATCTTGCTGTTGAATGTGGAGGACAAAGAAGCCGTCATCATTGGGCAGGTAGAAAGGTATTCTAAAGATTGGGAGAGTCCACGAAAGGAGTGAGGGCAAGATATCAAAATCTCCCTTTTTCCGAGGTGACAAAAAGCGAGATTTTTAGGAGCTATTGTGGGCCGGTTATCCAAAAAGATGATGTGGAAATTGTAGAAAATGGGCTTGTGGCCCAACGGCCCAGTCCGAGGACATTCGCTTGGCCGAGGATGGTTAAAGAAAGATATTGTGGGAATAGTATAAGAAAAAGGGATGGAAGTCATATATAGCAGCCTAAAACGCGTCTGAGGATAAGATCCACCTCGGATACCATAGTCCGAGGTGGATGTAACTATCTCACTATTCAGAGTACTCCGCAAAGTTGTATTAGAACTGGAAAGTGAATATAGAACAAAGAAGGAACCAGGAGAGATAACAAATATCTTCTAAAGCTGCTACCTCCACATTAAATACTTCCCAACTAACTCTTTGGCCACATTAATGTGGAGGTGATACCTGAACAATAACCAAGCAGCCTTATGGCTGCTAAGTAAAGGTTCCGAGAGGTGTTGGATGAGACAGAAAGGAGTTCCTAGAATAGAATCTACACATGTACGGTAAGAATGAGGTGAGGAACGTGATATATAACCTGAAAATGGATGACATTAGAGAGGAAGAGAAAAAAAAAAAAAAGATAGAACCCAGAAAGATATCCCCTAAGACTTAGCCTAGGAGAGTTTTTATCATTTGATTAGTTTGAAGCATCCTTTGCTGGACAATGATCATGACCTTTTCTATCGAATGGAATTAGTTCTTTTATCCACTCTCTAAAAATTTATTATTTGGGCTTGCTGGGTTAGAAACCCATCCCTATTCTGGGTCCGATCCAATTTGAGTCCTACACTTAGTATTACTCATGATGAGTTTCTTATTTTAGTTATTTTTTGTTTAGTCTCCAAAAGATTAATTGAAGAAGAAGAATTGACGACTTAATTTATATATATATATATATATATTTTTTTTTTTTTTGAACTAATTAATTTCTCAAAAATTTAATTTGGTTGTCTTGGCATTTACATGTATGAAAGATGCTACGTCTACAACAATTTTATAATATTTTTACAACAAATCACAGGTGGTTAGTTGTTATTTGTTCAAATTTGAAACTAATACTAAGATTATTTTTTTGCCCCAACAATAACAACCAATAATAACCTGTCACTTAAAATTTATTGTAAAAATATTGTAAACATATCATTTCTCTTATATGTATGGATTAAAAATTGAATAATCTGTGTTGTATATTGCAAGATTTTCTCTTTGTTTGACTGCTGTCATATTGTTCTATTTTTTCATAAACATAATTTCCAATTGGGCTCAGTTCACTCTTTGCCCAAAGGCCCATCAAAATCACCGGCCCATCAATCATACCACGCATCCTCTAACCAAAAACCCTAGCTTTCATTTACCTTAAACCTGGTACCAAACCAAACCTCTAGCTCTTCTTGATTTGCTTTGCTCACCATGTTGAAAGTAAAAACTCCGAGAAATCATAGGGTTAGGCGTGAGCTCGAGAAGCGAGCTCCCAAGCTCGTCGAGAATGGGAAGAAGACGCTGATACTTCACGGTACAAAGACGAGCGGTGTATTGAACGAGGTTTTGAAAGAAATATACCATTTGAAGAAAGGAAAAGCCGTCAAGTTCAGCCGCAAGAACGAGAACATCAAGCCTTTTGAAAACGGTGGCGAGACCTCTTTGGAATTCTTCTCTATGAAAACCGATTGTAGCATTTTCGTGGTAAGAGCTTAGTTTTTTGAATATTTGTTATGTGGGCATTGATTATTTTCTCTCAAAACCGATTGTAGCATAAGATTTTCATCTTTCTAGCTTTGTTTTTTAATATTTGTTATGTGGGAATTTTTTAATACTGGGTATTGAGCAATTGCTTTATTTATTTATTTATTTTTTGTGTGTGATGAAAATAGAATTTTAGGAGCATTCTATGCTGTTTTTGATTTGTTAACATTTGATTTTGACTTTTGAGATTCTGTTGGCAAGTTTGTGTTGGTGAATTTGTTCCTATGGGAGGTCACTGGTCTTGTATAATTTGGGATTTTAAGTATGTGGTTGGGTTTGAATAGTTGGTCATTGAGGATTGAGATAGTGTTACGAGGCATTTTTACTTGAAATTTTTTGATCGGTTTACGGAAAGATTTAAGCTTATAACTGTACAAATCATTGGTGATTTATACATGCACCTTGCGAGTCTTGAATGTACACAACTTCGCTCTTCATTTGTTATGTGGTTAGTAAGTGCTCCTTGAGCTAGACTTCATCAGTTCATTGACTATAGAAAAAGTGAAAAACTGAATTTTAATGCACATATACTAATCACGTGATTCGCATGAAAAACTCTGTAACCCGAGTTGTAATGTGCTTAAATGCATACCTCAAGATGGTGGATGTAGTGAAAAGGGGTTAACATTGTCTTTTGCTTTATTTTAAATGTGATCAGCAAATGTATGTACAGAAAATGACTGTTTTTCTATAGTTTAGTTTGGAGTGGGATATTGTGCTGTAAGAGAGAGTATTTCTATGTTGAAATTGCTGGTGTGTTGTTTAACATGGAGAGCTAAAACTGGTGGAGTCAAGTGTGTCCTTTTCTGTCATCGATTGAATTTGTTTATCGTACCCCATTAACAGCCTTGCATTTAAAGTGATGTGTTTACATTGGCAATTTTGACCTGTGTGATTCACCTCTGTTTTTGATGACAGTGTGAAGCTCCTGTGTTTGTTAAATGGAGATATTGAAGTATCTATGTGCTTTTTTCTTGTAGAACCTTTTATTTTCCCTCTATTGATCCTTAGTAATTCAGAATGAAATCATATGGAATTTCACTCTCTTGCTCTTTAAAAGCTGCCCATTGCGCCTATCAAAATAAGAAGTCCAATGTTGAAATGTTATAATGGATATTTTTGCTTCTGTTGATCAATTTCTTGTATTGTTACTGCAGCATTTTTTTTGATGTATCTAATCTCTGGTGACTTGCAGTATGGTTCTCACTCAAAGAAGCGGCCCGATAATCTTGTTATAGGTAGAACTTATGACCACCACATCTATGATCTCGTGGAGGTTGGGGTTGAAAATTTCAAACCAATGGAGTCATTCAAATACGATAAGAAATTAGCTCCACTGATTGGATCAAAACCTATGATTGCTTTTGTTGGAGAGGGATTTGAGAATGTAGAAGAGCTCAAACATTTTAAAGAAGTTTTGCTTGATCTGTTGCGGGGAGAGGTGCATTTTCTGCTGCCCTTGTAGCTTGCACATCTATAATTTATGAACTAAGCATATTAATAAAAGCATGGGTTTGATACATGCAGGTTGTGGAGAATTTAAATCTTGTTGGGTTAGACCGTGTGTATGTCTGTACAGCTATATCTTCAAATAGGGTGTTTCTTTCTCACTGTGGACTGCGGCTAAAAAAGTCTGGCACAAAAGTACCGAGGATGGAATTGGTAGAGGTTGGCCCCTCCATGGATCTGGTAGTTCGTCGACATCGTCTTCCTAATGACAGCCTTAAGAAAGCAGCCATGAAAACAGCCAGGGACCAGCCTAAGAAGAAGGTTGACTAAACTACTCCCATAAACCTTTTCTTATTTCATTTTCTAAGATGAAAAAAGTAACATGTTTGTATTGTGGTCCCTTTTTGGCAGGTGAAAAATGTTGGTGATGATGCAGTAGAGGGAAAGATTGGAAAGATATACATTCCAGATCAGAAGGTAAGTGGAAAATTTATTCATTTAGCAGTGTTATTGCATCAACTATCAGATATTCAACTAGTTCAGAAGTGAAATGTGAGACTGTCAGAGATTGTGTAGTTTAGAGAAGTTAGCAGCACTTGATAGCCATGTCTTGTTCTCCTCTCGAGTCTCTTCTCATTTGGAAAGATTTGGGTAATTTGTGGGAGAGACAGCTTCTTTCCACACTTGGCTACATGAGCAAACCTTTTATTTTCTAAAGTACATACCCCATTATGTATAAATTCTGCACTAGATTACTTAAATTAAGATTCTCATATGTATTACTACAATTTGGTAATTGTTTGTTGTACTGTTCATATAATTTTTCCCCCTTTTGCCATTTAGGTTGGTGAAATGGCTGTCATTGACAAATCCAAAGGTGTGAAGAGAGAGCGCCGTGAAGCCAAGTTGAAAAAAGGTGATCACGGGCATGTGTCAAAAAAGCAGAAAGAAGATTCAACATAGAGCTACTGCAGCTGTAGCTTTGCTTTTTAGCCAATGTTATTTTTGATTGAGAGGGTGTCCAAGGGTGAAACAGATATAAGGGGCATGAGATATCTCTCCTTCCATTGTTTCTTAGGTTATTTTCTTTTGTTGTCTATTTTGGTATTTATTCTAGGATGCTCTATACCGCTTATTTGTATTTTTTTTCCCTACCAAATCTAAATTATATTATAAGCAATGAAACGGAAAAAAGGTAACGGTGGCCTAGATGGCATAATTACAATTTTGTATTTTAATTGGTCCAGGTGCCGGATAAGCTTTGATGCCAAGCATGTCTTAGCTGCTAAATGTGGCTTCACAAGTGGAGTTCATAACTTTGTGTTTTATTTTTGTTTTATCTTTTTGATAGGACTTGTGTTTTAATTTGTTTCTCATAATGTTGATGCCTTATAATTTTCCTTCTTAAAAAGCCCGACACACCCAATCTTTTGTACTGTATTCATCCTTATTTCGCTGTGGTCAAAATTTAATGCCCTCGTTTTGGAGTCTCTTGCTGAATATTGGAAAAAAAAGTTTATTTGTGGTATGGGTATTATTCAAAGTTTGGCAAGATAGTATATAAGCAAATTTTGGTAATGATGTTACCGAAATTCTAAGAAAAAGTACGAGAAAGGAGAGAGAAATGATGAGATGGAGGGAGAGAGAGAAAAATGAATTTCAGTAATTATATCACCGAAATTTCTGTCCAAAATCCATAGTTGCCCAAACCATTAGAGGAGTGCTTGAAGGAGTGGCCGAGAGGAAAAAAGTAATTGTGGCAACTAAGTTGCCAAAATGGTTGGGGAAGAGGGAGAAAATTTAATGGAAATTGTGGCAGTCAAGTTGTCCGAATTGGAGTAGAGAAAAAAAAATTGTGACAATTGAGTTGTTGAAATTGGAGAAAAGATGAGAGTAAAAAATAATTTGTGACACTGAAATTACTAAAAATTAGAGGAGAAAAAAAAATGTGACAATGAAGCTGCTGAAAATTGGAGAAGAGAGAGACATGCCATCAGGTTTCTGCAATGTAAAAAATATATTTTACCAAAATCTATGCAAAACAGTTACATAGATTCTTATTCTAAAAAACAAAAAGAAATACGTAGATTTTTATTCCTTCCGTATAAAACCTACTGTGCATAGCATAGATATCACACCACATAGATAGGTGCCAGTGGTTTTTTTTGACCGAAACAGTTTGGTGCTTCTGAACAAAATTTGTGCCAGATGTGTATATCATGTAATTTCATTTCAACTTCATTTCATCCGGTAAAAGTAATAATTATATGTCCTAGTTGTGCATTGTTACTTTTATGGTCTTTTTCTGTCTTTTTATTTCTCCTCACCGTTATATAAGGCAGAATATATATATATATATATTTTTTTTTTTTGAACTAATTAATTTCTCAAAAATTTAATTTGGTTGTCTTGGCATTTACATGTATGAAAGATGCTACGTCTACAACAATTTTATAATATTTTTACAACAAATCACAGGTGGTTAGTTGTTATTTGTTCAAATTTGAAACTAATACTAAGATTATTTTTTTGCCCCAACAATAACAACCAATAATAACCTGTCACTTAAAATTTATTGTAAAAATATTGTAAACATATCATTTCTCTTATATGTATGGATTAAAAATTGAATAATCTGTGTTGTATATTGCAAGATTTTCTCTTTGTTTGACTGCTGTCATATTGTTCTATTTTTTCATAAACATAATTTCCAATTGGGCTCAGTTCACTCTTTGCCCAAAGGCCCATCAAAATCACCGGCCCATCAATCATACCACGCATCCTCTAACCAAAAACCCTAGCTTTCATTTACCTTAAACCTGGTACCAAACCAAACCTCTAGCTCTTCTTGATTTGCTTTGCTCACCATGTTGAAAGTAAAAACTCCGAGAAATCATAGGGTTAGGCGTGAGCTCGAGAAGCGAGCTCCCAAGCTCGTCGAGAATGGGAAGAAGACGCTGATACTTCACGGTACAAAGACGAGCGGTGTATTGAACGAGGTTTTGAAAGAAATATACCATTTGAAGAAAGGAAAAGCCGTCAAGTTCAGCCGCAAGAACGAGAACATCAAGCCTTTTGAAAACGGTGGCGAGACCTCTTTGGAATTCTTCTCTATGAAAACCGATTGTAGCATTTTCGTGGTAAGAGCTTAGTTTTTTGAATATTTGTTATGTGGGCATTGATTATTTTCTCTCAAAACCGATTGTAGCATAAGATTTTCATCTTTCTAGCTTTGTTTTTTAATATTTGTTATGTGGGAATTTTTTAATACTGGGTATTGAGCAATTGCTTTATTTATTTATTTATTTTTTGTGTGTGATGAAAATAGAATTTTAGGAGCATTCTATGCTGTTTTTGATTTGTTAACATTTGATTTTGACTTTTGAGATTCTGTTGGCAAGTTTGTGTTGGTGAATTTGTTCCTATGGGAGGTCACTGGTCTTGTATAATTTGGGATTTTAAGTATGTGGTTGGGTTTGAATAGTTGGTCATTGAGGATTGAGATAGTGTTACGAGGCATTTTTACTTGAAATTTTTTGATCGGTTTACGGAAAGATTTAAGCTTATAACTGTACAAATCATTGGTGATTTATACATGCACCTTGCGAGTCTTGAATGTACACAACTTCGCTCTTCATTTGTTATGTGGTTAGTAAGTGCTCCTTGAGCTAGACTTCATCAGTTCATTGACTATAGAAAAAGTGAAAAACTGAATTTTAATGCACATATACTAATCACGTGATTCGCATGAAAAACTCTGTAACCCGAGTTGTAATGTGCTTAAATGCATACCTCAAGATGGTGGATGTAGTGAAAAGGGGTTAACATTGTCTTTTGCTTTATTTTAAATGTGATCAGCAAATGTATGTACAGAAAATGACTGTTTTTCTATAGTTTAGTTTGGAGTGGGATATTGTGCTGTAAGAGAGAGTATTTCTATGTTGAAATTGCTGGTGTGTTGTTTAACATGGAGAGCTAAAACTGGTGGAGTCAAGTGTGTCCTTTTCTGTCATCGATTGAATTTGTTTATCGTACCCCATTAACAGCCTTGCATTTAAAGTGATGTGTTTACATTGGCAATTTTGACCTGTGTGATTCACCTCTGTTTTTGATGACAGTGTGAAGCTCCTGTGTTTGTTAAATGGAGATATTGAAGTATCTATGTGCTTTTTTCTTGTAGAACCTTTTATTTTCCCTCTATTGATCCTTAGTAATTCAGAATGAAATCATATGGAATTTCACTCTCTTGCTCTTTAAAAGCTGCCCATTGCGCCTATCAAAATAAGAAGTCCAATGTTGAAATGTTATAATGGATATTTTTGCTTCTGTTGATCAATTTCTTGTATTGTTACTGCAGCATTTTTTTTGATGTATCTAATCTCTGGTGACTTGCAGTATGGTTCTCACTCAAAGAAGCGGCCCGATAATCTTGTTATAGGTAGAACTTATGACCACCACATCTATGATCTCGTGGAGGTTGGGGTTGAAAATTTCAAACCAATGGAGTCATTCAAATACGATAAGAAATTAGCTCCACTGATTGGATCAAAACCTATGATTGCTTTTGTTGGAGAGGGATTTGAGAATGTAGAAGAGCTCAAACATTTTAAAGAAGTTTTGCTTGATCTGTTGCGGGGAGAGGTGCATTTTCTGCTGCCCTTGTAGCTTGCACATCTATAATTTATGAACTAAGCATATTAATAAAAGCATGGGTTTGATACATGCAGGTTGTGGAGAATTTAAATCTTGTTGGGTTAGACCGTGTGTATGTCTGTACAGCTATATCTTCAAATAGGGTGTTTCTTTCTCACTGTGGACTGCGGCTAAAAAAGTCTGGCACAAAAGTACCGAGGATGGAATTGGTAGAGGTTGGCCCCTCCATGGATCTGGTAGTTCGTCGACATCGTCTTCCTAATGACAGCCTTAAGAAAGCAGCCATGAAAACAGCCAGGGACCAGCCTAAGAAGAAGGTTGACTAAACTACTCCCATAAACCTTTTCTTATTTCATTTTCTAAGATGAAAAAAGTAACATGTTTGTATTGTGGTCCCTTTTTGGCAGGTGAAAAATGTTGGTGATGATGCAGTAGAGGGAAAGATTGGAAAGATATACATTCCAGATCAGAAGGTAAGTGGAAAATTTATTCATTTAGCAGTGTTATTGCATCAACTATCAGATATTCAACTAGTTCAGAAGTGAAATGTGAGACTGTCAGAGATTGTGTAGTTTAGAGAAGTTAGCAGCACTTGATAGCCATGTCTTGTTCTCCTCTCGAGTCTCTTCTCATTTGGAAAGATTTGGGTAATTTGTGGGAGAGACAGCTTCTTTCCACACTTGGCTACATTAGCAAACCTTTTATTTTCTAAAGTACATACCCCATTATGTATAAATTCTGCACTAGATTACTTAAATTAAGATTCTCATATGTATTACTACAATTTGGTAATTGTTTGTTGTCCTGTTCATATAATTTTTCCCCCTTTTGCCATTTAGGTTGGTGAAATGGCTGTCATTGACAAATCCAAAGGTGTGAAGAGAGAGCGCCGTGAAGCCAAGTTGAAAAAAGGTGATCACGGGCATGTGTCAAAAAAGCAGAAAGAAGATTCAACATAGAGCTACTGCAGCTGTAGCTTTGCTTTTTAGCCAATGTTATTTTTGATTGAGAGGGTGTCCAAGGGTGAAACAGATATAAGGGGCATGAGATATCTCTCCTTCCATTGTTTCTTAGGTTATTTTCTTTTGTTGTCTATTTTGGTATTTATTCTAGGATGCTCTATACCGCTTATTTGTATTTTTTTTCCCTACCAAATCTAAATTATATTATAAGCAATGAAACGGAAAAATAGGTAACGGTGGCCTAGATGGCATAATTACAATTTTGTATTTTAATTGGTCCAGGTGCCGGATAAGCTTTGATGCCAAGCATGTCTTAGCTGCTAAATGTGGCTTCACAAGTGGAGTTCATAACTTTGTGTTTTATTTTGTTTTATCTTTTTGATAGGACTTGTGTTTTAATTTGTTTCTCATAATGTTGATGCCTTATAATTTTCCTTCTTAAAAAGCCCGACACACCCAATCTTTTGTACTGTATTCATCCTTATTTAGCTGTGGTCAAAATTTAATGCCCTCGTTTTGGAGTCTCTTGCTGAATATTGGAAAAAAAAAGTTTATTTGTGATATGGGTATTATTCAAAGTTTGGCAAGATAGTATATAAGCAAATTTCGGTAATGATTTTACCGAAATTCTAAGAAAAAGTACGAGAGAGGAGAGAGAAATGATGAGATGGAGGGAGAGAGAGAAAAATGAATTTCAGTAATTATATCACCGAAATTTTTGTCCAAAATCCATAGTTGCCCAAACCATTAGAGGAGTGCTTGAAGGAGTGGCCGAGAGGAAAAAAGTAATTGTGGCAACTAAGTTGCCAAAATGGTTGGGGAAGAGGGAGAAAATTTAATGGAAATTGTGGCAGTCAAGTTGTCCGAATTGGAGTAGAGAAAAAAAAATTGTGACAATTGAGTTGTTGAAATTGGAGAAAAGATGAGAGAAAAAAATAATTTGTGACAATGAAATTACTAAAAATTAGAGGAGAAAAAAAAATGTGACAATGAAGCTGCTGAAAATTGGAGAAGAGAGAGACATGCCATCAGGTTTCTGCAATGTAAAAAATATATTTTACCAAAATCTATGCAAAACAGTTACATAGATTCTTATTCTAAAAAACAAAAAGAAATACGTAGATTTTTATTCCTTCCGTATAAAACCTACTGTGCATAGCATAGATATCACACCACATAGATAGGTGCCAGTGGTTTTTTTTGACCGAAACAGTTTGGTGCTTCTGAACAAAATTTGTGCCAGATGTGTATATCATGTAATTTCATTTCAACTTCATTTCATCCGGTAAAAGTAATAATTATATGTCCTAGTTGTGCATTGTTACTTTTATGGTCTTTTTCTGTCTTTTTATTTCTCCTCACCGTTATATAAGGCAGCATCAATTTTTGCATCTCCTCGCAAAAAGTGTTCACATTTTACGTATTATTTCACTTACTTTTGATTGTTCATTGTTTTATCACTCTTTTGCTTTGCTTTATTGTGGACAACTTAGGATTGTAAGTTTTGGATTAATGTGAGTTTTTTGCTTTGCTTTATTAATTTACAACACCAGAAACTAACAGATTTGTTATTATTGTATAAATATATGCTTTGTAAATATTAGAAGCTAATACATTGTAAATATTATGTATTGTTATATTAGAGTTAATATTGTTTGTATGACTATAATAATGATTATTATTATTTTATTTTTATTTTTTATAGTGTATAAGCACATCAGTCATCTTTCTCTTCCATAATTTTCTCTCTGCGGCATGCATGAATAGGTTCTGTAACATATTCACATATTAACACAGAATAAGAATCTTTATATGGCAAAGAATAAGAATAATTTTTATTACATAGATCTCTAGTAAAAGTTGTTCAAACCTGATTGACTAATTGTCCTTTCCTCCAATTTCGGCAACTTTGTTGCCACAAATCAATTTTTGCTCTATCCTCTTTCCTCTTTCCTTCAATTTTGGCAACTCCATTGCCACAATTCTTTTTTTTTTCTTCTCCTTCAATTTTCGGCGACTGCCACAACAATTCCTACTAATTTTTTTTGCTCTTCTTTTCCCCTACAATTTCAACAACTCCACAATTCTTTTTTTCTCTCCTCCAATTTTTCGCAACTCCATTGCCATAATTCTTTTTTTTTTCTCCTCTAATTTTCGGCAACTTCATTGCCACAAATCAATTTTTTTTCTCTCTTCTTTTCTCCAATTTTGGCAACTCCATTGCCACAATTCTTTTTTTTTTTTTTTCTCTACTCCAATTTCGGCAACTTGGCTACCACAATTCCCATTAAATTTTTTCTCTCTCCTCCCCTACAATATCGGTAACTTGGTTGCCACAATTGCTTTTTCCCTCTCAGCCACTCCTCCTTCGGGCACTCCTCTAATCATCTAGGCAGCTTTGGATTTTGGGTAGAAATTTCAGTGATGTAGTTACCGAAATTCAATTTTCTCTCTCTCCCTCCATCACATCATTTCTCTCTCCTCTCTCATGCTTTTTCTTAGAATTTTGGCAATACCATTACCGAAATTTGATTCTCTCCTCATTTTGCCAAATAACTTTAAACAGTAACTGTAGGGACTCAATTTGGAAAAGCCTCCAGAAATGAGAGGGAAAAACGGTCCAACAAGCCCAAACAATAAATTTTTAGAGAGTGGGTGAAAGAACTAGCTCTATTTGATAGGAAAAGCTTCTTCGTTTTTTGTATATCCAGACCCCCTCCATAATGTCATCCCATTTCATGTTATATACTACATTCCTCCCCTTGCTCTCGCCGTACACGTGTAGGTTCTATTCTATGAACTCCTTTTTGTCCCATCTCCCGCTCTTTAGAATCTCCAACCAGCAATCATAAGGCTGCTTGATCACTGTTTAGGCATCACCTCCACATTAATGCGGCCAGCGAGTTAGCTGGGAAGCATTTAATGTGGAGGTAGCAGTGTCAGAAGATATTTGTTGCCTCCACTATCCCATATCCGCTTCTCAATTACAATACAACCTTATGGTCTATCCAGGGTAATCAAATAGTTGCATCCACCTTGGACCATCGTTCTGAGGTGAATCTTCTCCTTAGACACA
This sequence comes from Quercus suber, assembly GCF_002906115.3. Lineage (NCBI taxonomy): Eukaryota > Viridiplantae > Streptophyta > Magnoliopsida > Fagales > Fagaceae > Quercus > Quercus suber. The sequence continues at coordinate 2,035,795 of NW_027069476.1, forward strand.
TTTTGGATTTTCATTTGCAATCCTCAGCTCTTCTTCTTATATTATTCGTATCATGCCCTTATTAAATCATCCTCGGACAGATTGCTATCCTCGAACTAGGCCACTAGGCCGCAGGCCCAATCACTACAAATCTACCAATACCACCTTGTATAGCTGGCCCCACAGTACCTATATCACAAATAAACTTGATTTTTTGCAATATTCAGCCAAAAGACTCCTCATTTTGTATATTAATGTGGAAGGTGCATGTATATTACCCATGTTAAGCTATGAGTGACTTTAAGTCCAAAGAATGTTATGCTAAATGTTTGGGCTAATAAACCATGTTGAAAGGATGGAGATTTGCATGTTTTATCTGTCAATATAGGACATGAAATTGTAAACTGACTCAAGCCATGTTAGTGTTTAGTTGGTTTTTTCTTTTTCCTTTTTCCCCCAATGAGGAAGAGAATTGAACTCAGTTTTTTTTCTCATTAGTAGATTTGGACAGCGCTATGGATTTAGAAGACTCTTGGCATTTTACAATAGCATTAATCTACAAGACTCTTGATACTCTACTTTGATAGAATTTTGTTTGATCATGCACTCCACTTTAATTTCTATTTTAATTTATATATATATATATATATAATAAATGAATCAAATGGATTAAATGGACTGAAGTGGATACAAATGGATCATGGATTGAAGTGGATACAAATGGATCAAATTGACAAAATAAGATCAAATGGGAAACAAGGTGGACTGAAATGGACCGAATAGGACCAAAGTAGAACGAATAGGACCGAAAAGGATTTAAAGGGACCGAATAAAAACGAGCAGATAGATTAGGACCAAAGTGGACATATTGGACCGAATAGGAACAAATAGGACCGAAGTGGACTAAATAGGACCAATATCAACTGAATAGGACCGGAGTGGACAGAATAGACCGATAGGACCAAATAGAACCAAAGTAGACGGAAAAGGACAAAATAAACTGAATAGAACTTTACACAATATTTATTTATTTTTTTGCATTTTTAGGGCTCATATTTCTAATTTCTGATCTCTTTTTTATTTGTATTATTTTACTCAAAATTAAAAAAAGTTTAGCCTAAAAATAATAAATTTCATACTTTTCTACCCAAAAATTAATATAAAAAAATTGAATTGTTGAGCTAAACTTAAAGAGGCAACCTATATAAAGAATCAATTAAGACCCAATTAGTCCAAAATGGACCAAAGAGGACCGAAATTGAACGAATGGACCAAATTAGATCGAATGGGACTGAAGTAGACCTAATTGGACCGAATAGAAATTGTTTAATTTTTAGGGAGAAAAAATTATCTTCAATAAATTTTAGAAAAAAAAATTATACATTATATTACAATTACAAAATAATTATTTATTTTCACGCATCATATGAGCCTACAACTAGTAATAATAATAAAAAAAATTGTAAAAAAAAACAATGGAAATTTGATATTTACAATTTTGTGCGGATGGAATATCTTTTCCTTTTTTTTCCCCTTTTCTGAGTAGGTGGATGGGGAACTCAATCGTATTCAAACTATTTTCTATTTCTTTTTACAGATTTTTTTCTTCTTTTTTTTTTAATTTTTTTGGTGAGAATCTTTTGCAGATATTTCCTGCCGAAGCAAAGCATATCCTACCTCTACTTGGCCCCTGTCAAAGAGACCAACATCTATCTGTACTAAATTAATAGCCTAATAGGAGCACTAGAGCGATTGGTCGCCGACTCTCACTAGATCACACATCTTTAGAATTAAAGAATGTTTCCCCCCTCCTGTCCCATACACTTCCACTTTAATAAATCAAATAGGTTTTCAATTGGAGATGGCCAAAGCTAATCAACCTTGGCCGACCTGTAAGTTTACGTGTCCAATTTATCTAAAAGTCTCTCTTGGACCAAAAATCTTTAGCTCATACATTAGCAACCAAAACTGAAGTATACAATGTTCGCACCGAAAATATTACTCCTTAAAAGTTGTGAGGTACTGAAAGTTAAGACATCAACCCATAATTATTACAAGATATGCTGCTTTTTTCAAGTTTATTCAATTAAGACTTTTTTATCAACTTTTGTTATATGTTGTGGTAAATTTTTCTTCAAATTTTTTAAATTAAAAAAAATTCAATTAATAATTGAAAAATATTTTCAGAATTTTTTTTTTTCAAATTTCTTTAACAAAAGTTAACGAAAAAGCTTTAATTGAATAAATTTGAAATGTAGAGGACTGAAATGAATGAAAGTAAAGTTAGAGGATTGAAATGAAATTCAAAAAAAATTAAAAGATCAATTTTGCATTTTACCAAAAAAAAAAAAAAAGCAATATTTGTTTGGTTACTACTATTTAATTAATACTATTCCAAAATTTTTAATTATCCTTTCCCATTGACGTAATACTGACGTGGCAACAGAGGGAGTCACAAATCTGGAATGTACTAGCTTCTCAAATCTCCCATTGGCCAGAGAAGTTAGCTTCGTCCCTAAGTATTACGACCAAGCACCTGAAGCAGACCAAACAAACAAACAAAAAAAAAATCCAATGTGACAAAAATATCTAAGCCCAATGGTGGTCCCCAACTGTCTCCAAAACCACAAGAATTCATTTCATTTCAACGAGAGAGTAACTGCCCAGAACCTGCAAATCCTCCCAAACTCCAAGGTCGGCGATACTCTCATCTCTCTCAAAATCTCAAAAGCTTAATATAAAAGTAAAAATGTCTCAGCAAAATCTACAGCACAACAACAACAACAACAACAACAACAGTAGCCATCGAATCATCAGAAGACAGACGAGCAGAGGTGAACCTCCACCGACTTAAAATCTCTTTTCGATTCTTTCTAGATTTTTCTTAATTAAACCCAGGTTGTCGGCCTATTAATCCTCTATTTATAATTATATATATAAATCCCACTCTCGACCCTTTAACTCTCTCATTTCATTTCTCTCATATCAATTCGACCAAAGCCAAAACCTTAACAACATGGGTCCTAAAGATGAACCACCCAAAACTTCGACTAGTTCAATACAACCCGAAACGTCGTCGTCTTTTTCCACAGCTAGTTTTTCCAACTTTGATGATTCTCTAATGGGGTTCGAATACATGGCTGGTCAAGCACCAGGTACTACTGTACAGTCGAGTAGTGGAGGAGAGGCTGAGAATAATATCGGCGTTCCTCAACCGCTTGGGTGGTTACAGGAGATTCAAATACCGCCATTTCTGACCAAGACTTTCGAGCTCGTGGAGGACCCGGTGCTCGACCCGATTATATCGTGGGGTTCGAGGGAGAGAGCTTCGTGGTGTGGGACCCGGTGGAGTTTTCGAAGGTCGTGTTGCCTAGGAATTTCAAGCACAGCAATTTCTCCAGTTTTGTTCGCCAGCTTAATACTTATGTGGGTATTTTTTGCAGTCACACCACCTGTAATGGCTGGTGTCATCTGTATGTAAATGTTTTGCTGCTTTGCCCTTTTTTGTATGTCTCGTCTCATTTTTTTTTGTTTCTGTGTGTATTTGGTTTTAGATTGATGTTTAGTCTGTAATTGACTAATTGTTCTTTTAATTGTAGCTGAGAGGCCAAATTTGTATATAATCTTTGTATCTGTTTGAGCTTTTAAAGGATTTGCTGATGAATATTATAAATTCTCAATTTATGTTGTTCCTGATTTTGGGTTGGAGTAATTTCTTGGAATTATAAAAAATGTTGTACTCAGTTCATAAAACTCTCACTTCTAAGTCTGGGAGAGGTAATTGGTAGTCGGGTTCTGGAATTATTTGTAAAATTTGATCTTGACTCTTGAGGTCTACTTTCTCAAGATCATGTTCATGATAGGATTGACTTTTCTATTCATGAAACGTATGATGAATGGTTTATAAGTGGTACACGGATATTCCTTCATCGGCTTATAATTAGGGCTAAGGGATGCATGTTTTAATCTTCACATCGCCGAAGAAAGGAACATCTTCTCCTCTGATTGTGTACCGGAGTAGGGAGTTCATCGTCTGCAGGTAGAATTTTAAGTTCATTAAAAAAAAAAAAAAAAAAACTTTATTTGTGCTATTTAGTCAAGACTATACATGTTATCATCTGACACCTCCTTTTATGTTTAAGGAAGTTTTATGATTTTACAGATTGTATAGTACGATCCAGCTTCTTCTAGGCGTGAAAATTGACGGCTTCAAATTGTATTATGGATGAACTATTTATGATGCCAATCATCATATTTATATTTTGTTTTCTTGAGTTTTAGGTCATCCTTATTCATTTTGAATCACTTTGCTTATTCAGGGGTTCCGCAAGATTGATACTGATAGGTGGGAATTTGCCAATGAAGCTTTCCAGCGAGGGAAGAGACATCTCTTGAAGAACATTCAGAGGCGCAAATCGCATCAATCCCAACAGATTGGGGTCCATACTGGGCCTTCTACTGAAGCAGGGAGGTCTGGTTTGGACAGTGAGATAGAGAGATTGAAGAAGGAAAGGAGTACAATGATGCAGGAGGTTGTTGAATTGCAGCAGCAGCACCGAGGGACAATGCACGATATGGAAGCAGTGAATGAGAGGCTCCAGTCTGCAGAGCAGAGACAGCAGCAGATGATTTTTTTCTTGACAAAGATGCTGCAGAACCCAGCATTCTTAGACCTTCTTAAGAAAAAGAAGGAACAAAGAAAAATAGATTCTCCCCAAGTGAGGAGGAAGTTTGTAAAGCAGCATCAACATGAAATTGGTAAGGCAGATTCTTCCGTGGATGGGCAGATTGTGAAGTTCCAACCAGATTGGGGACTCCCCTTAGGCCTAGATTTAAATCCACCCGTTGAACATTCTCAGGATTACCTCTCACCAGGTATGGTTACTACACTAGAAGAAATGGGCTTAGGTGCTGAAAGCATACCATTTCAATTTGAGAATGATGAATCAGTTGAATTAGCCATGTCAGATGAATTTGCAGCATTGCAGGGATTTGCCAAAACTCCTGAGCAGGTGGGAGAAGGGTCATCAAGGTTCAGGACTGAAGAGCTGAAAGGAAAGAATGTTATAAACCCACCAGAAGAGGTTAATACTGAGTATTTGGTCTCTTATCCTGAAGAAATAATAGAGGAGAAGGCTTTTTCTCAGTTATCTCCAGGGATTGAAAGCATCATTAAACAAGAAGAAATATGGAGCATGGGTTTTGATACCAGTACTGTCATGCCTAGCTCTCCTAGTGAGTTATGGGGTACTCCAATCAACTATGAAGTTCCAGAGTTGGAAGTGACTGGTGGATTATCAGACATCTGGGATTTAGGTTCCTCGCAAGTGGCAGGAGGTTTAGGCATTGATAAGTGGACTGCTGATGAATCCTCTTTTGGTGAGCCTGAGAGTCAAGATGACCAGCCCAAAGATGATATATCTAAAAATAGGGATCCATAGGGCTTCAATTGCTTCTGCACTTGCTCTGCCCTTGTGGATCCGAGTTAGTTTTAGTTGAAAATATCAACCAACATTGAAAAATTATTTATAAATAGAATGCAATCGATTTCAGTATTCTTTTTCTTTTTCTTCTTGATTCTCTGCTTCCACCCAAATTGAATTTTAGTACTCCTATTATGTTATTTAACAAGTTGCATTAGTACTGCAGGTTATGCTTGCTCGCATATACTTTTTTAAGTTATATGAACAATGCAGGTCTGTGACTTTTTAAGTTATGAACAATGCAGGTCTGTGACACTTGGGATAGAGTACATGCTTCTACGGGCTTGGTTGCATTCTGCTAAGATCTCCTGCTCATAAAAGTGGGTGATTCTTGTCCTCTAGTCGCATACTCACTCACAAGTTCACCTGCGTGATCCTAGAATGATCCTAGAACTTGGGGCTATGTAAATCCATCTTCATGGCTTTTTGGGGGAATTTTGTGTTTTACTAATTTGACTTAAGTTCATTTCAAGGACTTCCCTCCCTCCAACTCCTTAAACTCTAGCTATAGTAAGTAGCCTTGAATCTTTGTTTTATGAAAGTAGTGAAACAAACTGAGGAAATCACAGTAGTCTGTTTTTATGTTCAGACTTCAGAGATTATCAAAGAGAACTTTTGTTAAGCATATTTTGTTTCTCCACAAGTATAAGGACACAACATTTTTTCACAACTGACATGACATGTTGTGATTGGTGAATAAAAGTGGTGATGAATCGATGTAAAAATGATTTTGTTCGAACGTGAAAAATGTTGTTTCCTGATCTTTATTCTTTACTCGTCTCTCTTTTCCCTGGTAAACTTGACCAGAGTAAACATTTTATTACCACACTAAACATCGAACTTAAAATATCAATTCTTGAAGCAAGTTTTTTTGGGTCTGACAAATCTGCTTGACTGAGGATACTGATGGGTTAATTATTAAGCAGCATATCTTGTAATAATTATGGGNGGCAAACAAAGCTTACTTTCCTTTACTATTATTATGTAGTAATAGTGCAAAACAATTTAGCTCTAGACTTTAATCCATTATAATTTGTCATGACTCATGATTGATGTATAATAAATATTATATTCATTATAGGATTATAAGAAAAGAAAAGAAAAAATAGCGGAGGGAGTGGTCTAGTGGTCATCAAGCTTACTCCCAACTAGTTTGAGGGGTGGAGCTTGAAAAAACCTCACACATCCACTCAATGCTTACTAGCATTCTCGTGGGACTGGAATAACAATTATGATTCATCGATTCTCCTTATGCATGCTTAGAGACCCAATTGGTAGGATGTTAATATGGTAACACTATTCTCTCGTTCCTAACCATTTTCCCTTGGCCAAAAAAAAAAAAAAAAAAAAAAAAAAAAAAAAACTTAAAATTTTTATTAAAATATTATAAAAAAATGATAAAATGAAAAATTAACTCTCTGAGTTTTTTCAGATTTCATTTCAGTCCTCTAACTTTGCTTTTGTTCATTTCAGTCCTCTAATTTTCAAGTTTATTCAATTAAGACTTTTTTATCAACTTTTGTTATATGTTGTGGTAAATTTTTCTTCAAATTTTTTAAATTAAAAAAAATTCAATTAATAATTGAAAAATATTTTCAGAATTTTTTTTTTTCAAATTTCTTTAACAAAAGTTAACGAAAAAGCTTTAATTGAATAAATTTGAAATGTAGAGGACTGAAATGAATGAAAGTAAAGTTAGAGGATTGAAATGAAATTCAAAAAAAATTAAAAGATCAATTTTGCATTTTACCAAAAAAAAAAAAAAAGCAATATTTGTTTGGTTACTACTATTTAATTAATACTATTCCAAAATTTTTAATTATCCTTTCCCATTGACGTAATACTGACGTGGCAACAGAGGGAGTCACAAATCTGGAATGTACTAGCTTCTCAAATCTCCCATTGGCCAGAGAAGTTAGCTTCGTCCCTAAGTATTACGACCAAGCACCTGAAGCAGACCAAACAAACAAACAAAAAAAAAATCCAATGTGACAAAAATATCTAAGCCCAATGGTGGTCCCCAACTGTCTCCAAAACCACAAGAATTCATTTCATTTCAACGAGAGAGTAACTGCCCAGAACCTGCAAATCCTCCCAAACTCCAAGGTCGGCGATACTCTCATCTCTCTCAAAATCTCAAAAGCTTAATATAAAAGTAAAAATGTCTCAGCAAAATCTACAGCACAACAACAACAACAACAACAACAACAGTAGCCATCGAATCATCAGAAGACAGACCCTTGCCCAGTCTTGGTTTAGTTTTTTTTTTTTTTTTACAAGATAGAATTTTTACTTTAACCTAATCTAAGTGTATATGTGTGTGAAGTTCTCTCCTAGAGACTTGAACTCCAGCCCTTATCCCCCACATTTCATAAGCATTTATACTTGTGAAGTGACCACTACACCAATAATGCACGGTGGTGTCTTGGTTTAGTTTTTAGTTTGAAGTGGATCAAGTAAAGTTGGGTGGATGGTGAAATTAACTACGGCTGCTGTTGTTGCTAGGGTATTGCACCGGGTGCAATTCACTTACTTTCCTTCACAAAATTTTTTCACTTTTTACTTCTCTTAACTTTTTTTAATCAATGGTTGATATTGAAAGTTGCTTTTTGTAACTATCAATTTCAATCATTCATAGTAATTGCACTTGATCTTAATCTGGTTTTTTGATTAAAGTCGGGTGGGGACCGTTTGACCTATAGACACTGAGACAAGTACTGCAATATGTCTCCTCGTGATTGATAAATATTTGGTTACCTTTTTTTAATTAATGGTTAAGATTAAAAGTTTCTTTTTACAATTATCAATCTCAACCATTCATAGTAATTACGCTTGATTTCAATTCAGTTTTTTAATTAAGGTCAGGTGGGGGACCATTCGACCTATAGACACTAAGACAAGTACTGCAATATGTCTCCTCGTGATTAATAAATATTTGGTTACCTTTTCAGCCCTTAAATTCTCTGCTATTAAGCCACCTTTCAAAAGAACTAACTTGTCTTGTTCTGCCAAATCCAATGCTCATAGTTCTTCGTCTTATTCACTGTCTATTTCTTAGTAGTTAGTAGTTGCACAACTTGCACTAGACTGTCACAGAAGCTTTGCCCTGCTATAGAAGACATTGTCGAAATTTTTCCAAATCTTCAAAAATTTCATTGTTTACTTTGGATATTTCGTTCAATTCAATTCATATTATCATGGCAAATTGGCTATTTACAAAAATAATGTCACTATTTAACACCTACCTTTGCTAAAAAGGGAATCTGCATTTCAGATTTCTCTTTTCTCCCTCAGGTAGTTGCAATTTTTGTCTGCATGTGATTCATAATTCAACATGTCTAACTTTTTTTTTATTGGTAATTTGACAAATTTCTAATTACACACACATTTGACAAGTATTGAACTCATAATTTCATCCTCTATCTTACTAGTTTATAGGCTAGTTCTTTCCTCTCTTTTTTTTTTTTTAAGGAAGATATAGGCTAATTCAGCATGCCTAGCTAATTTGATTACCCTAACTGATTTGGTTTTAGTATTACAAGTGAAATTAGCACAATACAGTGTCTAGCACTATCAAGTCAAAAATAATTAGAAATGATTTAAGCAACCAGCCTCTTTTACCCAAAGCTTGAAAGTTGATGAAATTATAATATCTTTTGCATATTGCTGGAAAATTTATATGAAATAATCAAAATAATCAAAAGTCAAAAGATATCTTCAACATTTTTTTTTTTTTTTGAGAAACATCTTCAACATTTTTGGTTTCCCATGAGGCGTAACCCCATGAGGAAGGGTTAAACCTTGCACCAGACCTGCGAGCCCAAGACTACCTTTCCTCAAGCAGTGAAAAAAAAATGTTTGTTTCTTATGGAAAATTGTTTTCAGGAAATATTTTCTAGTTTTTAATCCCCATTTAAAAAAGAAATTAAACATACTTGAATTCACAATGCAAATATAGCAAACAGTTTCTATGACAAGCATTAGGCTAATGTTCTGATATAAAATATCCTGCAAAAAGTGTAATTATTCAATATTCTAGGAGTAATACTTCTCCATCTCAAGTAATAATAGATTTTATAAGTAAAATTCATGATGGAATTGTTTCAAACATCGGATTGAACAAAAAACCGAAAAGGAGAGTGATTTACTATTTTTGGTTCGACTCCTAATGTTATACATCATTTAGTTAAATTATTTAATATAAATAATTATAATAAACTTATAAGTTTTTCTATTTTAATTTGGCCAAATATTGTTCAAAAATACTTTTTGCTTCCGATCATGTAAGGGAGATTTATAAAGGCTTAATTTCGTTAATTATCGTATACATTTTAAGTTTGAGATTTTAAAGAATGAAATCAACGATGGTAACTAATTTATAAGTAAGGTAATTCCTCATGTTTTTTACATTATTTTGAGCTGTTCTGTGATAAGGATTTCTTGAAAGTCCCACATCATAATAATGAAAAAGAACGACATATTTCCTCATCTAAAATACCATATTCCACCAAGAATTTTAATTTTAATTTTAATTATGAACAATACAGGCTGGCTTTACTGTAGGAAAAACATTCATTACTCCAATGTTGAACTAGCTTTTGTATGGGCATAACACTCAATAGTTCATGTTTGGTTAGTTTTATGTTGGCTTAACTTTTAAGCTTCTTTTTTAACCAGTAATATTTTTATTAGTCCAAACATTTAGAAGTTAAAACCAGGAGTCAAAACCGATAATGGCAGTTGAATCGCCAGTTGGGCTGGTTTTGATCCCTTATGACATTTTTTTTTTTTTTTTTGGGTTTTTAATGCAAGGCCAAACCAGACAAGTCAGTTCACCATTGAACCGATGGAACTAACTGGTATGATACCATTTCTAAAACCTCACTATTCATGTGAGATGAGAAACAATCACTCCCATAGTGTTGCATAACTCTTAGTCTTAGTGACCAAGACTTTGCGATAATTTTACTGTTTGTACTTTAATAGGTGGAGAGGAAAAACATGGACCTGCTAACTAATTGACTACATTTCACAATTGGTAAGTATATATACATGTGGAGACTGCTCATCTGGTGTACAATGCCGGCAAAGCTGTTTCCCATTTACTGATTCTAACTCTTTACAAACAAAATTATGAAAAGAATTGTACAATTTTCCTTTTATGGCAATAGAATGACCTAACAAACAATATTCTAGGAAGGCAGTCTTGCTTTGCGCAAAAAATAGGGTTCTGAACACCAATTAGAAGAGACATGTACAACAGTGGTTCTGCAAACAATCACACAAATACAATCATTAGAAATATGAACAATGCAACTTAAGCAGAGACAACAAAAATTGACCAATCAGGGTATAAATTGCTTGAGATTGTGTTCATCCTAATTCCATTACACCAAAAAGGAATCTGGAAAAGGTATAAGAAGATTTGAACACCCCCTCCGCCCCCTTCCAAATAAAGAGAACTAAAATGAAAACTACATATATTGTTGTGTGTGGGATGTTCGTGCACTCATGATTGTTCCCAGCACCACACAAAAAAGGAAAAGGGTTGGGACATCTCAAAACTTCCTACATTGATATCATATACTGTCAAGAAATAAGCATAAGATTAATCCCCTACCATACACAGCTCACACATGAGACAATATCATATCTCAATTTCACTGAACATCACAGCCACCACCAGGTAGCTGCTATATATACAACATACAATTCCCCATACACACGGGCTGTTCCCAATAGATGTGCCATGCACATCACTAGAGGAAGCCTGAAGTTCAGGTGCTCCTCATAAGCATACCTTTCTGCTTCATTAACTGCCAAGACCTTTACAGATAAAAGGAAATGCAGACCTGGAATCTCAAAGCAAGTTGAAATTTTGAAGCTGCCTAAGATTAAGGCTTTCCTCCTTTTTTCCCCCAACAAAACCGGTGACATTCTCCGCTACAAGGAGCTCTATGATTTGTGCACCACTAAATATTGGTAACCAGAAGCTGAAGTTTTAGGCGCACCTGAGGCAATCTGAACAGCTTGTGTTTCATGTCAGACATCATCAAACCTCATAAGAATGCTGTATTATGTGCATGAATAAGACAGTCTTCCAACCCTTTAGGTAAGTAAAGTCATGTCTGAACGACCTGGTTGAGGTGTGGAAGGTTTAATCAATGGCCTCAAAGATTCCATTATACTTGCAAAAGAAGGACGTTTCCAGGGCTCACTGCAAAACCATTTATTAATGAAAAAAGGTAGCCAAGGAAACTTGTGGACTAGGAATAAATGAATTAGAACTTTAAACGCACTTGGCCCAGCAAGACTCAATCATTGAAGCGATTTGGGGATTCAAATCGCGTGGAATCTCAGCCTTTTTCCCTTAAAGCCAACAGCTGCCACAACCTAAAAGACAGAACACATCAAACTATGTCTGACCAAACCAATGAGCCAAGGCAAACATATTTGCCTGTACACACTACAGACATTAAAGAGTAAGAGAAAAGGGATGAGGTAACACAAGTTATCTATATGATCAGTAGACNCATATTTCACTGAACATCACAGCCACCACCAGGTAGCTGCTATATATACAACATACAATTCCCCATACACACGGGCTGTTCCCAATAGATGTGCCATGCACATCACTAGAGGAAGCCTGAAGTTCAGGTGCTCCTCATAAGCATACCTTTCTGCTTCATTAACTGCCAAGACCTTTACAGATAAAAGGAAATGCAGACCTGGAATCTCAAAGCAAGTTGAAATTTTGAAGCTGCCTAAGATTAAGGCTTTCCTCCTTTTTTCCCCAACAAAACCGGTGACATTCTCCGCTACAAGGAGCTCTATGATTTGTGCACCACTAAATATTGGTAACCAGAAGCTGAAGTTTTAGGCGCACCTGAGGCAATCTGAACAGCTTGTGTTTCATGTCAGACATCATCAAACCTCATAAGAATGCTGTATTATGTGCATGAATAAGACAGTCTTCCAACCCTTTAGGTAAGTAAAGTCATGTCTGAACGACCTGGTTGAGGTGTGGAAGGTTTAATCAATGGCCTCAAAGATTCCATTATACTTGCAAAAGAAGGACGTTTCCAGGGCTCACTGCAAAACCATTTATTAATGAAAAAAGGTAGCCAAGGAAACTTGTGGACTAGGAATAAATGAATTAGAACTTTAAACGCACTTGGCCCAGCAAGACTCAATCATTGAAGCGATTTGGGGATTCAAATCGCGTGGAATCTCAAGCCTTTTTCCCTTAAAGCCAACAGCTGCCACAACCTAAAAGACAGAACACATCAAACTATGTCTGACCAAACCAATGAGCCAAGGCAAACATATTTGCCTGTACACACTACAGACATTAAAGAGTAAGAGAAAAGGGATGAGGTAACACAAGTTATCTATATGATCAGTAGACCCATTATGCTTTTATTCCATAACATAGTTATCCTTTGTAAAGAAGTTAGAAATGCACCAAGATAAAAACTTAATCCAGGGCTGCTGTATCATAGCCAACCTACTTTAATATCTAGTTTAGGGAAGATTTAATCAGCTTTATAGACAACGTTTATCTAGAGCTTAACATGTGTGCATAGAACTGTAAATGAACCGAGCAGTTACTAAACAACTTGGGCTTGGCTTGGAAAAAAGCTTGTTTACGTTTGTTTATTCAACAAATGAGCCAAGCTAAAGCCTAAGTTTAGTCTCGACTATTAAACAAGCTAAACTCAAACATGATAAGTGCTCATGAACAACTGGTGAGTTTGAAGCTCGATTAATGTAATATAACATGTCTATATGTATAAATGTTTAAAATATACTCATATAGACTTAAGATTAGATTATGCAAGCTTGTAAATACGTTCATTAGATATCAAATAATTACTTTTAATTTATCGACAATATAAGTAGTCCATTTTGTAATAAAATTATATACAATTTTTAATACAAGGTTGATAAATCTGATTTTTATAAGTTCATAAACAAAATTATTCTATCTAATTAACTCAACTAATAGAATTTCAATTATAATTTAGTTATTAATTATTAGTATAGATTTGTGAAGGGATAAAAATTTTATCCATAGTGTTTACAAGATATGGGAAAAAAAAGTTAATCAAGTATCTCGTAAACAAACTCACAAACTCGAGCTTGTTCGACAAGAAAATGAACCAATTTTGAACATGCAATCTATTTTGGTAATGCATTCGAGCTCAGCTTGTGAGCCAAAAAATTTAAATGAACAATCTTGAACTTTTAATACTTAGCTCCACCCAACTCGTTTACCATGCAGAGTTCCAATATGTCTTCATCATTCATCATGAAGTCTCGCATACTTAAAACAGAAGTTTTTAAAATGAAATAAGTATTGGTCAGATTTTAGTGTCCCCAGAATATACTTGTCATATGTTTTGGACTTGCCGTTTACTAAATGCCTTTACAAATTAAGGTTCTTCTATAACTTGGACCAGCCTAGCACCAAAATCGTGCTCTCTGGCTTTCAAAATTTTTGCAATCATTAGTTACTAAGACGTTGTGCAAATCTTAAAACCTTATACTAATATTCCTATATTAATATCATATATTATAATTAATAATCAAAATTAGAAATCATAAAAACTGTGTTGTGTAACTTCATTCAAAAAATGAAATTGAATCACTTTAAAATTGGAAAATCATTTCTATTTTGATTTTGATCTTTTTTTTATTATTGTATCAAATATATTGTGTATTTTCGAACAAAGAGTGACCTTATATTACACAAGAATCTCCCTTTTTTTACTTTAAAAATACTTTATTAATTTCCCTTTTCCGATGTCCATTCCAAGTTATAGAAGCAAAATATGAGCACAATCATACTCATACACTCCTACATTCACTTTCCATGATTTGACTTATCAAAAACAAACTACAACCTGTGCTGGCTTTGAATCTCATTGTATTCTTTAGGCTTCTTTGTGTGCATTGTACATGAAGTAGTCTCTTTTCTAATAAATTTATCTTTACCCTTTAAAATTTTAAAAATTAAAAAAAATACCTGTGCTGGATTTAAATTACTCCATGGTTGTTGCAATGTTGCAAGCTCCCACAAGATTACACCAAAGCTGTAAACATCTGATTTCTCATTTGATGGCTCATCACGAAGAACTTCTGGGGCCATCCACTCAGGCTAATTACATAGAAGAGAAATAGTTACATTTCCTGTGTTAAAATAATATGGCTCATGCCTTCTTAACATAATAACCAGCTGAAGTATTGTTGTCGAGTTCAATAGAACATACCGTACCAGCAGCTGACTTTGATGACAGAAATGTGCTTGCCTTTAGTCGGGAAAGACCAAAATCACAAACCTAAATGAACAGTCATTCAAGCAGTATGAGGAAAGGGTAGAAGCACTAACCAAATATAGAAACAAGGAGTCCTCTACAAATTACAGCTTCAACTCTAATGGATAACACCGGAAATAGTCACTATAAACTATACTGAGAATCTGAGCAGATAACAAGAGGGTACAGAATATACTGTTTCCCATTGAAAGACATAAAGTTTGCCGCTTGTACAGGTTCATATCAATAAAAAATAATTCTGAGAGCCAAAGGAAAATAGCAGAAGCAAAATTATGGTGCCTGGCTCATTGATCATTAACATGAAAGTTGACAATGTACTTCACAAACTTGAAAACTTTGCATTCCTACCTTCACTGTATATTTTTTGTCAACCAGAAGATTTGGAGATTTTAGATCTCGATGAACAATGGGAGGGTTGCGCTTATGAAGATAATTCATTCCCTTTGCCTGTATAAAACAATGACATATCATTTAGCCCAGAAGAACCAAGACACAGTTGAGATAATCATGACAAAAACAACAGTGATGATGATCAGAATGAGAAAACAGAAGAATGAACAAATGCAAGTCTTTGAACGCATACCACATCATAAGCCATGTTCAAACGACGCCTCTCATCCAACATCTCTCTTGCACCAGCCTTATGCAAAAGCCGATACAAGCTACCTCTGCACTTTAAAGTCAATATTTTAATTCATTGAACAATCTAAAACCCCTTAAGCAGATATAAGGTTTAAGAAAACATTACAAAACCTTGATAAATATTCTGTTACTATAGATAAGTTTGGGGGCTGAGTGACTGCGCCCATAAAGAGAACAATATTTGGATGCCGTAGTCGTTTCATTATTGCAACCTAACAAACAAAAGAAGTCCAACCACATCTCAAATCAAGGCTCATAAACATAGAAAGCATGATTAGCTTTCTCAACATTAAAGCAAAATTTGTTCAAGTTCTTAGCCATTACATACCTCCCTCAAAAATTCTTTATATCTTTCAGCATGAAAGTCTTGTTCCATGAGAATCTTCACAGCAACTTCCTGGAATATAGATTTGAATTTAATATATATAATGCATAAGTGGATAATAACAACAAAATATTAAACATTACAAACAACACAAGAAACACATAAAGATACAAAACAGATCACATCACAACATTAGCTTAAAATCGAATTTCGACAAAAAATATTGAAAGGGAATTTCATGTCAAACATTAAACCCCATACATGAAAAAAGATACTGGAGATGCAAATACAATGCATTATTCTTTCTCAAAAAAAAACCAGAAGCACATACGATATCAGGATGTGCCTCTCAGCAACAGTAGATTCATAGCCAGTATATATTGTAAATTATTGAAACAGCTCAAGAATTTAGAGCTGCAATATTAGGCATGTGCCTTAATGACACAACTACTCATTTGAGAATGTTTTGTGCCTCCACATGCTACATCATGCTACTATGCAGGCATCATAAATGTCTGGTTTGCAGCATCAATTTGACATGGTGGAGATTATTACCTTATATATTATTATTATCATAATGTAGATATAAACACTGACAAAATTAATATAACAAATAATCTTAAGATCCGGCATCATATTCTTCAACTCAATTACTATCCATTAATAACACATATACTAAAAATTTCACAATTTTGTGGACTTCATTGGATAGCTATGCATGCATGTGCATGCATGTAGAAGCTCTCACCTACATAGGCACATAATTAATTCCCTCATCAAAAGAAGAATTTTGATCCTCAACCTTACCTCTAAACCCCAAAAGTCAATCGTATATTACACATTTCATTTGCAAATACAGTTTGATATTCTCAGATATAAATAAGGCTTGATATTGCTGAACAACGGTCATTTGATCTCTAGATTATATATATAGAAACATTATAATTGAGGGATAAGTTGCTTACCGAACCATGCCAGTCACCACGATGGACAGTTCCAAAAGAACCTGAAAAGGAACCAAGTTGATTCTAAGTATTTCCTAGTGCAAAATTATTGCAATAAATTGCATTGCACACAAGAGGTATATGGCCTCTCTATTCTGTTCTGTTAGACAATTATCATGTTCACATATATACCTGCCCCAATTTTTTCTTTTAGAACAAGATCACTCCATGGAATGTCGAATTCCTCTACCTCAATAGAAAGCTCTTTACTTGGTTTACCGGAAACCAGCTGAGCTCCCTCACTGAATCTTGAATCCTTAATAGTATCCACCCTCATATGCCTAACAGGTGGGATATGTTTAAGATGGGTTGTATCTTTGACAATGGCTGTTGAGTGTGTAATATTTTGAGAAGGATTACATGATTGGAACATTTCAGAATCTCGATCCTGAGCACTTTGTTGAGAAACTTTTGGATGCAGAAGTACGTAAGAATTTTCATCATTATCACTTGGAATCAGAGTATTGTTGTTTTTGTCTGTGTACTTCCTCTCATACTGCTGATTATGCATGAAAAACCCAGGATCTTCATTAACAACACTTCCTGTGATAATTAGTCAACGAATTAGAATTATTATACAGGATCAAAACCATAATACAAGAGCAATCATTTTAAACTTTACTACACTACAGTATAGTAATTACCACAGCTATATGAGAAACCATAACAAGAAGGGGGGGAAAAAAGGCATAACAAATGTGCTGTAATGTGCTGCTAGATAGCCAATGAGCTTAAGCTCAATTGGCACCTCCTCCCCTTGAAAGTGCTAGGTGGAGGATGAGGACATGGGTTCAAGACCTACTAGGTGCGTATGTAACTTCCCAATAAATAAAAAATGTGCTACTAGATGATGAACAATCCTTTTTCCACTGCAGAAGAAGTTGAATGAGTCTAGAATTATCCAAAGGTGCAGGTGATCCACACCCAAACTTTTTACTTGTCCTTCTATGGTTAAAAGGCTGAGATATAAGCTAACATCTTTGCTCACTTACATTCACTTAGGACTTCAGAAGTTAAATTTTAACGAGGCACAACAAAAATTTTAATAAGTTATTAATATCAATAAAATGTGAATCAAATAATTATCACCATAGGATTTGGCCAAAAAAATAAAATAAAATAAAAAATAAAAAAACTAATTATCCGGAAAGCCAAAAGTCCTTATCAATGAAATACAGACTAGTATTGAACCAAGTATCGTGAGTCACATTACAAGGATACTACCTACTCTTTTCCCCTTGGATTTATTAATATATATTTAATAAACAAATGCATGCTCTCTAATTACCAAAACCCAGAGCTCAAATTTGAGTTCCCTAACAACCATCAAATTGAGTTCACTCCCCATCCAGCATCAGTGTCTCTGCAAGTTGTCATCTGGATTGAATATCAGAACATTTATACCCAAAAGCAGATAATTTTCCATCAATTCCTCATCATAAAAATAAATGGCCTCGAGCAACCAAATACCCATCCCATCAAGTATTAGTAACTTTTTCATTAGGTATTTCAGATCTTCCCTGACTTTTCAGGTGTAAAACAAAAATAAAGTTGGTTTTCACTATAACAAACACCGAAAAAAAATAAAATTAAAAAAAAATAAAGAAAAAGAAAAAGAAAAAGTAGAACATATATAGAGGAAACAAAACCTGAAGATAAATAAAACACACATAAATAGGAGCTGCGAGAGTAAGTAAAATGGGACATAACCCTATGTAACTGTTCCTCATTGTCCTTTTATATGGCATGCCACATATAGCTGGTGAAGAGTCCAACATATTATTGTCTAAGTGAACTGTACGTAACTATTGATCACATCCAAGGCCTAGAACCCAACAACAACGAATGAGAATCACCTTATACTGTAGATTGTCCCATTAGAGCCTCTAATGCACACAAGTTCTGAAGCACAGTGAAAGGTCGAAAAGAAGAGACAAATAACAGATTTAAGAAAACTGCATAAAAAAATACAATGAAAGCTACCCACAATTGTTCAATTCTTATTGCCAGGTGAGCATATATATGCCCATTAGAGAATTCTTTTGTAAACAGTTGGCTTACTATATAGCCGACATAGAGTCCAACATATGATAGTCTAAGTGAACCCTATGTTACTTTTTTTTTTTTGATAAGGAAGTGAACCCTACATAACTATTGATCACATATTATAGGCCTAGAACCCAACAACAATGAATGAGAATCACCTTATACAGTAGATTGTCCCATTAGAGCCTCTAATGCACACAAGTTCTGAAGCACGGTGAAAGGCCGAGAAGAACAGACAAATAACAGATTTAAGAATACTGCATATAAAACTACAATGAAAGCTACCCACAATTGTTCAATTCTTACTGCCAGGTGAGCATATGTATGCCCATTAGAGAATTCTTTTGTAAACAGCTGGCTTACAACAGATTGATCAAAAGGAAAATTACAATATAGCAGATATGAATAGCCACAACACTAAGGATTAGCAGATCATTATAGGGAAAAAGATAAAATTAAATTAAAATTCAAGGAAAACTTGCTATAATATGAACATATAGCTTACATTGTTACTTTGAGAACACTAACCTGTGGAAGCATCATCAAATACGAGATTAAGTGACTGGCAGTCCAAGAAATACTGCTTGGCCAGTGCCCTGAAATCAATGGTGGGTTCAACTGGTTTAAGTCGTGGAAAGCGCAATGGTGAAGATATTGAAATGGAAGAAGGACCGTTGAGCAAGGAATCAGGCTCACATAAGTAACCTGGCTTCCCAATCAAATCAACCAAATATTCCCTGAAATATACAAGAAATACCTCATGAAGTCTCAAACAATAGGATAATACTGAACTATAAAATGGAGGCCACAAAAATATAATGTGTGTGTGGCAACAATATGTAATTAGTAAAGGACCTTAGGTACAGTTTCTTATGTGTTGTACCTTAAGTTCCCCATTGAAGTTCAACTATGTGGCTGCATTGTCCAATAAGTGAAATGATTGAATTTAATTGTTGTTAGAGGAGGGTAACACCGTCTGTACTTCATTGGCCAATGCAGTCACATGATTGAATTTAATTGGTGAACCTAAGGTATAATGCCTAAGTAATTGTACATAAGTTTTGTCCTTAGTTATATATATATATATGTATGTAAATTTACATATACTATTAATATCATAAATAAACCAGGGCAAGTGCCTTTTTTTTCCTTTTCCCTTTTGTTTGGGGGCAAGATTGAAACAAACTGAAGCAGGACACCCAATGCATGAATAGTGTCCCCACAATAGCTCCTCTAGATCATTTCAAAATATTAGATGACAGACATTTTCAGCAGAAATTCCAACCTCATACTTCATGACCAAAAAGGAAAGTAATACTAAATTCAAAACCATTACAAATTATTCTATAAAACCATAACCCAACTTGATCGGATTAATCTTACACGTGAATTGTGAAACACAAACAAGTGCTCACAGGAACAGACTCACTGTCACAGAAGGAATAAATTCTGCAACACTATAAAAATAGATAACTTACAGTCCCAAGAGAAGTTGCATAACATATGACTTAAACCCAAGAAACACAGTTAAAAGTTTCATTACTAAGTCAATAATAGATACCATGAATACCAATAAATCATACCTATCAAGCCCAAACCGGACAAGACAAGAGCAAGCATCAGCTCTTGTGCAGTATTTACAGCCTTTGGCTATTCGACACGGTAAGTCAATTGTGTCAGCTAGCACCTGCAAAGATCATATTTGCACAGATCCCCTCAATTATATTAAAAATAAACAAACACCAAAAACCACTAGGAAAAAAAATAATATGTTAACCTTTGTTGTGTCGGTATTGCTATATATAAGTTTTGTTTTGAAAAATTGTAATTGACCATCTAAGTAAAGTATGGAGTATGTGAGAAAGTGCAGTATTAATATTATGTAGTAAGTTGTGTCCTAGAATGTCTGAGACTACATAATAAGTTGTCTTGGAAACTATTTAAGATTTATTACATGTGTTTGACCAGTCAATCTCTGTATCCCTTATAAAGTTTTCTATAAAAGATTGACTAGTCATTCTATTATAGAAAACTTAGATTATTCCTAGAATTACTCCATTTACTGCCTTCTAGGCTTTCTCTATTGTTTTACAACAAAGACATCAACTTTGCTGCCTTATTCGGGCCACATCAGTTGCACACAGTTTCTTTTTCTTTTTCTTTTTCTTTTTCTTTTGGTAAGCATCAGTTGCACAAAGTTTCACCAAAGGGAAGAACAAATTTTGAACTTTAATCAAGATACATAGCTCTAACAATAAAAACAATTAAAAACTTCCTGAGCAAGGCAAAATGAATAAATCATATATAGATTGGGAGCTTACTTTAAACAATATAGCACGATGTGTGCAGAGGCCAACAGATAGGCTACCTATTGGAACAACAACAGATCCTAAGCAATCTCTTAGCTCATCAATGCACTCTCTCCAGATGGGAACAAATTCATCTTCTCCAGTGGAAGCTGAACCCCTTGTGATAGCAATAAAAGGTTGGTTACAAATGTATGATGGGAACAGATATGTTCGGGCAATTTGAGGAAAAAAGGTGTAGTTCAAACAACTCACCCCATACGATTGCAGATAAGCTTTGCAAGCTGATCAACAACCTCTTTAGTGGTTATGCAGCTACCAGAAATGCCGAGGACCCTATTTTGGAGTTCCTTTAAGCTTGGATCACCAC
The DNA here is from genome assembly GCF_002906115.3 of Quercus suber. Lineage (NCBI taxonomy): Eukaryota > Viridiplantae > Streptophyta > Magnoliopsida > Fagales > Fagaceae > Quercus > Quercus suber. The sequence goes on from NW_027069476.1 coordinate 2,057,291, forward strand.
GTCGATCAATCAAAACTACTTCAATTTTAGAATCAGTGTTTGGATCAACAGACTTTAGTGATTCAATTGATGGAATACGACCATACTCTTGAAGATCAGTGCAAACGGTCCAGACATATGGATCCATCCCATGAATCAGATAAAACCCATCAGGCACTTTGTCGAAGTATGACAAGCAGCCATTCACCTGATGCAGGTTAGATTAATAAAGCAGGATACTCAGTGTTAGACGCATACATGTCTTATGTCTGCAAAACATAACATGCATCTACAAAATCAATCATTTGGTTGTGTATATCACAGGAAAAGAAAATAATACTTAAAGCCTGTCTGGTATTGCATTTATAAAGGGAGAAAGAACTTTACTAGTTCTTAAAGCTCTTTAGCAAAATTTGTCACACCCACATGTTGGCAATTTTGCTAAAGAGCTTTAAGGAACCCCCTGATGGGTAACATAAGTGGAAGCCACTTTAAAGACATATAAGAGGAGAGGGAAAGCTGGTTTTAGTGCTCAAGCATGAATTTAGGGCGTTTCTTATTTTATTGTTTATTTGCTGCCAGATCAGCTTTAATTAAGGTCTACTAGAATAAGGCAATTTGGTAATTTCCAGAAATCTGGAATTGGCTATCCTCAGCTGTACCAAAGGACCATGAGTCTTATTGTCTGTTTTTAGTAATTTTCCTATTTGGTTTAGAAGTTATTAAGCCCTTTTTTGTTTGTTATTAGTAATCGTGGTCATTTTAGGAATAAATATTGTAGACTATTGTAGTCAAAATATTCATAGTGAAATTTATTCTAATAAGATTTCAGCAGCTTATTTTAAGCTTTGAGGGTGTGATTGCTTAGGAAAGCCTAGGTGCAATTGCCTAGTTTTTTATTTATCTTGTTTTTTAATTCTATCCCCTGTTTCAACCCCAAACTATCATCAAGATTCAATCTTTTCTAACCAAAAACCCTTGGACATCCCCATTATTCAAGAATCCATCAAGAACTCATCAAAAAATCTATTGTTGTGCTAAATTCTTAAAGATCCTACATAACCCCCTGCCCACTTAAAGCTGGAAAACAGGTTTAAGCTAAAGCTGATTTTTTTTTTGATAAGTAAGAAAGATGTACATTGAAAAAAAGCTGCTTTATGCAAAGAGAGCACAAAGCAGACCATAAAAATTACAAGGGAAGAGAAAAAAGAAGAAAATTAATTACAAAGAAGAAGAGAATTAAGGAATAAAGGGAAAGAATCGCTAGATGTGAGTCCCCAAGCCCTAGACCAGTCAAACAAAGAGCCACTAAAAGAAGCAAGCAGCTGGTCTCCAATACCATCCATGTCCTTAAAAGTCCTCCAATTACACTCCCTCCAAATACACCACATTAAGCACAACAGAATTGAATTCCAAATGCTTGACGAGTGCTTCCCCAGCCAATTCCACCAACCAAAGAGAATATCTGAAACTGTCCCCAAATGATTTAAAAACAAAGCTCCACAACCGATGAGCTTGCTCACAATGAAGCAACAAATGATCCACAGTCTCCCCATAATAACGACACATAACACAAATCAACACCCCTACGCCTCAAGTTGTCACCCTTAAGAATCTTATCCCAAGCTACAGTCCAAACAAAAAGAGAAACTCGTTGAGGGGCCTCTACTTTCCAAACACCTTTCCAAGGAAAGACGACAGAAAAGGGACCTCTCAACTCATTATAAAAAGAACGGATATCAAAATCCCCATTCCTCTTCAACTTCCATCTCATACGATCCTCACTTTCTAAAGAAGGTGTATTGAATTCCAAGATATGAAGGAAATCCAGCATTAAATCCAACTCCCAGTCATTTAAATCCTGAGTGAAACGTACATCCCAGCCATTTAGCGTCAAAGTTCTTTCGCAAATTGCTTTAGCTTTTAATAAAAATAATGATTAAACATAAATCACTATGCTTATTTTACAAAATGATACTCGATGCCCACCTATTATGAAAGAGAGAGAGAATGATAATAATAATAATAATTAAATGAACATTGGGAGACCATTAATTGAATTGATTGGGTTTAAGTATGAAAATATAAAGCACTCTTATTATGTCTTCTTTTGTTATTTCTTAATTCTTACATCTAAAAGCTCTTTATCAAGTTTGTTACCAAACGAGTGTAACAACTTCAAAGCACTTTATCACTATATTTTCCAAATACCCCAAACGCTAAATCTCTTTTTAGTTAAAGCTATTTATCAAAAGCTCTACAGCTAAAACTCTACTCCCTACATCAATGCCAAATGGATGCTTAAAATTTTGTTTCAACCCCAAACAGATTTATAAGCCTCATTCAATAGACACAGCCAATATCTATATTATTACATTAACCCAACCCCCAACTAGTGAAGGGGTGCATCCGAACTGTGTCACACTTCAAATTTCCATAACTCTCCCATTTATCCCTTCCTAACAATTGTCCAGTTTCTATTTTGAGATTTTATCTAAAGTATTTAATCAGGATTCGCTACAAAATGTTAACTTCTACATAAGTGAAGTATTCGATATCTACAGTGAGGAATCCACAAGACAATTCTATCTAGACTAGTTCACTTTAGTAAACCCTCCACCCCAACCCTGCCTCTCTCTTTGTTTAATATAGTTGTAAGCTCCTATTTGCTTTCTCTACAGAACACCTACCAAAACCTGCAAGTACTTAAGATAAACATAAAAATATAGATATACATATCATAAATGGTAAAGTCTTTTATGTTTTCCGACTCCTTTAACCACTTTGAGTATCAAATTCAGGCCTACAATTCCCAAAAGAAGAAAAATTAAAAATCACTTTCTAAGGCTGTTGATGTTGATTTCCCCATACAAATTTACAATAAAACCACTCCTGATCACTTCAAAGATAATCGAAGGACAGGTTAGTTTTCCTAGAGCAGACGCTTATATTTCTATGGTTTATGCTGCTCCATTTTGCACTTGCTCTCTTTCCCAGAAGAAGCCTTAGATTAGATTACCACCGCTTAAATTCAATCTTGAAATCCAATGCTATCCTTCAAATCAAATTGTAAATGATCATGATCTCTACAACTGCATTAACCTAAGTAGTTTTTTTCCATACAGTTCCCTCACACACGCATGTACTGTTAATATTTCTGATTGCAAATGACAACAACATTTTCAATGAAGTCCTCCCATCTTGCTATTGTTGGTTTGGATTTGCTTTCTATGCTAAAAGTCGGCAAAAGTACTAAGTTGTAACTAGAAAAGGCGAGGCTTTAAAGTTGTACATAAGCAAATAAGCTAAATATGCTCAGAAACTAAAGCCAACCCAATTACACACCTATAGTTTCCATAACAACTTTTATTCACTTTTTCACACAACAAAACCTTGTGCTAATGCCTCATAACAGTACAAACAAAGCATTTATGTTAAACCCATGATTCGAAATTCCCATATCAATGCGCCCACAAAGTTAAAGACATCTAACTTGGCTAAACCTTTTGCTAAGCATTCAATTCAGTCACTATACAAACAATTGCGCTTAGTAATCATAAAACAGAAATCAAAATAAAGCAAATTACCCAGTAACGATGAGAAATTGCCTCAGCGGAACCCGACCTCGGCGCCGATTCGTCAGGCACGGGATCCAAGAAATTAGGGTCATCGGCACAAGTGGCCTCCGACGAGAGCCGCAACGCCAAAGCAAGCTGCAATTGGTAACTCTCCTCCGTCTGCTGGGCCCAGCTCTTCCCATAGGAGGACCCGCCGCCAGTGTTCCCCACCGCCTTAGCTCTGAACTCGCCGATTCTGAAAACGTCGTCGTGCGTGTACGTTCCCAAACCGTCGATCTCGTTCGCCGCCGACGCGGACAGCGTCGGCGCGTAGTACTCGCCGGAGAGCGAGCTCTCTCCGAAGCTACTCCCACTCGATTGCCTCTGAAGCCCTATCGACGAGTACAGGTTCCCGATCCGATTCCCTCTGTGATCACCAACCGCGTCCCAATCCAACGGCCTCTCCGCCTTCGACTTGTTGTTGTTCTTCGACTCGCCGGACAACGAAGACTCGTAAAACGACGTCGGAGCTCCGGCAGACGACGTGACGTACTGGTCGTCGGGGACTTGGTTTAGCAACGTGTAGTTCGATCTCCTAGCAGGCATTTCCATCGAGATCTTCACAATCCAAAATCTCCTTCCCCCTCACAAAACCCTAGAATCAGCCATTGTTGAAGGAACAAGAAAAATGAAATTGGGAGGTTTTTGAAGTCTCTTTCTCTCTCTAGAATTTTTGGTAGACGAAGTTTCTCTCTCTAGAATTCGATTGTCGGAGAGAGAGAAAGGAAAGCGGTGCTTTTTTATTCGGTGGCGTAATCGTAATATTCTTTTTGTTTTTTCTTTTTGTTTTTTAAATACACAATCAAAATTTTTTTTTTCTTTTTGTTTTTAATGCTTTTCGGTACGTACCGGGTGCCTGATTCGCCCGATTTTTCGGTCACGCGGCCGTTGGGCTTTCCTGTTTAGGTTGCTTTGTCTCTGTGCATGTTTGTGTGCCGCTAGATTTCATTATAGACAATGGTCTATTTATGTGTACATAAGAAAGATATACATGTGTTATAATATTCCATATATGGGGACCATATCACTGCAATTTTTTCATTCTTTTTCATTTTTTAAATTTTGTTTTTTTTTACTTTATTCATTGTACTTGTTGAAGTATATATATTGTACTTTGATTCTCCAAAAACAAAATTAATAATAATAATAAAATAAAAATTAAGTATAGTACTACTACAATTTTAGAAAAATGTACGAATGAATAAATAGATAATAAAATATCTATCCAGTACCTATAATTGTACATAATTGAGTATAGGGGAAAGAATATGGCTTGATAAAAAATAAAATGAAAGAATGATTTTTAATCTCTATATATAATTATTTTTTTGAGATTCCAATTACTATATAAAATTATAATAAAAAATTTTGTGTCCACTTTTTGTACTCCAAAAATACCCCTAAAAACCACATAAGTTTTTTATTTGGCAAAAACTAGTAAATACAAACAAATAAAAAAATTCATAAAATCTTTTTTTTTTCTTGACAGAATTCGTAAAATCTTTAAAATAGACCGTTTTTTTTTTTTTTTTTGAGAAGAAGAAATGGAAGGACTTGGTATTTTATTATTTAAATCTATACAAAAAAAAAAAAAAAAAAAAAGTAGCCCTCTAATATAGTTTTTTGTTTTTGAAGAAACCCTTTAATATTGTTAATTGTTCTACTTGATAAATAATAATTAATGGCATACAATGGGCTTAAAATAAGCATAGTTATTCAACTACTATACCTTTACAAAATTAAAAGGCAGTTCATAATATCAAATTTGTTACACCTTAGACAACATTTAAAAAAAAAAAAAAACACTAACAAATACCGCATGTCCTTAGTGCAATGATCATTCTACAACTACAAATATAAGTGTTTGTGAGAAGTGGGGGATAAGGGCCGGGATTCAAGTCTCCAAAATGAAGTTTTACACACATATACACTTAAATTAGGCTATAATAGATTCTATCTTGTAAAAAAAAACACACACACACACAAACAAACAAACCAATGTAAGTTTAGGCTTTAAAAAAATGGCCTTCAAATGTTAAAAAAAGGAAAGAAAAACTTCTTAACAATAAAATATCTTTTTTTCCCCTCTAAAGTACTGTTCTATGTACTAAACTGCTACTAATTTCTTTAATTAATGCATATCCAAAAGTGAGTTTGGCATCCCCTAATTTTTGATAGCTTTTATCTTTTCTTAGTGAAGTTTTCAATATCTTATTTCTCAAAGCCTTTTAACTTAAAAACGAGACCAAAAAAAAATGTTACTCCCTCCGTCCCATTTTTTTTGTCCTCTATTCCATTTTGAGATGTCCTAAAATATTGTCCTGTTTCTAAAAATAAAAGTTATTAATTTACTAATGCTCCTATTATACCCCTATTAATTTATTAATTCAATTTTTTAATAAATTTTTTTAAGGATAATTTTGGAAACTTATACATTTTTAAAAGGTAGACAAGACAATAAATAATGTTCCCTTAAAAAGTTTGACTTTTCAAACCGGACAAAAAATTTGGGACGGAGGGAGTAGCTTGTTTTTAGAAAGAGTTGGTCTATTTGTTTTTTTTTTTTTAAGTAAAATGTGAGGGGAAAAAAAACTTGTAAGCAAACTTAATAGTAGTATTGCTAAATGGACCCCTGATTAAATAGAGGGCGGCTGTTGGGTTTTGGTACTTTAAAATTTCTACCTTTACTTCAAACAAAATAAATAAATACTCCCTCCGTCCTTTTTTTTTTGTCATGTTTAAAAAATCAAACTTTTTAAGGGAAATATCATTTATTATCTTTTAAAAATGTATAAGTTTCCAAAACTACCCTTAAAAAATTTATCAAAAAATTGAATTAGTAAATTAATAGGGGTATAATAGGAACATTAGTAAATTAATGACTTTTATTTTTAGAAACATGACAATATGTTGGGACATCTCAAAATAGAATAGAGGACAAAAAAAATGAGACGGAGATAGTAACACCCAATTAAATCGTGTGTTATTAATGCTTCAATTTTGTAACTCCCAATGGAATTTAGTTATATTAAACATCTCTTAATGCACTATTTCAATGTAATATTTTTCATAGATGATAATTTTTTGAATATAACATTAATGAAAACTACCAAGGGCGCTAAAAAGAAAAATTTGTCATCTATTGATTAATACACAATGGTATTCACTTATAATCCTCCCCTTTTTAATAGTAATTAAAATAAGTGATAATTATTATTATTTTTGTACGGCATTTCACGCTTTTGCCATTGAGTTTTAGTATTATCTACATTATTTAATTTTTGTTTATATAAAATAGAAATGTTATTTTAACCTAATCTAAGTGTACATGTGTGTGAAATTCTTTTATAAATATTTAAATTTCAACCCTTTCTCCTCAAATTCCACCTCTTCTCCCACCCCAATGCACCATTTAATATTGTTTTCATCATTTAATTTAATTTTTCTTTATGAGAACCATCATTTAACATTGGTACTGACTAATTAATAAAACTAGTCAGTCTACAAAAGAAGACTAAACCTAAAGGGATGGGGATGAATCTAGAAATTAAAAAAATAAAAAAGAATACCAACAACAAACAAACAAATGAATAAAAAAAAATTAAAGGTATAGAGAGATAGAACTTTAATAGTTTATAATGACAACTTTTAGTAGTCTGTATTAAAATCATAACAAGTACAAACTTCACCAACTTGGTGCCGGGCCCTGGTTGCATTTTCCTCTTGCATGGTTTGTTCAAACAAGTATAAATTAACATTGTCCAATTAAAACTGATATTGCAAATTTGATGTGGCTTCTCTATTGTCTTCTCTCTCTCTCTCTCTCTCTCTCTCACACACACACACACAATGGGCTTCTCTTTTTACTTAAAAAACAATAAATATCACTGTCACTCATAAAGTCATGATCTCCAAACAGTATAAAATCCCAAGCTTTACAAGTTGCAGTGTTAAAAAAAGAACAAGTAGACTCCTCATACTCTGTACCCCATAGGAAACAAATTATTGTAATGTTAAATCAAATAGAGTTTCTTGTTTGGTTTGGAAAAGACGAGCAAAACATTTTCACTTGGTGGGAAACTAGGGACTGTATTGCGAGACTTAAGCTAAATACATTGTAATTAACCATTTTTTTTTAGAAAGTTTCAATTTACAGCGTCCACTCCTAATAATAATTATTTATCATCAGACCAAGACATCCGTCAATTTTTTTAGTATAGGCGGGAACTAAACTCCAAATATCTTATTCAACTATCAAAAACTTTATTAGTTGAGCTGACTGGAACCCACAACCATAATCCTAATTAAATAAAATACTTTGTTTAAAAATGATTGAAACAAATTAAAAAAACAATAATTAAGGAGGTTGATGGATCCTAGTTTTTTTATTTTTATTTTTATTTTTTGAGAATGTTGATGGATCCTAGCTGAAGCTTAAAAATGAAGAATCAACTTTCTGTACTATAGTCCAAGTGGGATTAGACCGAAGTTTGCCAGCTTGATTTGTCATAGTGGAGGAGAAGCACTAAAGTTCATTGACCCAAGTCACACAACAGGATTAGCGGCATCGTTGTCGGGAGGTTAGTGAGCAATGAGTCAATGACTAGTGGATTTTATGCACGAAACATGACATTGGATATTATGATTTGGGCTTTTATTTCTAACGGGTCTATATGGCTTGGCTTCCTTTCACATATCCAATGGATTCGAGTCAGTTTATCTGAAATGGACTTTCATGTTTTTATTTTGTGGACTCCTTTCCCTCCTTTTCCACCACCCCCAAAAGGGGTTGGTTAATATATAATCTATGGGAAATGTCTCTTTCACGCATGTCTGTTATACACACCTTTTGAAGCCATGATTTATGTGCAAAAATAACGGGGTATAAACTATATAGTATGTGTGAGGGCTAGATTTTGACCCTCAGGCCACTAAAAATGAATAATGGTCCAACGAGTCCAAAACAATATATTTGTTAGAGAATAGATCTTACAAGTAAGACTCAACAAATCATGTATAAGCCATAATAGATTGGATTCGCACCAAAAAAATAAGAAAACACAGTTTGAAGGGAACAACACTCCTCGGTCAAGTTCGAGGATGAAGTGTTCTTATATTCACCCAACTTTATCCAAGTACAAGATGTTCTCTTCCCGTGTTATTTGTTTTTTCATTGATTCCATGCCCCATTTCTCACAGGGGTCTTTTCTTTATATAGTCCTATTCATTTTCAATCCTAGTCTTCCACCTGTTGATTGTATAAGTGATTTTCTAAATACTTGTCCCATCAGAGCTCTCCTGAAACCTTTGTGGGTGGCTGTAAGGCTTAATAGGACTGTCCACCCAACCCAGATACCCGAGCAACCCACCCAACCCGAACTAAAAACCACCCGAACTGACCACTCCGACGGTCGGTGGCAGGTCGCCACCCACAAAACCCAACGTCTTCGGGTCAGTTGGCAGGTTTCCTCTCCAAAACTCGAGCAACCCGAACCGATCATAAACCCATAAACTTTTGGCAATATTTGAAGGTTCTTCAATGAAAACATACAAAATCTAGCAATATTTGGAGTTATCCGACAAAAATTTACTTGAAACCAAGTAAATCGGACGAAATCCAGCAAGAAAAAGGCACCTATGTTAGTTACAAAGCCTACGATTTCATTCTAGTCATCTGCACAGCAAGCAAATGATGGTGAACCACCCATAAAACCAAGCAAATCAAGTTGAAACTCATCAAATCAGACGAGATCTAGTCTAGATCTGACGAGATCCAGCAAGATCTCGTCATGATCTGGCTAGATCTCAATGGATCCAGCCAAAGTAACGGCACTGGCGATAAAAACCAAAACTAATCGTACAACTCGAAAACCCGACGCAACTCAAACCAGCCGATCCGACTAGCATTCCGAGTCAGTTTCGAGTTCTGTTTTCACCCATCCGAAAGTTTCGGGTCGAGTCCAGGTCGGGCACAAGCCCGACCCTGCTCAACCCCTGGACACCCCTAAGGCTCAATATTACTGTTCAAGCATTATTTCCACATAAATGCAACAAGTTGGTTAGGTGCAAAATATTTAATGTGGTGGTAGCTGCCTTCTTCTCAGATATTTCTTGTTTCACTATGGACTCTTTTATCTAAAGCTTATTCTTAGAAGTAGGATTGTCCACGGGTCAGATCAGCTCGAGTTTAAGCCTGACCCAGACTCGACCCGACTGAATCGGGTTATAAAAAATGTGACCCACAACCAACCCAATATATGGGTCAGACCCGACGGTTCAGGTCAACAATTGAACGGGTCAGTTAGGCAGGTTTGGGCCAAAATTGGGCTAAAATTGTGAATTTGCATAATTTTTATTTTAATTCAACTTTTGACAAGCCTTTTGGGCCCAAATTAATGGGTTACTACTTTTAACAAAGATTTATATATCATTGAATCATGTATATATATATATATCAAATGGGCCTCTTTTCACATCCTTTTTTTTTCAAATTGACCCATTACACAACTTTGAACCCTTTGGGATTGTAGCCCTTCAGTCCAAATTTAATTTTCTCGCTCACATCAAATGACAAAAAATACAGTAAATACATAACACATGACAACCTGGGTAATTGGCAAGCACATAAAAAAAACACATGATATTACTTTCTAACCACCTATTAAAACCACACAATACAAGAAAGAAAATTTTTCAAAATGCCTTTAGCATTAAGACCTGGGCAACAAAAGCACAGGAGGATAGAGCACATCTCAGCCTATTAAATCTGCCAAGTTGCACCAATCATTCCATACATGTAACACAACTTACACAAGCCAGCAAACAAATTCTAACAAATAATTCAATCACAGCCACACCACAAGTATGGCAACAAAAGATAATAAGAGCATCTCTTGCAATGTTTCCATAGAGTCAAAGAAGGTAGAAAGGTAGTTACTGCAAATGTGTAAGGCAGTAGCTAGTTATAATTAGTTACAAACTTACAATTATGAAATACTTAAGTATTTCCAAAAAATAACTTTTTTAAAGCATTAAAGAGCAACTACTGTATAGTTTAGTCCATGACTTATAGAAAAGAAAGCCTATAAACTTAATAAGTTTTCTTTCCTATAAGCAAGAGTTGATTTATAAATTATTAGTTAGAAAAGCACTGTCCAAAAGAACTTCCAAATTGCATCAAAAAATTTGCCTCCTATACAAAATGTGTCCTTCCTCCTACAAGAAAATGGGCAAAAAGATATTTATCAATAAAAAATATAAGGACAAGACCAAAAAATATAGAATAGTAATAACCAAAAACAATAGAGAGAGCAGAACCAAACTCAATAGAAATAGCAGTAAGGGTAGAAACTTACCCAGTTCGTGATTAGTCATCAATGCTAATCGAGATACCTTTGCTTGAGCTTGAACTTCCACCACCTGCTGCTGCTTGATGTATAACTAGAAAAGAGAAAGAAATGAAGGCTATTATATTAAATTTCATTTGCATAAGACACATTTAATAGCACTTAATAGACAAAAAGTTTGGAAGTTAACATATTATCCAAATTATGAAATTCATCTTCCTAGGCCTTTATCTCATCCTTTGATTTGTGAAAAGAAATTGGAACCAAGGGTTGAAGCCAATCTTGTGCATAAACAAGATTTTGAACCATAAATGGAGAGAGTAAACTCCGAAATGGATCAAGTATGTGTCCTCCGGTACTAAACGCTAATTCAGAAGCAACAGTAGAAACAGGTACAGCTAGCACATCCCTAGCCAATTTGGACAACACTTAATACCTATCTGAATTACCCTTCCACCACCCCAATATCTCAAATTTCACATCCCCCCTTCTACTTTCACAATTTTTAGCCAAATATTGGTCAATCTCATTGCTACATCCTACGGACTGCTCAGCCTCCAAAAAACAGTAAAACCTAGAATTAACCATCGCATATGGATCACTACAACCAATTGACTCACCTTCTATGTGTGTCCTCTCCCTCCCACTTGGTATTTGTACATTTGGTGAATCAACACGAGAGTAAAAATCATACAACTTGACCAAGGAATTCCTCACCAGTTCAATCATCACATCAGCCACTTCATTCCCATAATTTTCAAAAAAACAAAACTTCAAAAACCTTAACTTCTTTCTTGGATCAAGAATCATAGCCACATACAAGAGATTATTCATTTTATCCCCTTTCCCCCAATAATTATCAAACTTAGATTCCATTTTAGTTGTCATGTTTTTCAAGAGGTGGTTTTGAGATTTACTTAAATGGGAAATATTCTCTTGAATGACAAATATCTCATAAAAAAAGGTGTTTGCAGTAACATACAAAGAACTTGGAAACTTTTTCGTAGCATTGTAAAAAAGCTTCAAAAAACCCACAAATGTCCTACAATTTTGAAAATTAATACTACTAGGAGATCCCATACCACCACTATTCTCCTTGTTCATAAAGTATGAAGAATAACTATCATCCTCAAAGTCCATTCGTATGAATACTTTCTCAAAATTTTGTGCAGTTTCTAACATAAGGTAGGTAGAGTTTCACCTAGTTGGTACATCTAGACAAAGAAGAGGCTTAGACTCAATACCTAATCTCTCCACAAAACGCACAAAAGTTTGATTCCTATTTGATGAGGACTTCATATACCTCACAGCTTCATGCATCTTTGCAATGGATGCATCAATTTCTCTCATACCGTCCCTCACAATCAGATTTAGGATATGTGCATAACACCTCATGTGTAAGAACTCATGTTCTAAAACAGTCCCCTCCCAATCTTTAGTTACATTTTCCAAAAACTTAATGGTGGCACCATTTGAGCTAGCATTGTCCGCTGTTAAAGTGAATATGCCATTAATACCCTACTCACGCAAACACAACTCAATCTTTCTACCTATAGTCTCCCCCTTATGGTCTTTAACTTGACAAAAATTCAAAATTCTCTTATGCAACTTCCAATCATCGTTAATAAAATGACCTGTAAGGGACATATAACACAGATTTTGAATACTTGTCCATGTGTCCATAGTAAGACACACCCTACGACCCTTCAAGGCCCCCCTTAGTTTCTCTCTCTCAACACCATAAATGCCAATCAGATCCCTAGCCACAGTTTGATGAGATGGGATATCTCTAATTCGCAACTTAGGTTTTAAGGTTGTCGAATATCTTTGAAACTCATACCCTTCAGCAAGTGCCTTTCTAGAAGCCTCAACAGTAAAGGCTATTGCTACAAGCTCAAACCCTTCCTCCCCATCCATTTTGGGTTCAAACGCTAAGGTTTGTTGCCTTTTAAGTGTCTTTCTATTAGGGTCTTTAACACAAATTAGTGTATGATTTAATAAATTAGTAGTACCATGCCCCTTACTATCAGCTAGATAAGTTTTTTGACAGTAATTGCAAACAATCTTAAAATGACCCTCACCAATATCTCCTTTTTCAAAATAGTCCCAAGCAATAGAATTTTTCCTATTATTACACACATTGCCTTTAACTTTAGGTGGAAGTGGGGAACCTGAGCATTAGTTGGAGTGGTAGTAGGTATAGCTTGGGCAACAAGTTCAGCTGTGGCAGTGGGGTGCATCACTTGAGGGTTCCATAACCTACAGACATCAATTTATGCACTAGCAAACAACCATAAAAGTAACACACGAACAATAACAAGAAGTTAAAAGAGAAAGAAATGATACCTCAGAGAACTCTTAGTTATTAGGGATTCAACATTGAAAATGAAGCAAAAAGCCTAGGATTTCAACTCCTATATAAAATTAGGATTTCAAATTTTGAAGTTAGGAAAGCAAAATGAATCAAACAAATAAGCAATAAAATACAATTAGATAAGAAAATAAGAATGTGGATTTCATCTTTTTAAAATAGGGGTTCATCTTTTTTTTTTTTTTTTTTAATTTATTTATTTATTTACAGCGAAGATACAAGTATATTGATTGTAGAAAAAAAAAAAACAAAGAATAAAACAATCAAATAAGAAAATAAAAATGTGTTTGGATTTCATCTTGTTAAAATAGGGGTTCATATTCTTTTTTTTACAATGAAGATACAAGTATATTTATCATTAAAAAAAAAAACAAAACAAAACAAAACAAGGAATAAAACAGGGCAGATACAAATCACACTCAGAGCACTAACATAATGAATCAAAGGAAGAAAATGATAAACCCAGGGAACACTAACAAATCACACACAGAGCACTAACAAAACAAGGAATAAAACAGGGCACTAACAAATCACACTCAGAGCACTAACAAAATTAACAAAACAAGGAATAAAAGGAACAAAACAAAACAAAAAATGAATAAAAGAGGGCACTAACAAATCACACTCAAATCACTAACAAAATGAACAAAACAAGGAATAAAAGGAACAAAACAAAACAAAAAAGGAATAAAACAGGGCACTAACAAATCACACTCAGAGCACTAACAAAATGATAAACCCAAATTAGGCCAAAAAAAGAGGAAGACTTGATGTATCAATTATCATACAAAGTTAATAGTGTAAATAAAGAATGATATGCATCCTCCTAAATAACTAGCAGTAGATGGCTTGAGTAATTAAATTTATAACAAACTTTGTCTGAGATGTCAAAGACTCTAGTCTATTAGAATGGTGACTCAATATCATAGCCTACAAAGAACATATATTTGTACAAGGTTGAAATGAAAATGAGATTCCTTATAATGCATTTAACAATCTAATTGCAAACAAGAGTTTCAATGCAATTAAGTTGCAGGTCACAACATTAACAAATAACATAAAATAAAGCTTAGCAATTTCTAGCATCAAGTTGTTGTGGCAAGTGAATCAACTCATGAAGAATAGATTATACCATCTCTATCTGGGTTCAATCTAATCCTTGTTTTTTTCTTCAATGGATCAATGTATAAAAAGAGATGCAAACTTTGTAAAGTAGCATTTGAAATTGCCAAACAAAGGATTGAAAATCATCAAGCTTTCCCCTTTTTTTGCCTAATCACAAACACAAAATACAGAAAAAGAGGGATAAAATAGGAAGAGACTTTACCTGATCTGAGACTAGGAAGCCGAGTTTGAGAGGCTAAGTGTAAAGGAGTAAAGGGCTTTGTTTGTTTCAAAAAAAAAAAAAAAGTGAGATTTTGAAATCACTAGAGAGACTAGAGAGCAGAGAGAACGAAGAACACTCGAGAAAAGACCAATTTATAAGAGAGATATGTGAGGGTTGAGAGTGTTTCAACCTTGAGTCTGAGCCAAGTGAGGAGGAGTGTGGAAAATCTGATTTTGATTTTGATAAGTGTAGCCGAGTAGAGTCTTGAAACCCTAAACCATGATTCATGACTAGAGGCGTGGGAAAGATCAAATCTGAGTTTGATTTGAAGAGAGAGAGAGAGAGAGAGAGAGAATGTGTGTGTGTGAAGGCTTAAGAGAGTTAGAGAGGCTAAAGAGAGTTAGAACTTAGAGAGGTTGAAGGGAAATTTCAGCCTTTTAGTCCCAATTTTAGGCTTTTAGTCATTTTGATTCTCCTGAAGTTTGATGTCTGCTTTGGTGATTTGATGTCTGCTTTTGCGTGGAAGGAAGACTCTGGTAGATGGTGTTGTGTAGTTCTCAATTAGGCAGAAGGTAGTGCTTAGTCTTATCAATCCTCAGTTCACACGTGACTAGCTAGATGGTGATTTGATCTGATATTTTTTTTTTCTTTAAAACTTCGGTCAGGTTGGGTTATATGGGGTTTTAAACCCTTAACTTGCTACCCGAATCGAATAGTCGGGTTTTATGAGAGAAGGACCCGAATCCGACTTGCCAAGGGGTTCGGGCCGACCCGCTGGGTTTCGGGTCGGTCGGATTCGGGTGGTTTGATTGGGTCCTAGACCCGTTGGAAAACCCTACTTAGAAGTATGGTATCCTCTTGCACGATATTCTCTGGGCGACTGGGCTCCAATCCCCCACAACGTTTCCTGAGGAAGTTTGGATCCTCGAGAGACAACCTTCATTCGTCATTACTTGTCCTTGTCCTTGTCCCATACCCCACATGCTTATCTTATTGTTCGACCCTACATCCTCGGGCATGGCCCACAGCCTAATACTCCTACTCGACTCTTTTATCCCCACAGTATGTATAACATATGTGTGTGCAAGAGACATTGCCTACAATCTATTACACATATAAAATTGAAGTTTGGACATTTTTGTTTGAACCATCAATAAGTGTTAGCTTAACTACAAGTTTCTTGGCAAAACTAAAGACATTTGACTTTTAGTTTACCTCATACTACCATGCCATATAAGCTTTTGAACTATTTCAATTTTACACTTTATTAATTTTGTATATAAACAAGGTTAGGTTCAAATTATACCTCGTATAACTTTAAGTAATATTACACCATTCAATATTTTTTAATCGGATGTGAATTTTGAAAAACCCATTGTTGGACTACATTATCTTTATATTTTCTCCATGCTTGCAAAATTTAAAGGCGATCAAAGATCAACAGTCATGTCATCAATTAATTGTTTAAATTCAATTTTTTGTAATTTAAAATAATGCGTAGCGGATGAGTTTATAGATATAATAATAAATAACATTCGATTAACATGAAAATTAGTGTGCATGCTAATAATCCAACTATGAAATTTTCAAAATTTAAATTCAATAACAAGTCAATGAGTGGTGTAATATTATTCAGAGTTACATTAGGTGTATCTTTAACCATGTTCATATATATGTTAATTCTAAATTATTTTTCATATTTAAACATTTCATTAAAATCACGCCACATTATATTTCCTTTAAATAGTAATATAGTATGCAATATAGTATTTTCATATATAAATACAATCATAATAAATGATTATTAATAACAAACATAATTATCAAATTTCATATTAAGACAACAAATAATAGAGAGAAAATTCATATTTTGTAAAAATTACATGTGCACTTTATACTGATTACTTGGGTATAAAATTATATTTTTGTTCTAGGTATCTTAACTATAACCTTGCCTCCTTTAGATTCAATGTGAGAGTGAGATTTATGTGAACATTATGAGAGAGACGACGGTTTTAATCGGATAGGATTTCGTAATCTACACAAACATTATGGAAGCCTTTATTGGACATAGGGATGGCAATGGGACGGGGCGGGTTGAAGGATGGGATCTTCGTCCTCGCCCCGCATGGTTTTGTCTTGCCCTATTCTTGCCCCGCTTCGCATGAGGGGGAAAACTTTCTCACCACATCCCCACCCCTTGGGGAAAACTGTCTCACCACATCCCTGCCCCTTGGGGCCCTGCGAAGCCCCGCCCCACCTCGTAAAACTCTATTTTTTGTTAATTTGCCCTACAATTAGTACAATTTTTTTTAATGAAACCTATTTCATTAATAAAAATATACTTGAAATTACAATTAAATTTATCCCATCAAATCAAATCAAATCAATTTTTAGAAAAAAAATTGAATAATATATCAAAACGTTTAACAAGACAATCACAAAAAAAAAAAAAAAAAAAAACAAATCAATTTTTAGAAAAAAAATTGAATAATATATCAAAACGTTTAACAAGACAATCACAAAAAAAAAAAAAAAAAAACTCATAGTATAACATATAACAAAATAAAGGTAAAGAACCACATTAGATAAAATAAAATAAGCTAATATTGATATGTTATTTAAATAGTAGAGTTTTAGGGTATGAAAAATTTACAATTATAACCCTTAGCAACTCGGGCGGGGCGGGTTTAAGAATCTTGCCCCATCCTCACTTCATCACCTTTGAGGGGTAGGAAAAACCTGCACGCGGTGAAACGGGAGAGGGGCAGATTAAGTGGGGTGGGGTAAAATTGCCATCTCTAATTGGACATTCTAGGTAGAAAAATGCTCTTGTTGTGAGTGAGATCTTGGAGGCCAAGAGAGTAAAATAGAAAGGGAAAAAAATATAGAAAAAATAAAGATAACAATATATAAAATAGAATGTTAAATAAACCTTATAGTGCGGTGCTCAAAACGACATTATTTTAACTCCATTGAAAAATGTCGTTTTGAGCTTAGGTGTCCCTCAATAGACACATAAGTACAAACATTGACAAAAATGCTCCCAAGTAAAATGAAAAGTAATATATATATATTTTTTAATAGAAGAAATGAAATGTAATTTAAAGTAAATAAATCAAAATTTTGAAAACTTTAGGGATAAAATTAAAATTTATTTAATTTAATTTTAAATATAAAATATAAGATAAATTAAAATTTAGAGGATGTAATATGTAATTAAATTTATTTGTCTATTTTTTTTTTTATGATATATTTTTCCTATGTATTTTATTGGATATAAATGTGTAGCCATTGATAGACTCTAGACTCTAGACCCACCCGCCAAGTCCACTGAAAGCCCAACAATTGCCACGTATGACTTGAGCAATCAAATTAGGAGGGAAAATAAAATGAAAATTGGCGCTAAGGCGGCAAATTCCTAAAACTTCTAAAATTCTTAGTTTTCTTTTTTTTTGATAAGTTTCTAAAATTCTTAGTTTGCTCTCGCAAACAAAAACACACAGATCCCCAATTCCCCAATTCCACACCATTTCTCTTTACAAAATTTCCCTCCATCTCTCTCTCTCTCCAAACATAGGCTAAAAGCTCTCCTCTCTAAAGATTTAATAAGGTACGCTTATTGATCTCGAATCATTCTCTAAATTATTATCGATCGACGATCGATTTGATATCCAGTTATTTACTTTTGATGTATTCTTGTAACCGATCTCGCTTGTGATTTTTATATATTTATTTGTTATTTCTGGTCGTTTATTGCGTCAATTGAATTGGTGATTGATTGAACCTGCTTTGCTCGTTATTTAGGTTGTGTTTTGGAAACTTGAATTTTTGGATTTGGATTTGGATTCTAAATCAATATATTTGAAATGCAATAATTTCAAATTCGTCGATTTTAAAGGTTGTCAAATCAAAATCCTTAACTTTATTTAAGTATCCAAACAAAATATTTAGATTTGAATCACTTAAATCCAAACCCACGTTCTCAAATTCTGCCATACAAGCACGCCATAAGGATATTTCATTTACTGCAAACGGGTCCAGAACTAGGATTTCAAGAATGAGGGGGCAAAGTAATAACAAATATAAATTTTAACTAATGCAAGAATGTTATAAAAGAAGTATGAGGTGTTTGGGGGAATTATATAGATATATTTGAAAACTTTAGCTAAATATAAAGGTGAAAGTTGAATGTCTGGAAAGTTTGGGGGTCTCCAAGACTCCAATGCTCTACGTAGTTCTGCCCCTGATTGCATACGACACGAGCTTTGGGGTTTATCTATAACGAGGCAGAAATACAGCCTAAATGACTGATTGTTTTGTAGTTGTAAAAGCTGTTGAAACATGACTATGATATCATGTTGGAATTGTTGTTCGAAAGATTAAGAGTGACAGAGAAAACAGAAAATTGGAGCAAGAATTAATGTGGTTGCGGGACTATGTCCACAGGGAAAAGATGTTGCCGACTATGAGCTTGTTTGGTAACATTGTTTAAACAACAATTTTCATTATTTAAATACCACAACATATATTTTCACAATACTTAAACGACATTACTATAAATCTCTTACCAAACGGGCTTTAAATTTTTTGCTATTTGAATTTTTCATGTTACAATGTACTTAATGTAAGATTTATGTAGTAGCTAACCATATGCCAACCTATGATTGTAGCACTTGACATTATAAATAGGATTAAGATTAGTTTTGTTGTTGCACAAGTTCATGAACACATGGATATATAGTCCTTCAATGAGTTTGGGCCTCTTGAGCTATTATATCTTCAACAGTAATATTCACCAGTCACTGGTGATTTTTATTCATCTTTTAGTGGGTAATTTGTGCGGTAAACCAATGTTTTGAAGGGTTTAAAAAATATGCTTGGTTGAAATGTGTTAGAGTAGAATTTTATGACTTTAGAGGGTATGATCTTGAACTAGAGAGACTATGCCTATACGTTTCAAATTTCAAATCAGTTTTTTTTCATTGTGAACCTTCAAGCTTTTGGGACTACAAGCTATTCTTCATGCGCCAAATCAGTTATTGCGTATTCTGAAATGGAAGCGCTAGTTAATGTCTTACTTTGAGTTGCTTCGGAGAGGGGTCTTTGGTTGTTCTGATGTTGGCACAATCTTAGCCTCTTTATTTCTTTACATCCCAACTTTACCCCCGTTAATTTCTGCTTCTAGTGCTCTTTTTCTGGAGAACATATTAGTGTCCGTGAATGATGAATTTTTATCATGTTAAGAATTGTAACTGATCAATCATCTGCTTTAAATCTGCTTGTGTTTAAAGCATCTGGCTTGAATGATTGAAAGCCCAGATACAGAAAAACTATTCAGGCTCTTTCTCCTTTATTTGATGTGGTATAATTTTGTCGGAAATGCACTGAAAGAGGGGTGGTCCCAGTTTCACTTGAGATAGTTTGGTAATGCTTTAGTAAAAAAGATTGAGTTGATTTAAGTTGAGAGAACAAACAATCATTGAAGGAAGATAGAAAGTAACATTTGTAGTAGTAGTAAAAATGACATGCCAATTAATAAAGTAACATTGGGGTTAAATTATTATGTTGTTGAGAGATGTAAAAGTAAAAAAAAAAAAAAAGTGTAAAAAGTAAAAATTTGAAAGGTTAAAAATTTTATGATCCAATGACTAAGATTAGAAGTGAATTTTTTAATTTTCGATTTCCGTCATTGATTAGTATTGCACGGTGCAATAGTCGGAGCTATTACCGGATCTAGATCCATACCAGAGGGTATAACTTCAGACTAAAATGTAGAAAAATAATATATGTGAAGGCATATGATAAGATAGATGCAACAAACACTTCCTTCGCATGCATAGCAGGGGGATACAAACGCTTCCTTTACATGCATGTGAAAATAATTTTGCTTGTATCTGTTGTTTAAGAAATGTTGCACATATTTGTTACATAATATATCCACTTGATTAGATGGGTGTAAGGGTAACAGGTGTTGAATTGTTTGGTTATTTTATTTTACTAAACCAATTTTATCCATACACACACTTTTTCTTTGCCTAGACGCTTATTATACAAATGTCTGTATGTTTGTATATGTAGGTGGATGCCATTGAGATGGTCTGGTCCATGGGGTATTTTGATATAGCTGCTCTAACTGTTATGCTATTCTCATGTGCTCTCGCAAATGCGCTCTAGTTACCTATATCACATCCCTCGTGTTTTTGCACAAGAAAAAGTACCTATCAAGTACAATATGGCATTCTTGTCATGTTTGCTGATTCTAGAAGAATGGCTCAAGATTTGAGCAAGACATTAAGTAATTACAACATTGAAAATCACATGTTACAGGCTCACGTCACTGTGAGATCATACAACTCTGCCGTAAATTCACTTTTTTTTCTCCAATGAACCAAGTCAGAACTGTTGCATGCTCCGCCGCTAAATACTTGTCTACACATTGTGGATTTAGTGTCAAGCCATTTGAGCTTATCACCATCTACTAATCATCCGTCTTACCCTTTGTCTTGGTCAACTTGCTGGCCGGGAAGTGCAGTCTCGCCATTAGAGGACGAGGTGCCCTTGATTTCTGGTCAAATCCCCTCACACAAACAAAACCTGCAATTATTTTCAGTAACTTTTGAGCCGACTGAGTATCATAAGTTTTGCTGGTAAAATTATCATGTTGACCTAATTCGATAAACTTCTCTCTTAAGAGAGGTTGCCTTTCCTATGGGCCTAAGTTTAGTTAGAATTTTTGGCACATTTGCAGATGCTTTCTCAGTAGGAAACATTACTGTGCCTAGATAGAAGGGGTTATAGTAAGGTGGTACTGGCTAGTGGCTACTGAGCTTGCACTTTGCTCATTTGGAGAGCATATTGCTAATTCAGATGTCTAGTATTTTTTTCTAGAGCAGGGAAGTTGAGGATGGCTATGTGCTTTCATCCTCTCTGTTTAATAGCATGAATGAAGGGATTTCATTTTTATTTTTTTCTTGGCCAACATCTGAAGTACTTAGAGTGCCCATTTTACCTTATATATACTGGGGACATATAGGAGACCTACGCTTTTGACTTATACATTGCAAGCTCTTTGATTCTCTGAGTCATCAATCACAAAAGCACTTTGATATCATGTAAAATATTTTTATTATCCTTTTCATTCTTGTCTATCTGCAGGATTTGGTGTGAGTAACATGCTAGTCAAATAGTGCAGAAAAATTGGTGTTCATTTTATTTATTTATTTTATAAGTATTCATATAGAGGGGTATGCAACTGCTTTTAGTGTCCTTAGTGCAAGACGTTTGGAAACAAAAAATTCTGAGTGAAGTAGCCTTGTGCGAAACTCTAGAAAAGGTTCATGTAATTAAAGCAACAAATAGATATAATCAAATTAAAGCAATTGGACATTAAATAAGGTAGAGTTAACGTGTACCTTTCCAAAAGCATTGTTGAATTTCTTGTGTTGTTAAACCTAGAAGGCAAGAAACATATTTTCAGTGCCGTTGGTTGACCTATATTATATAACCAAAAGCATCTCAATACAATCTTTACCTTTAAATATTGTTGGTATGGAGGTTCCAAAGTACACAGTTCGCCTTCGCAGGTTCCATATCCAATTTCTAGGAACATCAATTGGGTTGAGACTTGAATCGTGGTCGGCAAATACCTGCATACGAATAATATCCAATAATTGTACCACCTGAAATGGAGACATATGGCTTAAAATGCAGAGAGAAACAGAATGATCTGAGTATTGGGATTTGACCTCGTTAACTTGAAAGTAGGTGCCGTTGAGTGGAAAGCTTCCCCTCATTGCTGTTCGACATGGTATCTGTTCATGATTTGTTCAAATATTGGTTAGCTTATGATTTTATTTGGTATTAGATATATGAATAGTGCCCAAATGTGATAGATCGTGGGTTTAAGTCCAGGAGCTGGCTGCTACTAAAAAAATTGGGGGTAAGGTTGTCTACCAATCACCCCTTCTAAATGCCACAAAAGTGAGAGTTTTGTGTAACGAGTACGACCCTTTTTATTAGATATATGAATAGTAAATATTTTTTTTTGGGGGGTTTTGCTGCTATCATTAGTAGTAATTACTATATAATTTTTCAAGAGATGTACTTTGGTATCACCAATTCACAATAGGTTCATCTGATAGTCATATCCTCACCAAAATTGTTCCTCGGACCATCTGGGAATTTTCTTCACGTATGCTGTTGCATGAGAAACATTCCTTCTTGTCACACAATCTGCCATATTCTTGGGAGCTGCAACTCTTTTCAGGTGGTTGGATGGAATTTGCTGTCTCACCTGAGGTAAACATGAAAGCATTTAGCGGAAATGATAAGAATTGGAGCGAATATGTATCTAGTTAATTGCCTATTTGGGATATGTTTTCTAACTATCTCTGATCAATGTAGCACATAAACTTCAACTACATAAACGGAGTTTTCTATTGCAGGGCTAGGTGATGTCTGCTTACCTGGTGTCCATATAGCAAGAAGGTATGAGCAGGGATCATCAGGTTCTCGTTTATCTAGCTGTAATTGAAGCAAAACCAATTAATCTGAGAATGAATATGGATATACAAGTTAAGTGATGTTCCTTGTTAAGTCAGTGTTGGAATAACTAACCCCATTCAGAAGAGGGTGTGAATCTGGAAGTTCATAGCTGCATCAGGTGAAAAACCATTCAGTATATTCTGTGAGTAATTGACCAATACAGTATAGTTGCTCTGTATCATCTAGAATAAAAGATAGAGAAACTTGTATTGTACAGCTGATTTTTTTGTCATTTTTGAGCACATGCTTCACTAGGGATGTTCATGAGTTATTAGTATATATGTGTGAACATAGGTAAAAAAAAAAAAAAAATTTGCATGAAATACAAACCAGAGAACATCCTTGTAGTTTTTATGAGTTTTTTTTTTTTTTTTTGGGGAAAGGTCAGATGTTATATTTCCTCACTTGAACCATATACCATCCATTCTGACATTGAATTAAAATCTTGCATGAACAAGTTTGAAATATCTCATGATTAGTTGGAGGTGAGATGTCAACTTACACTTGGTGCTCTGTTCGTAGTCGAGACACATTTTTAAGCTTGGGTGTTGGAATTGATGCAGCTTCTGGAGTTAAAGCGACCAAGGCCTTTGACACGTCACCATCTTGAAGTTCCATGTTATTTTGCATATAATTCTGTAAGTTCTGAGAGAACTCCTCAATGTTAAGTTTGATTATAGGAATTTCATCAGGGTCCTCATATATAGTGTCCTCAATGTCATTTTTTGCTTGAGTGCATTCTGGCTCTGGTGTTGCTGGCTCTTCAATAATAGGTTCACAGTTACTAACTCCAGTTTTTGCTTCTAATTGTCTGCACTCCTGAGGGAGAGGCAGGGCCAGTCGATCAATGTTCAAAGTAGGGTTTTCAGCTGGTCTGTTTTCAGTTGCAGTCACTATACTTTTCTCCTCTGGCCCAGGCAGGGCAAGCCTTGCACTGCATCCAACATGGTTAGTGATGTAATTGACCAAATCCAGCTGTATGTGCATACCATGTGATGGGGTTGTTTAGGTAGGCATGCATAAGGGGAATACATACAATGTTAACAAAATTGGAAAAGAGAGTTGACTAGATGGTTTTCATATGATGGGGGACACTGTTTATTGTAAAAACATGATCTATGAACTTGTTCTCTTTAGATATTGAAATTTGGTATCTACAACTGTTTGTTGCTCTTGAATGTTTGTTTGGCCATCTAATTTTTGATTGTTATGTCATCAATTTATTATACTGAACATATGTTGAGGGTTCTAGATGGTGGTGGATGCATGAAAGTGATTCCTTCTTTGTTGTAACTTTTTAAGTGTAAATAATATTGCAATATAGATGCAAAATTTTGGAACAAATTATATGCAAACCTTGCAAATGCACTAGCAAAGTGTCGACACTCTCCTCTCATTGGGCATGCATTGCAATTTGGCTTGCTTTTTGTACAAAAGACCTGCATAAATTTCAAAGAATGTTGTCCAGTTCATTCTTAGCTTTTGATAGGTCAGCAAAGAGAACAAATGTAATTCAACAGACCTTTCCAAATGTAATCATCTGGTAATGAAGTTCATACCTGTTGGCAGATATTGTAATAAGTCAGACAATCAACGAAAACTTTATCAAGAATTGAAGTTGTTTTACTATCATTGCTAAACATATGAAAGACATGCATTTGAAATTATTAGAGTGGAAGGAACCATTACAATGTTCTTTGGTCGAGCTTGCATAATCGGGGCCAGAGATATTTTTGAATGGATTCCAAGACTGGGTACCTATATGTTCACAATAACAGTATCTTTTCTGTTTTAATTGCATATGTTTAATTAGTAATATTTAGGTGGAATGATACTGACAGTTCTAGAAGATGCAACTGAAGTGACTCAGGCAGTGGCTGAAGGGGCACCCATCCCAATCTTACAGCTATTCGTCCAACATTTGTGTCCACCTGTGAAAGTAAAAAAAAATAAATGTATAGATTCATTCAGAGTTGGAAATCTATTCTGGGCAATTATGCTTTCATTATAAACTTACTGGGAAAGCAAGATGGTGGAGTGTCAAAAGCCGTACGCACTCTACACTTTTCAACCCCAATCCCCTTATGCTTAGCAGATATTCTCTGCACATACGATTCAGAGTTGATTTATAGACGTAAATAGCTGTCTGTTTTTCATTTTTTTTTCTTTGTATAAAAGCTGAAGAGGTAATAAATTATTCACATTCAGTACATAGTATACTGCACCAACATGAAAGTGACATACTGATAGTAGTGTTTGGAAGTATTAGAGTTTCTCGTGTAAGGAATTGAAATGAATTAGTTTTGTGGGCTTACTTTGCTTGGTCGGGTGGAACATCTCTCAACCATTCTAAATCAGTACTCCCATGTTCTCTAACCAGTCGGTTAAGGAAATCCTGCACAAATTTCTCAGTCAAAGCGTTTTGGTATGTATGGTCTTCTATCCTAATGTGCACATTGACAGTTGAGAACTATATTTCACAAATTATATTTATACCTTGATACGCTCTGCAAGCATGTTGTTCATCCCCCGTTCTTTGATGGTTTTGGCGATCTCATTAACATCTGCACATCTTACAGCTTCCCAGTCCAGTGAGTCCATTGTGTTTGCTGTTCTTTCTCTTTTAATTCCATTGGCTTCCACCTGTTTCCTAAGATTATCCCAGTTAACATTTTCTTTTTTCTCCTTTGCAGCTCTTCTTCTCTTTGCTTTTATAGTAGCAGCATTCATCTCACTGATAGCTGCAACATCTTGGGTTTCTCCAGAAAGACTTGGCAAGCTTTGTTGCACTTCAATGTTTTGCCCCTGAGCTAGTGATTCAACAATTTTAGGGTCCCCAAGTACCTGGCTTTGAGATGGAATGATCACATTTTCATATACTTGAACGCTGTTGCCTGATTTGCTTGAAGATCTAGGAGCTTTTGGAACATTCATTGTAGGCTTATTTTGAACAGTATCTTGACTTGAAGATTCAACTGTTAGTGCACTTTGTTCACTCACACTATTTTCATCTTTGTTCTGGGAAATGTCAGAAGATTGGGTTTCTTCTTTGAACATCTCAGAGCACTCAACTTCTGGCACTCTTGAAGTGGAGGTCAGATGCAAATGATAATTACTGGAAAGGCTCATGGATGCTCCTAGGGAGCTTTGAGGATCATTTATCTTGTCTATATCTTGTCTTTGGTTGTCATGATTCATACCTTTGGATTCATTGCATGCATCCTTTGGGTTCTCATCAGAAGGTGCATTGCCACTTACATGACTGTAAAATTCATCTAGCAGTGTAGATCCAGCCATCTGTTGAAGCTCCACAATAGAAGCCAAGCCATCCGAGCTGTTGGGCTTAGACCCATTTAATAGATAGTCTGCTTCTGAGTTCCTCTCCAGGCCTGATCCTATGTTTTCAGCAGTTAGAACAGCTGAAGAGTTTTGAGATGAAACTGAATAGGTTTTTGCTAGCCTACCTCCTCCTGTATAACATGCTGTTTCTGCCACTGTACTGCCTCCAGGGGATTCATTGCTGTTAACTACCTCTTTTTCTTCATTATGTTCAGGGTCATGTAGCGTCATGGAACTCTGGTCACACACTGGTTTCCATTGTATGCTGTCTTCTGGATCCAGAATGTACAGTTCTGGTTCGTCGACTACAAAGCTCAACCCTTCTTCGTAGCATGCATTTTGGTTGCTGGTTGACTTAAGGGGGAAGTGTGCAGCAAGTGACATAAATGCAGAACTGCAACAGATTGAAGAAATAAAATAAAGGTCTTTCATTTGCACTTTTGCTAATTAACATCAACTTCCTTATTTATATTGGAAACTAAAGTTCACCTAGAAAGATGGTCAGAGACATTCTGAGTGAGAAAAACTCCAACAACTGAGTCCAAGACTGATCCTTTCCATTGTGAGAAGCGTCTATCTCCTGTGGAAATAGCATTCTGCTGTAATTAGAATTATATCAATGGGTAAAAAATAGGGGAAGGCTTTCTATTATATCACTGTCATCAAAGTTTCCTTGGCAATCATAGTTGAGTAGGCTATGTTGGATTTTTTATGGAGGAAGTTAAGCATCTGCCCCCGTTTACTTGTTTTAGTTGCTTCCGAACTAGTGGTGCAATTTTCCAAGGATATAGTGCATGTAGATATTGTTTATATCCTTTTAATTGTATTGATTTAAATGGAGGTACATTTCCTTTTCCTTGAGACTCTTATACACTAGGTTAAATTGCTTAAGATCTAGGTTTGGCGTTTGGTTGCTGTCTATACTATGCTTCGAATTTCATTGTCTTTTTCTTCCCTTGTTGACAGTTACTATATTATTTTGGCTGACTATATCTTATCACACATTTTTAACTTCATTTATCCAGAAATTAAACATGTTCCTCTACTTCTTTTGCTATTAAACTTTTACCTCTTAGGAGATCTTTAACACTGCTTTTGGGAAGACTCAATTATGGTTATCTGCTTAGTGGTAATTCAAAGGTAAAGCAGTGTCCATTTAGGGATATTACAATTTACAAGTCAATTTATGGTAGAATTTGGTATCCGTTTGGCACTAAAACATCTCTTTGAAGAATGGGCTGTTAAAAAAATGGCACTTGTGATGTTGCCCAACTCACTCTGTCATAATATGAATAAATATCAGAAATTAATTGTCTTTTAATTGAATAACAATGTACTGTGCACATTCTTAAATAGAAATATATTAAATAACCCCTTAGAAAGAATTTTAGAACAAGATCGAGTATTGGTACCTTGTACAAGATGCATGCGTGCAATAAAAGAATCTGCACGTCCACGGAATACTCTTCGTTCTTCTTCCCACCATTTTGCCTTCTCTTCATCAGTTCCATCAATACCTTGACTGTTTATATTCTCCAACAAAAGTTTCCACACTCTATTAGTCTCTTCATCAAGGTCAACTTTAGGCCGTGGACGTCGTTTCTTGATAGGATCAAACCAACCTTCAAAGGGTACAACCGTACCATCTCTTTTATAAAGGACGAGTGCATTGTGCTCTTGATTTTGCATGCTGTAGGGGACAACTGCATTATGCTGTAGTAGTGAAACATTACTGCTTTCCCTATTGATATTTAGATGCTTAAATTGCTCGACTATTGCATCAATAGAAAACATCTGCTTCCATGTTACTTCATGAGAAGCACCTGCATTAAGTGGCTTATGGAAATTAGAAATAACTCCTTGGCAGATTTCGTGGGTTTTCAAGAACTTACAAGTTTTTGACTAGCCAAAAGTGAAATGAGTTTATAGTTAAAAGTACCTGATAAATTGAAAGAGGGTAGGTTGTGATTATACAAGACTAATTTCTGGTGCGAAGCTGAACCGACAACAGAGTTTCTTTTCTTGGTTCGCTTCTTTCTTGCCAATGTTGTGTGCATCTCTGCAACCAGGGCCTCTATGCATGTGTGAGGATTTTGTGGAATCTCAATTGTTTGCCCATCACCTTCCACTAGAGGTTGTTTGGTGGGGTGAGTTATGCACTCTGGAAAATTGGTCAGGGAAGTCGAGTTACGAGCGCGAGTAGGGCCTCTAGATCTCTTTCTTGTTGACCTCTCTGTCTGAATTAAAGCTAGAATACACTCAAAACTTGGATGATTATCCTGAAGATCTTTTCCTCCATCTGTCAGGGAAACTGTACCAGCATCAGACTGGGGACCAGAAACCCAGTGGCTGGCTTTTGATGAACAAGGATTTTCTTCAGCATCTTGTAGGGGACATTTTGCTATTCTCACAACATTTTTAGTGGCAGTAACACAAGATGATGAACTAGAGGTGGTAGAATTCTGTCCCTTTTCAGTTCTCTTTTTCTTGTGAATATTTGGAAAATGCATCCAATTCATCATATTATATGCGTCTAAAATATTAAACTGAGCTCCGGCTAGGTTTGTTGTGCTGGCATCAGCTTGTTCAGCAGCATGAGAATGCCTTCTCTTTGATTGCCTTGCCTGTTCTCCTTTTGAAAAAATTGCACTGGTGCTGCAGTTGGAATCATTTGGACTTTTCGGTGATATTTGATTGTCAGTTTTTAGGATGACTTTTGCAGTGTTTTCCTTTCCATCATGAGCAATCAGTTGACCTTCCCCTTCTGTATTGTTATCCTTATGGGAATCAGCATTCAATTCTTCCTGTGAGGAATCAGTCTTTGTAGGATGCGTTGTGCTTGGGGCTTGCCTTTCAGGCAATGATATGTAATCTTTCAGCATCTGATTCATGGAGCAGGCGAGGTCATAGGCAATGCCAGCTTCTGTGTGTTTTACAGCCCCTTTGCTGAGCTGTACTGTTGATATCGATTCCTCCTCGTTACTGCAAAAATCTTGGGTCGGTAAATCTGGATCTAAATCAATATAAGATTTGCATGTAGAGCTTTCATCTTGCGCTTGCCCTTCTACATCAAAATTTAAAGCCCTCCTGCATGACTTTCTAGCACGTTTGGGCGTTTTCAGATCAGTAAATTCTCCAATTACTTCTGCAGGAGTCGTAGAGGGCTTTTCAATTCCTTTCCTTCGTACATACTTCCTCTTCCCTGTTGGATTTTCCTTGGAACCAGCAGGTTTTGGAGTCACTGGCTTGCGAGTTCTTTTTGATTTTCCTTCCGTGATCACCTTGGGCCGGTGTTTTCTCCGCCTTGGTTTCTGCTGCGGTGTTTTATTCAGGTCAATAACTTGGCTACTTCCCTTGTCAGGGAAGTCATTCTCCTTGAATGGAGTGGAAACAGCAGCAAGTGATGAATCTGTAACAGGGGTTGAGAGTTCTTTATTGGGTTGGACCTCATTGGTGTCAACTCTTGTGGCAGCACCTTCATTCTGCTTCTCTGTTTCTCCCTCATCCATTCTTTCGTTTGCACATAAATGTTGAACATCTGAAACTGATTTCTTTGGTACTCTCATGTCCTTCTCTGGTGTTATGGGTGCCAACTGGGGATTGGTCTTGCTAGAGTTCGCATCAGACATTGTCCTCGGTGGCAAATTAAGATCATAGGACTGCCGATGAGGGGTACAAAGTTCATCTGTAGAGTAACATTAAATTATTTCAGACAAGTAAGGTGACAAAACAAAAAATTTTAACTTGCATTTTTACAGTGTGCATAAGTTTTCATTTCACATTCAATCTGTCCTTGTACTAGTAGTAATTGGAATGTGGACGTCCCTAAAGTCCGCAGGGAATAACACATTTGGGGCATGCACATAATCTGCAGTGCAGTAAAGTAAACTAGTTTAAATGTTCATGTTAGATCCAATTCTGTTAATCTGCTGCTTGTCCTAAAAACCCATGCTGTAACTGCATCCCAGTCATTGTGTTGTTACCAGATTACTAATGTTTATATCCATAGTTACCAATAAAAAGAATGTTTTATCCTTTCATACTGGCAGTAGTTTGTCTAATATATCCCCAATATCTTAGCTCTCTAACCTTTAGTATTGTTTCTGTGATCTTTTCTCCTAGTCCTATCTCCTTGATTGTGTGATTAAGTAATTAGAGGTAAAGTACTAAGCTCTTGCTTAAATGACACGACGTAGCTTACTAACAATTTATTTATTTATTTGGGGAAAAAAACAAGAGCAGCTAGAGTTGTGAAAATTAAAAGTAAAATGAAGTGAGGTATTTTACAGTTACAGTTCATTTACTGTTAGTGTCTGGTGTCACGTCTTTTAAAATTACAGTAGTTAGTGTCCAGTGTCATGTAATTTAAAATAAATTTTTAAATAACATGTCATTGGATATACTTTGTATTTATAATATTTAATTTAAAATAATAAGCTCGAATTTAAATAATACATTTTTACCGTAACATAATAATAATTAAAAATTAAAAAGAAGCTGCTAGAGATGTGAAAGTCTAAAAAGTGAATTAACCGATTTAACTTATAGTTTAGTACAGTGTCATGTCATTTAAAATTTAAAAAAAAAAAAAATATTATTTTAAATGACATGGCACTAAGTACAGTCCAATTTTAGATTTATAATATTTAATCTAAAATTGAAAACATGGAACGGATCCATTTCAAAGGGGTTTATACGCATGGGATTTTTTTGAAGTAAAAATTAGTAAAACTTACAGTTAGGTTCTTCCGCCATGCAGTGGCCATTTGTCCACGGCTTTGATTGGAGATCATGGTTTCCAAACAGGCTTGCAGAGCTGTGATCTGCGACATAATTTCCATTCTGACAATTTGTGACAGACAAGAAAGAATTTGTTGCAACACTGTCATTACCCTGCGGTGGTGGTGGTGCCACATTACCGGCCGCCGCGGAGGCCGCATCAGCGAGGGCCAGGAGATCGGCGAACCGGAGGTTATTCCATCTGGGTAAGGGCTCTATGCAGCAAGCTCCCACACTGTCAATATTTTTATTAGCTGAACTGTTGACACAGTTGTGTACTTGGCCGCAATTTGAGGAATTGCAACATGCAACTATTTCACTAGCTTGAGAGGCTTGAGTAAAATTAGAAGAAAATGTGTCTGATCCCAACCAAATTGCTTGGTCAAGCTGGTTTCCCTGTGAGTCTGTGTAGATCGTGGTTGTTCTTGGCAGAATGGGTTTAACAGGGGTCTTTGGAATCCAAGAACCCTCAATTTGTAACCCATCTTGGCCTTCTTTAACATCCATTTCTCCTTCAAAAAAAAAAAAAAATTGCTGAAAATTTAATCTTTATTTCTCTATCCTTATTTCTTCTACACTTTATAAGCAAAAACTGCAACAATTAACAGCCTTCCCATCACCAAAAAATTCTGTGGTGATTTTGTCTTCACTGTGAAAAATATTTAGCCCCATTTTGAAGGATTCTCCTGGAGGAGACAAAAATAGAAAATTTTGGATTAGTGAGTCAGAAGAGGCAGAGAAATAACAGAGTCAGAAAATGGAAAAGAAAAAAAAAACCCAGTTTCTAAAAAATATTTATAAATTACCCAGAAACACCTTTTTAGATCTTTCTCAATTGGGAATAAAGTGAGAAAGAATTCTATCACGAAAAACAAGAAATGGGTAAAGGATTATCTAAACTGCAGAGAACAAATTTCTAATCAATTTAACAAATTGAAATTTTGTGCTAAAAAAAAAAGCTAAAAACTTCACCAGAATGTAAATTAAAAAAAAAAGAAAAAAAAAAAGTTTAAGACATCAGACTTACCTGAGAGTGAGTCAATGCCGGAGATCTGGCTCAACCACATGGGACCAAGAAAACAAAGTATGAAGCTTGGAAATCAAAGCTAACACAAAAAGCAAGAGCTTTTTTTTTTTTTTTTTTTTTAATATATATATTTTGTGCTCTTTTGAAGAATAACTTCTTTTCAGGGGGGGGGGGGGCAAAATGGTAAAATCGGCTTAGCCAATTGGCACGGCGTGTGAAGCGTCGAGGCTGGACCCTAACACGTGAACGACCTGAAAATCAAAGATGCTCGCGTGGCAACTTTGCCTCAAAGCTTGGCACGTGTGAACTAGTGAAAAGTCAATTATGGGTCTGGTTCTGACGGCGTCGGTGAGACCGTTAGTATTGGCGATGTGTTCGAGGGCCTTCGAGGGTATTGTGTGTGTTTTTTTAATATTCGTCGGTTAGCCACAAAACGTGTTATCGCCCCCACGTCAGAGAACGCCGTTTGTGGTCCCCTCTCAATGAGGGCACGCTTATCTACTTTGGAAGTTGGTGGTGTTAATTGAATTTGGTGAATGCGGTACAAAGAATTTATTGATTTTTCTCATCAGATGGCTGTGGAAACGTTTGTTGTGTGCTAAAATAGTCGTACTTAGTGCAAATTTTTGGTAAAAGAACAGTGTGCGAAAGTGATATTTTTTTTGTGCTCTTTATGTGAAATTCTTTGTTCAAAATTCTGCATGGATCATGCAACGTGACTACGAGTATGTATCTACGTAAAAACAAGATTCTTTAT
This sequence comes from Quercus suber, assembly GCF_002906115.3. Taxonomy (NCBI): domain Eukaryota; kingdom Viridiplantae; phylum Streptophyta; class Magnoliopsida; order Fagales; family Fagaceae; genus Quercus; species Quercus suber. The sequence goes on from NW_027069476.1 coordinate 2,090,380, forward strand.
TAGAAATTTAGAATAATAGTTTATCATATCTGAAAGTTGACAGATGAAAATCCAACAAAAGTGGGTGTGGCCCACCAGGGCATCTTGTTATTAGCGAATGGAGAATAAAATATTAGCACTTATATTATTCATTTGGCTGCGCTGCTTTACGTATTTAATTCCTTCCTTCAAAACTCTGCATGGCACATGCAACTCTTTAACAGTTATTGTGTTTACGTGGGTGAGGATTCTTTATTGTTATTGCAAAAAGTTGAAAACTGTGACATTATATGTGCAATTTGATGAAGGAAAAAGTTGTAAAAGAGAGTGTGGCCCACCATGCGTGTCCTAATTTTATTATTATTATTATTATATTTTCTATTAGTTGATTGGATGCTCTCATAGTTTTTAGATTTTATCTTGTCTGGGAGAAAATAGACACGATATGAATATAACACGAATTTTGATTAAGATTTATTTATTTTTATATGTATATACACTATTTTTTTATTTGTTGCAAAACTGTTAAAATTTATGAGAAATTTTGTAAAATTAAGTGTCACCCACCATGGATTCCACATAACTATTAAATATTTTATCAGTTCATCAAATATTTATGTATATTTTGGATTGCATATATCTTGATTTAAAAATGATGTATGTCAGCAAATGATGGACCAATCTGTCATTGACATATGTCTAAGATAAAATAGAAATATGAAATGGGGGGAAATGATTGGGGGTGGGGGAATAAAGGCTTGCTTCAACTCGTCGAGTTAACTTGTATATGACTTAATGAGTTAAAGAGGAATGTGAAAATTTGGTGGACTCTTAATAGGTTATATATGGCAAATTTAGTTTGTTATATGTATATAGCATTTTGTATGAATTCAAAGACATATAGCCATTAACCTTTAAGTCAATTGGTAAAGTTTCTGATGGTTGAATAAGAGATCTGAAGTTTAATTCCCGCCTACACCAAAAACTGATTGGTGTCTTGGTCTGATGATAAAGAGTTATCATCAGGAGTGGACGCCATAAGTTGAAAAATCTTTCTCAAGATAAGGGAAAAATGGGCAAGTTGTACATTATTAGATTTGAAAAATAAAATCTAAACCATGAAATCAACAGATTTTTGAAATGAAAAGGATTATGTTCCTTGGTTACTAGGCATAATAGATGGTGGGTGAAATAATGTCAACTACAGGTAGGAACTACTACAATTGCAAAGGTAGATTTTGCCCATATTCCAACTACAGACTAGTCTGTTAAAGTAGCACCAATACATGCCCAAGCATTCATGCATAAAGCACCATATGCATGATGTACTATTTTGTCAAGACTAAACATTGTCATTCTCCAATAAGTGGAAAGCAACACATGCCTACCTTTACCATTGTAAAAGGATGATGAAGGACCCAAAGAAAGGCATTAAATCCCTCTCTTTGGGACGATAGAATATACTGCCTTATCCACATTCTTCCTTTCTTTTTTCCTTTTCCACTGTAAACACATACAAAACTATAATATTTTTCCACAAACTAGTGGATTATTTGATTGGCTTGAGCCCATGGTTTCCCCCTTCTTGAAACATAGAGGGTATATAGTTTACACAATAACAAAATGTGTTTCATTTTCATTTTTTTTGCAGCTTTTCCATACCATTATCAAGCACCAGTTTTTAGGTGACATATAAATGTCATGGTAGTAATCTAGTACCTTACTATCATGTATGGTATATTATATAAAAACTTATATATATTTGACTTGAATTATTATAATTATTATTTAATAGTTGGAGAATGAAGGATTTGAATCTTGCATGCTAATAAAAATATCAGAAGATCTTAGTTGACTTACAAAATTATTGGCTAGTTTATTTGAAATTCATTCCATACATATGTTGTGCAGAGATATATAAATATATTTCGGTAGACACATATTATGTTCATATTATATCATGTTATCCATTTTCAAATTAATGTTATCAGTTAATTGTCAAATTAACCCCATATGTGACTGATGTCATTCAGCCCTGGAGGATCAACTTCATGCCCTTTGGTCATGCTCAGAACTCGATGAAGTTTGGTCGGGTGCTGCATTATTTGGATGTTGTGGGACTTCACAGTTTGGGACCTTCAAGGATTTGGCAGCATGGATTTTTCAGAAGCAGGATTGAAGAGGCGAAATTCGAGATTGACGGGTCCTTGCAAAGTGGGCTGGACGATTCCTCATTCGTGGGTCGATGCCAGACCGGCCCGTTGTGTGCAAGACCTTTTTGGGGACGGATCCATCGTCAACTTATACAAACTGGACGGATCTGATTGCCACGCGTCAGACAATCCCTAGATGAGTATACTTGTGACACACGCATAGTATCCTAACAAAAATAGAATCCTAGTAGAGAGATGATTCTATTTGCGGCACACATTAATAAGAATCTTCTCTATAAGGAAAAGATTTGTTCATCATATTTTGGACTCTTGAAGGGGATTTCTACAAGGAAAGTACTTCAACTTTAAGTAGAAGAGGTCAACTTTCAATCTACTATAAAAGCACCAATACCCTCACAAATCAAGGTACGCATAATTGACCCTCTCTAGCACTCTGGAGTTGTAAAATATTCTAACTTGACATTCGGAGGGTATTCGGCAAGCACCACACCGGTGCTCTCTGTTTAGGTTTTTCTCCTTTCTCGTGTTGTGCAGGTTGTTTTTAGAGCGTGCGAGTATGTGTGGCTCACTGGTGGTTTTTTCGGCTTCATCAGTTGGCGCCATCTGTGGGAACATAACGCGATTCTTTGCGATTCGTAAGCCATATTATCGCTTCCCGGACAAAGAGGTGCATGGTGCTCACTCGCTCAATGGCAACAACCAACGACGTCTAAGGAGAGGAACCACCCACGACTGCCCTCGAGAGACAGGTCCAAACTCTCGCCGCAGCTGTGGAGCGTCTCACCAAGCAAAACAACAACTTAGAAGAGCAGCTGCGCCAGAAAAATGCAGCACCAAACCATCAGAGGGAGGACTAGGAAGGTACCAGTGCCATGCGAAGAGATCAAGAAGGGCCTGAGGGAAGCAATGCCCTAAATAGGCAAGAACGACAACATATGAGCATGCCGTCCCTCATGGATACGACCCCACTCCCTATTGTCGCGAAGATGCAGGCAATGAAGGAACAGATGGAGGTCATGATGAATGCTTTCAAGGGACGAGTCTCTAGCGATTTGGATGACCTAGTCAACCGGATTGACTCTCCATTTACCGCTCCCGTCAATTCCTTTCCCCTACCACAGAAGTTCCGTATGCCACAGATAGAGAGTTACGATGGAGTCAAGGATCTTCTAGATCACCTAGAGACCTTCAAGACCTTGATGCATCTCCAAGGAGTGGCAGACGAGATCATGTGCAGGGCCTTCCCTACAACGCTGAAAGGTCCCGCGAGGATATGGTTCAGTCGACTGATTCCAAACTCCATCGGCACTTTCAAGGAGCTAAGCGCTCAGTTCACTTCACACTTCATAGGGGGACACAGGTACAAGAAATCCACAGCATGCTTGATGAGCATTAGGCAGCAAGAGGACGAGACACCAAGATCCTATATAACCCGCTTCAATAAGGAAGCACTTTCGATAGATGAAGTTGATGACAAGATCTTGGTAGCAGCCTTTACCAACGGGTTGCGGAAGGGTAAATTTTTGTTCTCGCTATACAAAAACGACCTGAAAACCATGTTAGAAGTGCTCTATAGGGCCACTAAGTACATGAACGCAGAAGACACACTACTGGCTCGGGAAGAAAAACCCAGGAAGAGGGAGCAACAGGGAGACGCACGACAGGATCAAGGGCAGAAGAGACCAAGGATAGGAGACAGAAGGGACGAAAGACGCCTTAGACCCCAGGGAGGAAGGTTCACAAGCTTCACACCATTGAACGCCCCAATAGACCAAGTCTTGATGCAGATCAAGGACGAGGGGGCACTAATGTTTCTAGGGAAGCTGGAGAGCGATCTAAACAAGCAACCTAGAGACAAGTATTGCCGCTTCCACCGTGATCATGGTCATGACACGGCCGATTGCTACGAATTAAAGCAACAGATTGAGGCCCTCATCAGACAAGGGAAGTTGTAGAAATTCGTCAGCAAGGAGAGAGTGGATCCCAATCACCAAGAGCAGGCCCCCCGGCGGGATAATGAGCATCCTAAACCCCCTATCGGAGACATAAGGATGATTGTAGGGGGAACCGCGACTACTGGCTCCTCCAAAAAAGCTCGAAAGACGTACTTTAGGATGGTCTAGAATGTCCAGCTAACAGGCTCCGTAACTAAGATAGCACGGAGGGAAAGCCCCATTATTGGGTTCTCCGAAGAAGACGCGAGAAGACTTCACCACCCACTTGACGACACACTAGTTGTCATCGTACGTGTGGGGGACTACAATGTTCATCGAGTGTTGGTCGACAATGGTAGCTCGGCTGATATCCTATAATATCTAGCGTTCCAGCAAATAGGTATTGACAAAACGCGATTGATACCAACGAATGTTCCGCTGGTCGGTTTTGGAGGAACAAGGGTATTCCCGTTAGGTTCGATCACACTCTCGGTGATGGTGGGCGATTATCCATGGCAGATCACGAAGGACGTAACATTTCTTGTGGTGGACTGCTCGTCTGCTTACAATGGTATTCTCAGACGACCCACACTTAACTTGTGGAAAGCGGCAACATCGACATACCACCTAATGATCAAGTTCCCTACGGATTATGGGATTGGGGAGTTGCGAGGAGACCAGGTGGCCACTTAGGAATGCTACATTGCCATGCTAGAAATGGAAGATCACCAACAGACCATGTGTATAGAAGAACAACGAACCGTAGCAGAGCCAGTTGAAGAATTGGAAGAGATAGCACTCGATGAATCAAAGCCTGAGCGAACGACTAGGATGGGGACATTAGCCAGCCAGCTAGTACGTTAAGCGCTCACAGCATTCCTCAGGATAAACCAAGAAGTATTTGCGTGGAGCCACGAGGACATGCCCGGGATTGATCCCGCAGTCATGGTTCACAAGCTTAACGTGAATCCTGCATCCTCACCCGTCTGACAGAAAAAGCGAGTGTTCGCTCAGGAACGAGACAGAGTGATAGCGGAAGAGGTCAGGAAACTACTAGAAGCGGATTTCATTCGGGAAGTATATTACCCAGACTAGTTGGCGAACGTAGTCATGGTTAAGAAGGTTAACGGGAAGTGGCGAATGTGCGTCGATTTCACAGACTTCAACAGGGCATGCCTGAAGGACAGTTAGCCCTTTCCGTGGATAGATACTCTGGTCGACTCAACGGCTAGACACCAACTCCTAAGCTTCATGGACACCTTTTCGGGCTACAATCAAATCAAGCTGAAGGAAGCTGATCAAGAGAAAACTTCTTTTGTCATCAGCCAAGGAATTTTTTACTACAAGGTGATGCCATTCGGACTTAAGAACGTAGGGGCGACGTACCAGAGACTAATGAACAAAATGTTCGCGCACCATTGGGAGGAACGTACAAGTCTACGTTGATGACATGTTGGTCAAGAGTCTGCGCAAAAATGACCACCTAAATGACCTCCAAGAGACGTTCGACACCCTTCGGTCACACAACATGAAGCTGAATCCAAGCAAGTGCGAATTCAGAGTAACGACGGGGAAATTCTTAGGATTCATGGTATCTTAAAGAGGTATAGAGGTCAACTCGAAAAAGATACGGGTTATCATGGAGTTAGAACCACCGAGGACGGTGAAAGAGGTGCAAAGCTTGAATGGCAAAATTACAGCCTTAAACAGGTTCGTCTCTAAAGCAACGGACAAATGTCTACCATTCTTTCGCACCTTGAGGAAATCATTTAAGTGGATGGACGAGTGCCAGAAGGCATTTGAAGACCTGAAAAAATACCTTGCCTCTCCACCATTGTTCAGCCCTTTCAAACCAGGGGAAGAACTCTACCTGTACCTAGCAATTTCGCAAGCGACGGTAAGCGCGGCCTTAGTAAGAGAAGAGGAAGGATCTCAACGACCCGTCTATTGCATAAGTAGGGGTTTTCGGGGGGCAGAAGAAAGGTACCCCCAGATGGAGAAGTTGGCCTTCGCACTGGTAACTGCAGCCCGAAAACTCAAATTGTACTTCCAGGCCCATACCATCATAGTCTTGACGGATCAGCCCCTAAAAAGAGCCATGACGCTGCTGGACGAATGGCTCTGTGGGTAATAGAGTTGAGCAAGTTTGATATACAATACCGCCCGCGAACTGCAATAAAGGGGCAAGCAGTGGTAGACTTTATCGCCAAATATAGTAAATTAGAAGGCAAGGGGGCAGACGCCTTCAGACAATGGAGCATCCACACGGATGGATCTTCAAACAGGCAAGCTGGAGGTGTCGATGTGGTAATCCAAACCCCTGACGGAGATAAAATCGAATGCATGATTTGGTTGGACTTCCCAACGACCAACAACGAGGTTGAGTATGAAGCATTGGTGGCAGGATTAGACCTCGCAAAGGTAGCAGGTGCTGAAAACATGGTCGTACATTGCGATTCTCAGGTAATAACAAGTCAGATTAATGGCGTCCACAAGTGCAAAAATGAAAGGATGAAGAAGTACCTGGAAGAAGTCAAGAATCAGATCGGTAGCCTCGAAGTCAAATTCGTCCAAATCCCAAGGGAAGAGAACGAATGTGCCGACCGTCTGGCAAAAGTAGCCTCTGCAGAATTTATGCTAGGCCCCGATTAGGTATTGTCGTTTGTCCAAGTTTCCTCAATTATTGATGATGGAACAAAAGTGCAGGAGGTGAATTCTGAGAACAATTGGACTACGCCATTAATAGCATACCTGAAGACGGGCACACTGCCAGACGGAAAAGACGTAGCCAGGAAATTGAAAGTCCAAGCCTCGCGATTTATGCTGATCAATGATGTCTTATACAAAAGGGGATTCTCACGACCGTACCTAAGGTGTTTGGGTCACGAGGAAGCAGACTACGTAATGAAAGAAGTCCACGAGGGTATCTGTGGAAAACATTCAGGGGCACGATCCTTAGCACACAAATTGATCTGAGCAGGGTATTATTAGCCTACAATGTAAAAGGATGCACAAGCTTACGTCAAGACTTGAGACAAATGTCAGAGGTTCAGTAATCTGATCAGGCAACCAACCGAGGAGCTGACACCCATGATGGCCCCTTGGCCATTCGCCCAATAGGGACTAGACATCACGGGCCCCTTCCCGACGGCAGCAAGGCAGCTAAAATTTCTGGTAGTTGGTATCGACTACTTCACTAAGTGGGTGGAGGCAGAGGCCCTAGCCACTATCACAGAGAAGAACATCTGGAGTTTTGTATGGAAGAATATCATATGCAGGTACGGGATACCCAGAGTGCTCATCTCCGACAACGGAAAGCAGTTCGACAACAGTGCGTTCAGGGACTTCTATTCGGAACTGGGTATTAGGATTCACTACTTGTCACTTACACACCCACAGGCCAATGGGCAAGTCGAAGTCACGAACCGGTCTTTGCTCAAGATCATCAAGACCCGGCTCGAGGGGGCTAAGGGCATTTGGCCTGACGATCTATCAAGCATTTTATGGGCATATCGTACTACGGCAAGAATACCCACTGGAGAAACACTGTTTAGACTAGCATATGGAAGTGAGGCTGTCATTCCAGCGGAGGTAGGGCTTACGAGCTATCGGGTGGAGAACTACAACGAGGATAAGAATGAAAAGGCCTTGCAGCTTTAGCTAGACCTGGTGGACGAGGCCCGGGCTACAGCAGAGCAGTGGTTGGCGCGATACCAAAACCTTATGGCAAAATACTACAACTCCAATGTCAGACATAGAGACTTTCAAATCGGAGATCTTGTGCTATGGAAGGTAATGGGAGCTGCTAGAGATCTTTCACAGGGAAAACTTGGCCCCAACTGGGAAAGACCATACAGGATCTCATCATGGCAAAGGAAAGGGACCTACCACCTCGAACCTTTGGACAGATGGAATCTGCAGCACCCATGGAATACGGAGCACCCATGGAATACGGAGCACCTACGGAGATACTGCCAGTAGAGACGACATGAAAAGATTCTACACTTCCCAGTTTACAGTTTATTATTGAGTTATATTAGTTTTTACTTGGAACAATTTTTTAGTTTTGCTATCGCTAGTTTTTACTTCGAAGAATTCTTTCTACAAGTGCATTTTTAAGCCCAAGGGGGCAGGTACTTTTCAACATGGTTTTCTTTCAATAAGCGAAATATTCAGACACGACTGTGTTGTTTCCACTTAATTTACTAAGTCCAAAAAATGTACAGATAAAAACTAAGTCCATAAACTGGACGGATCATCCTAAGAGGATGAAAATCCCTAAGTCCAAAAAATGGACGGATATAAACCAAGTCCACAAGATCCTAAGAGGATGAAAATCCCTAAGTCCCAAAAAATGGACGGATATAAACTAAGTCCACAAGCTGGACAGATCATCCTCATAGGATGAAAATTTTCAAGTCCAAAAAAATGGACGAATATAAACTAAGTCCACAAGCTGGACAGATCATCCTATGAGGATGAAAATTCCCAAGTCCAAAAAAATGGACGGATATAAACTAGGTCCATAAGATGGACGGATCATCCTATAAGGATGAAAATTCCCAAGTCCAAAAAATGGACGGATCGTCCCACAAGGACAAAAATTCCTAAGTCCTAAAAATGGACGGACATAAACAAAGTCCAGAAGCTAGACGGATCCTCTTAAGAGGATAAAAATTTCTAAGTCCAGACGTGGACGGATAAGGTTTATGTATGCAAAATGGACGGATTGTCCAAAAAGTCTACAAACCTTAAACAGATGGATATCAGCCAAACACCCATAAACTGGATGGATTAACTAAATGAGAACTTTCTCAAATGTTATAGTATGGACGGATTAACTAAATGAGAACTTTCTTAAATGTTACAGAATGGACGGAGTCTGTCAAAGTATTGATAAAATCCACTCCGCAAAAAGTAAAACGTGTTTAAACAAAGTTGACGGAGCATTCCATAAAGAAATATCAAATACATCGACGGGCCAAGCAAAGTTCAGTAGATAAATAAAGAACCCACCAAAGGGAAATGTATTCATAGCCCCAAAACATGACGGGGAAACAGAAATTGTTCTGAAATTTTTGCATATAAAAAGAAAAAAGAAAAGAAACAATAATAAAAAAATAAAAATAATAAATAATAAATAAACTTTAGCTTGTGGCAGGGGCAACAGTCTCCTCAACTTGACGGATCTTTTCACTATCGATAACCGTCGGGTCCACAGGGATATTACTGACGGGAGCATCATCTCCAAAGAGTTCATTGGTGTCTTCTGATTGGGTAGGCTGGACGGAGGTCTGTTCAGGAATATTGATGTTGACGGATGACAGGTCAAGCTCTGTGTATAAGTTCTTCACTTGACAGAGCGCGTCATCGAACCCATCGTTATAAGAGACCCCCAACTCTGACAGAAGTTCCTCGGAATCACGGTACTCTTTTATTGCCATCTCCTTAGCCTGACGGAGCTCATTTTCTTTATCCTTTAGAACTTTCTTCAGACCCTTCGTCATCTGATAGTACTCATCACAGGCCTCTTCTGTCTGTCTGAGTTTCTGCTCTGCTATTACCTTCTAGCTCTTCAACTCAATTAGCTTGTCCTTCGTTAGCCTGGCCTTATCACGAACACGGCCTAGAGTTGTCTCATGGTTAAGACATCGTCCCATTTACCCCTTCATCATAAGCATTGCCTGAAGGAAGACAAATTAATTTCAAAATAAAATGAGGACAGATACAAAAAAAAAAAAATGACGATGGATGAGAGCATTGCCTGAAGGAAGACAAATTAATTTCAAAATAAAATGAGGACAGATACAAAAAAAAAAAAATGACGATGGATGAGTTACCTGAGCAACGCTAAAGAGGCCCGTCTCTCCCATAGCCTCCGTCGAGTGGTTACCCAAGTCCTCATAATCCTCAGTGGTTATGATGGACGAGAGCCACTCCAGGGCGTATTTGGAGTCCTCACAGAGTAGGACGGGTGGCTTCTTTTGGCTTATTAATGGACCAATCATTAGGCCCTTGCCGGCCCCATGTTTTGCTGGGGTGACCGTCTTAGCACCCTCAGCCTTTAGCCCAACAACAGGCTCCAAAGGAACCTTGGGTTTCTTAGGTGCACGGTCCCCCTTGGACGGTTGCTTCCCTTTAGCTAACGACTTACTTAAGCCCGTCCCCATAGGATCTGTACTGGCTTCTTTGTTTTTGGTCGCCTACAATCTGATCGCTTCCCTTCTTTTAGCGTCGTTCATCTCTAAAAAAGTAGACGAGTAAGGTAAAGATAATAGCATAAACTACTTAAAAATAAGGGATGACGGACTCACGTTGACGGATTCGCTTATCGTATTTAATTGCTGCTGGGGTTGGCTCAGGGCTGTTGCAGTACTAGTGGATGGTATTGAGGCAGACGAGTTTTGCCTAAGTTCGTTCCTCTGGCTTGGACTTGGAAAAAATCTTTTGAAGAAAGGTAAACTCCTCGAGGTCTACCTGAGGGCGCCGTCGAACTGCAAAAAGGGGACGGATGTATAAAAAAAAAAAACTGACGGACGTATACCGAACGGATTAATTATCCCCTAAGTAGTGTGAAGGGCATGTGATCCGTCTCCCCCAGATGACACATCCAACTGTCACCTTCTATGAAGAAGTAACGACTTTTTCAGTCCCTGTTGGAATCTGGGGTCTCATAAATCACCTTCAAGACGGGACTCCTAGGAACAAAATGGTACATCCCCCTTGACTTGTCTATCTCATCTAGACGGTAGCAATGGAGGAATTCCCGAACCGTCAACCTTCGGGTACCAGTTGACATGGCTCTGTACAGGACCTCCATGGCTATAAAAACCCTCTAGGCATTAGGGGATATCTGGCTGACGGATAAGCCCAGGTACTTGAGAAGTTCCCGGTGTAGGGAACTCAGAGGAAACCTAAGGCCCACCTTGAGCACCTACTCGTACACTCCAACACCGTCTACCCCTCTATAGTAACACTTTTCTAACTTATAGGGTAGACGGATGGGGATGTAATCTGGGATTTGGTAGTGGGCTCTAAGGGCATTGAAATGAGGCTCCTTGATAGTAGAAGTAAAAGCATTCACCGTCCACTCTGGTAGCATGATGAACTCCCTAAGTTAATCAGCACCTACGATGGACATGACCCTTTGATCCCTATCGTCATCGAAATCCTCTTCTAGCTCGATCATCTCCATATCCTCATTTTTTAAGGACGGGGAAGATGCAGACGAACTCCTCTCTTCGCTCAGATCGTCTCGGTCTTTGTGACTTGACAGATAAACCTCTTCGTAGTCGACCTCATCATGGACAACTGACTGGTTACTCGACGCACTAGACATTACCTACATGTAATGACAAAACCTAAGACTCTAACGGGGTTTGAAAAAGGGTGACGAGGACATAAATTCTAAGGAAAGACAAAATACCAAAAGTGGAAAGGAAACTAAAAAGAGGACGGATAAGAAACTACTTACCGATTTAAGAAACGAACGGATGAGGGTGCTAACGACTGTGCAGGGACTCGATGGACTGGTCTCTGACAAGGATGACGGTCTCGCTCTGACAAAGTATTTTTGCGGAAAGTAAAAGAAATGAGTAGAGAAGGGTTGATATTTATAGGAAGAGTGCACGGAAGACGAAGCGACGCTTCGATTCGAGACAACAGCCGGTAGAAATGTTACATGTGTCGTGAGGTAATAAATATGTTCCTGACAATGCTGACAGTACGACCCGTTGAGTTAAAGCCGTCGACCTGTGGATTCACAGCCGTCAGCCCAATCTTGATCCGTCACCCCATGTGTCCTTTCTCTGAGTTGACGGGCCCATGGGGTGAGGAGGCAACTGAAGAGGCGAAATTTGAGATTGACGGGTCCTTGCAAAGTGGGCTGGACAGTTCCTCATCCCTGGGCCGATGCCAGACTGGCCCGTTGTGTGTAAGACCTTTTTGGGGACGGATCCTTCATCAACTTATACAAACTGGACAGATCTGATTGCCACGTGTCAGACAATCCCTAGATGAGTATACTTGTGACACACGCATATTATCCTAACGAAAATAGAATCCTAGCAGAGAAAGGATTCTATTTGCGGCACACATTAATGAAGATCTTCTCTATAAGGAAAAGACTTGTCCATCACGTTTTGGACTTTTGAAGGGGATTTCTACAAGGAAAGTACTTCAATTTTAAGTAGAAGAGGTCAACTTTCGATCTACTATAAAAGCACCAATACCCTCACAAATCAAGATACGCATAATTGACCATCTCTAGCACTCTGGAGTTGTAAAAGATTCTAACTTGACATTCGGAGGGTATTCGGCCGGCACCACACCGGTGCTCTCTGTTTAGGTTTTTTTCCTTTCTCGTATTGTGTAGGTTGTTTTTAGAGCGTGCGAGTACGTATGGCTCACTGATGGTTTTTTGTGCTTCATCAAGGATAGACCAAATTTATTTGCTATGTTGGTGTGGTCTATTTGGACCCAACGAAACCAGATTAGGCTTCATCAACCTTGTTGCAGTACCCACCAAATAGCCCAAGTATCAAAAGCTCGGTTAGGGGAGTTTCAAGCAGTTCAACCAACTCCAAAGCCTCAAGTTAAAAAATCTCGTGTCCTTTGGAAGCCTCCTCCTAAAGATTTATTCAAGATAAATTTTGATGGAGCCATATTTTTTTAAGCTAATAAAAGATTGACGTGGTGATTTGGAATAACCAAGGTTTGGTGCTGGCTTCCCTTTCGCAGCAACTCCCACAAGCCTACTGCCTTTTGGAAGTTGAAGCTTTGGCCGTTGCAAAAGCTCTCTAATTTTCATACGAGATAGGTATTACCAATACTATCATAGAAGGAGATTCCCTGGTGCTGATTCAACCTTTAAGAAGCGGTAATGAAAGCTTAACACCTTATGGCTTACTACTTGAAGATGTACAAGTATGTTCTAATTCTTTTACTCAATTACGTTACTCTTATGTTAAGAGGGAAACTAATATGTAGACTTGTCTTTTCCCTAAAAAAAGTTCTTGTGATAATTAGGACTTCTAATTATAGACCTAAGCATGGGATGTTGGACACACTAAGTTGTCTACTATTTCAATTGATATATATATTTTAGATACATCCCAAAGAAACTAATATTATATCATCCAGTTCATTAGTTTTTGATGATCAATCAATTATCACAAAAATTTAAACGGACTCCTTGGATTCTAATTCATATTACTTGCTTTGGTACTATGACAAATCACCGATTCTTCCAAAAGTTTAATTTGTTAAAAAAAATGGCAAATTTACCCATTTAACCAATATTCTAACACTCAAATAATTAATTGTAAGCTGTCAAGAGCCTTATAGCATAGTGACATAGTTTTCCCTCATTTATTTGAAAAATCAAGGTTTGAATCTAAGGATGGCAAGGGGGTGGGTCTCTAATTCCCCACCATGCCCCACTCTTGCTTCAAGGTGTGTGTGTGTGTGTGTTTTTTCCCTCCCTGTTCTAGCGGGCACTCGTGGGTACTCGCCTTGCCTCACCACACTCAATTTTTTTTATATATAATATATTGAAATTTGATTTAAAATATATCATACATCAAATTTTAACTTCTTATATCATTAAAACAATAACAAAACAAGTTTTAACATTATAAAAACTTCTCAAATCAAAATAATACAACAATTCAAGTATTAAAAAGTTTGAAGACCAACACACACACACACACAGACACACACACACACGTCTTATGAAAAAAAAAATCTTTAAAAATATTATAAAAAATATTTGTTAACTTTTTAAAATATAACGGGGCTAGTACGGGGGAAAAGTTAACCATTGTCCTCACCCCATTTGCTATGTGGGCTGGGGTAAGGGCGGTACTTGTAACTATCGAATTATCAAAAGAAGAAAATGTAATGATAAGCTATCATGTTCAAATTGAATACTAAGCTTAATGAGAAATATAGGGTTATTGAAAAATTGAGTAGCTCAACGCATCATACAAATATGATCCAATTTGATCTATTATATATAGAAAATCACTCATTATTTCAATCATCAACATTTTATATCATCAAACATGACTAGTTTGGCTGGATATTAGGTTGAAAGAAGTTAAATCAATGAACTTAATTTATCGGCCTTTAATCTTATCTTACTCTTGATGACCACCATCACTTGTTGATTAAACACTCTTGATTGTGGATATAGGAGGTTTTTATTTATTTATTTATTTATTTATTTATTATATGAGCATAAAACTTTATTAAAGAGGAAATAAGATTACAACACCCTACTGGACTCTCCCAAAATAACTGAAGAGAAACAGTCCGGGCTATAACCACAGCCAAAAGAGCCAAAAAAATTACAAGATAAGCACCATTTAGCTAAGGTGTGGGCTGCCTCATTACACAACCTAGGAACCTAAATTACAGAGACATTACCAGAGAGAGACAAAAGGGACCTCAAGTTAAAGCATAATGACTTGATTCTCCAAGGAGGGGGCATTGTCAAATTCGAAAGAAGCTAGACAATAGATTGAGAATCTGTCTCCATAATGACAGATTTGCCAGTCAGAGCAGGGGCTAAGGAAATCGCCCATTTAATTGCTTATGCTTCAGCTTGGAGAGGGAGGGTGGTTTTCACTTTCATGGAGCCAGCAAATTCCAACTCCCCTCTCCAGTCTCTCACAACCGCAATGATGGCAGAGAAGCGAGGACCCATTGCTGCATCAACATTTATTTTTATGTCCAACCTTGAGGGAGGAATCCAAACCTCTTTGGATGTAGCTACAAGTGCTCATTTCATCTCAATTTACAATTTTTAATGTCCTTTCCATCTCCTTGGTGTGATGTTCCACCAATATCGATATTCGATACTTTCTTTCTCCCTGGTCATTGGTTATGTTGTCACTGTTATCAACTTGTCAAGTTAATAAAACTAAGGTTATGCATTTATTCTACTAGCAATTCGACAAATATAACTCACTTCAATCCAATCAACACCTTCCGTTGGTATTTTATAGGTTGATGGGTTAGATTGAGTTTCATTTTTTCTTTCTTGAAACTTGGGTCGGGTTGGGTTAGGATTGGCAAATTTTCAAACCAAGTAACTCAACATATCTCACACTATTAATAAATCGAAAATATTTTGCATTTTGGAATTTAGTGTTTGTTTGGGTATCTCGCAATTTCTAGTAGCTTATTTGCATAATATTTATCAAAATATATAATTTTTAGTAAATTTTTATTTAAATGTTATAAAAAAAAGTTAAAAATTAACTTATTTTAAAAAAATACTAAAAGTTAAATTATTTGCAAAAAAGTTGAGACTAAGTGGTTTAAATTTGTTAATTTGGTTGATGGAGTTAGAATATTAGACAGTTCATACCCAATTGTGTAAATTGTAATCATTTATCAAATAATAGGCTCAAATAATTGAAGGCGAAAAGCACATTTTCATCCCTACATTTTCACACGATTTCCATTTTGGTCCCTAACTTTTTTTTTTACCGCTTTTAGTCCCTATCCTGGAAAACGCCTATCGTTTTAGTCCCTGCCGTTACATCAGAGATGGAAAATGCTGACGTGGCAAACAGATGGCACTGTTGGCTGACGTGGCCATTAAAATAATAATAAAAAATATTATTTGGTATTAAAAAAATTTACCCAAACAATTACCCAAAAAACCCAGATACCCAACAAGCAAAACAACTACAAAAACTCAAAAAAAACCATAACACAACATAAAAAAAATAAAACAAAACAAAACACAACACAACCACAACCACAACGGCTGGGACAGCGTGGGCTGAGGCAATCGGCGGCTGGAAAGGCTGGAGTGAGGCGATCGGCGGCTAGGACGGCGTGGGCTGAGGCAGCGGTAAACTGAGAGATGAGAGATGAGAGCTTGAGAGCTTGAGAGCTTCAGATGGGAACTTGAGAGTGACTGAGAGAGAGGACGATGAGATAGAATAAAAGAAATGAAAAAAATAACCAAACCAGTAGTATTTTAATCCGAGAGGTGAATAAAAAATTATTTGTTTTTTTAGATGTCTGCTACAGTGCACATCTATTTATATAGATGTGCACTGTAGCAGTTCAGCTAAAAATTATACCTATGCCTCCACTGCTGCATGGCTTTTTTGGTATAATGGTGGAGCTAAAATAGCATTATACTATTTAGCTTCACTGCTGCGAATGCTCTAAGGTAGTAAATAAATCAAGTTATTTATAAATAGATTAGACTTGTTTTGAAAAATTCTTGTTTATTTTTATTTGTTTTTAAATAAGTAAAAATTGAGTCTTAATTTTTTATCGAACTTAACTCGTTAAAATATTTGTTTATTTTTGTTTATTTATAAACAAGTCAAATCTGAGTTTTATTTTTTTAACTTGTTTAATAAATGAGTTGAATTTAAGAAGAAAAAAAATATTCATGAACAATAAGGCTTAATAAATAATAAGTCAAGCCTAAACTAGTTTATAGACTTAGTAATAAATTTGATGTGGGCTTGAAAAATAAACCTATATCTTACTAAAATTTAATTAATTGAAATTAGGACAACTTATCTAAACCAAATGAGCTTGATAATATGCTTAATATAGATTTGATTATGTACTTGTGTTGTATCTCAAGCACAAGAGCTTGATATTGAGTTCGAGCTCTATTTGATTAATGAATCAAAGCTGAGCTAAGCTCAAGCTTTGAACTTTTTGATGATCACGAGTTCAAACAATATTTGCAGGTTTGGTTCGAGTTTGAGTGGAGATTGAACATTTTACTTTTATTGTTGAGTTGAACTTGAATATTCAATACTTGAAAAAGTACTACTCGTTTACAACCATATTAAAAACTACATAATTAGAGAGTTATTCACAATTTATCATGAAAATATATTTAAGACCAATGATTGTGGAAAAAAAAAACTGAGGAGTTCAAGCTCAAGCCCAATGGACCCCTGAACCAACCCTTAGACCATCATTTTTTACCCGTGATTTGATATTGTAAAGATCGATCACTCAATGTTGGGAAGATATTTCAAGACCGAATCTGTCAACAAAATGTTAGACTTCCAATTTTATGTCCTCGTCCTTCTATCGACGCATATGGGGGATCCGAGTTTTCACTAGATTAATGGGTCATATTTAAACGACAATAACTCACTTGTTTTGTATAGAAAAAGTTCAAACTTTTTGTTCAAATCAAAGCTCGGGATGTCTACTTTCTAAAAAATTAGACCTCCTCTTCAAGTTCTTTTTCATTCAAAAGTTATTGTCAAAACGGTGAACAAATGTCACTTTTTCGCACGTTTTCAAAGCAATTCAGTCTTGTGAATAACTAGATATGACATATCTTTTACACATGATTTGATATTGTAAAGGTTGATTGTCCAATGTTGGGAAAATATTTCACGACTAAATCTGGCAACAGAATGTTAAACTTCTAGTTCTACGCCCTTCTATCGACATATAGGGGATCCAAATTTTGATTGGATCGATAAAATAAGTCACTTGATTTGTATTGAAAAAATTCAAACTTTGTGTTTGAATTAAAGCTTGGGATGTCTACTTTCTAAAAAAATTGAGACATCATATTTAAATTCCTTTTCGTTCAAAAGTTATTGTCAAAAATGATGAACAAATGTCACTTTTAGGCACCCTTTCAAAGTGATTCAGTCTTGTGAATAATTAGCTACTGACATATCTTTTACCCATTATTTGATATTGTAAAGATTGATCGCCCGATGTTGGGAAGATATTTCAAAACCGAATCTGTCAACAGAATGTTAGACTTTCAGTTCTACAACCTTCTATATATGCATAAGAGGAATCCAAATTTTGATTGGATCGATGGGCCATTCAAATCGACAATAACTCACTTATGGTGAGCTTGAATTGGCTAAGCTCATTCTTATTGCGAATCGCTGAGTTATCGCCTTGTCAATGCCAAGCTACCAATTGGATTAGACGAGGCGCACANTCCAAAAATCTCAACAATCACAAGCTTTTTCCTGTTTAAAACCTATGCATTGGCAACTTTATCAGTTGCTTTACCTTTTAGTGGTGACACACTTCTCTTGGAACTGCAAATTTTCCTGATTTACATCTTTGATTCCTTGTGTTCTACTTCTACTCTATACAGAATTTTACTATTTATTATGTGAGCAGTGCTACACAGCACCTCAAACTAAAGTTGCGTATAAACTAATTAAAGAAGAGAAAAACTAAACGCACCCTGGTTTTATGCAGACTAAAAAGACACAGAATGACAAGTGAAACGACAAAGCTGCACGTCAGGGATTCTCAACAAAACAGCCAATGGAAGAAGCCCAACAAGAGGATCGACTTGGCAGCATGGCTTACACGCGTCAATCACTGGAACCCATATCACGAACAACAGTTGAGTTGTTGGTAAAGGTATCAACCCGCCCGTGAAACAGCACAGTGTGAAAGAGAGAGAGAGAGAGAGAGCACCAAAAATGAGATAAAAAGAAAGAAGATTCTCTTGTGCTCGAGAGTCACGAGCGGTGGTGAGTGTGAGTGAGTCACTGACCGACATATCAGTACGGTCAACTAGACATAGATAGAGAAAAAAAGATAGGGATAGGAGGGTTTTTGGGGCTTCGGGGCGTGAGCAATGAGCCAATATATATATATATATATATTTAGACGCGTTAAGGATGGATGTGCATTTGGACAGTTACACTTACACCGACAGACACACCATTAAAGTTGTACATGAGATTGGCTAAGTGTATTTAAAGTGTTTGGATACAATTTATTTTATTAAAATTAAAAAATTATTATTATAAATATTATAAATAAAAGTAAAAATTAATTAAAATAATATAATTAAATTTATGAATAATGTTAAAAAGTATACTAAAATTTATAAATAATAATAATAAAATTAATTAAAATAGCATAATAAAATTTACAAATAATATTAAAAAGAATTATAAGGCCTATAAATAATAATAATAATAATAATAAGTTAAATAATAAAATAATTTTTATTTACGATCCCAGTCCAGACGCACGCTTGTAAGCACACAAAACAACCAAGTCCTATGTCACAGAGTTGACTATCACATCATTAGCCAGTTTTTGATTCTTCTCGCCATTGATGAGTTTAACCACTTGTCTACGCTTAGGTAGCTAGGGGTGTTCATTGGATGATTCTAATAATCCAATCACATCACTTTAAAATGTTGGTTCTAGATTATGATCATGTTATCGATTGCATGAGCGTTGTTGTTGTACATGGTTTTGAATTAGATTGGATTGGGCTGGATTCAAGGTATTTTATTATTTTTTTAATAAAATTTAAATTCCTTGTGCTGGGAAATGTTTATTTCAACCCAATTCATGATTATTCTAAAAACTAATCCAATCTGATTTGTATGAATTAGGAGTCTATTTAGAATCCACTTATTTTGCTAAAACTATTTTTTTTTTTACTAAAAGTACGGCAGATAAAGGTAAAAGTTAGAAGAAATAGTACAGTGAGACTCATAAATAGCATCAAAAGTGTAGTGAAACCCATAAATAGTAGCAAAAATAAATTGAATTGTAAAATAAGCTGATTTTTTAATTTTGAGCCAAACACACACTAGGTTGGATCGTTGGATTGGAGTAATATTGCTGGCCTTAATAGATTTTAAATTATCTTTCAATTATGGCGAAAAGCACATTTTCGTCCCTACATTTTCCACGATTTCCATTTTGGTCCCTAACTTTTTTTTTTTACCGCTTTTAGTCCTATCCTGGAAAACGCCTATTGTTTTAGTCCCTGCCGTTACATCAGAGACGACAAATGCTGACGTGGCAAACGGATGGCACTGTTGGCTGACGTGGCCATTAAAATAATAATAAAAAATATTATTTGGTATTTAAAAAATTAAAAATTAATTTATTAATTTTAACTAAGTAAAAAAATCAAAACAAAAATAAAAATAAAAATTTATATGAATTAAGATCAAAAAGTATCTTGAAGAAGAACACTAAGAACACCAACACCAAACCACCATTTCCGGCCAAACACCAACCCAGCCACCTAAACACCAACCCACAGCAACCTAGCCCCCTAAACACCAACCCACAGCCACCCAAACACCAAACCACCATTTCCGACCATCCAAACACAGATCCGGCCAACCCAAACACCAACCCAGCCACCTAAACACCAACCCACAGCAACCTAGCCCCCTAAACACCAACCCACAGCCACCCAAACACCAAACCACCATTTCCGGCCATCTAAACACAGATCCGGCCAACCCAAACACCAACCCAGCCACCTAAACACTAACCCACAGCCACCAAACCACCATTTCCGGCCACCAAACACAGATCCGGCCAACCCAAACACCAACCCAGCCACCTAAACATTAACCCACAGCCACCCAACTCAATTCCAATGGCACCAAAGCAGAGGACCCCAAAGGTTAGCCGAACCCAGATCTGGTTCGCGGGGTCGGCAAGTACTCCAGGTCCAAGATGTACCACAAGCGAGGCCTCTGGGCTATCAAGGCCAAAAACGGCGGCGTTTTCCCTCGCCACGACGCTCAGCCCAAGGCTCCTGCTCCGGCTGCCAAAGCTCCCAAGTTCTACCCAGCTGACGATGTGAAGAAGCCGCTCATTAACAAGCGCAAACCCAAGCCCACCAAGCTTAGGTTTTTATTATGGCTGTCTCTATGTTTTTTTTTTATTTTTTTATTTGCCAAAGTAGAGTGGTGGTTGTGGCCGGTAATGGTGGTGGTGGTGGTGGTGGTGGCTGTGGCTGTGGTTGATGGTAGAGGTGGTTGTGGTTGATGTTGTGAATTTTTTTTTGGTAGTATGATATATTATTTTATTATAGATGGTATATTATTTTGGTGTAGATAATATATTATTTTATTGTAATGTTTATATTATTTTATTGTGTTAAAAACTAAAATAGATCTACTGATGTAACATATATATAAATAAAATAAATAAAATAATTTTTAACTCTACTACTATAAATATTCTTAGTTTTAATTGTTACTAAAGTTTGAAAATATTTCACTCCAAACTAGTTGGAAGATATTATTGAAAACTTGTTTGTGACTTACAAATAGTCGTTTTCACAATTTTTTTAATAAAAAATTGCATCGATTTCCCCCAAAGAATGAGGCGTCATTCATATTAATTTTGAAAAGTGCACCACTAATTAATTAACTATATAAATAATATGATTTGACGTAATGTAGTTGGAACTGTACTCATTTGTGGGAAAAATCATGTCAGGGACTATTTATTAAAGTTTTGTTAAATTTTGTTTCCGTACCAAATGATTCGGTCTGATTCATCTTTCAGGCCGAATCCTGTCTGTTTTACTGTTTTACTTTTTCCCTTTCTCTCACTTCATCTTTCGAATAATAATCTCTAATTTTGAGGCTTCTAAAGTCATAGTAAATGGCTCATTACTCATTTTCTTTGGGTCTAATATACAAAATCCACCGAAATTTTCCATAACCAATATCATCATCATTCCAACTATGAGTAATCCACAACATTATAATGTCTTTCGAAAATTGATGTTGTTGCTCTCCTATTGCCATCGGTATTTTCATCACGCAACCTCCATATTTTGTCACTAAACAGCTGCTATTGCTATCTTCTGCGTCACATATATATGCCATCCTCAAGACGTTGATCCTTTGCCGACATTGTTCCTTAGGCCGCTGGTGTGGCCATCATCCTACCATTGTAATTGTCTTGTCATTAGTGCAACCATTCTTTAGTCCTAATAGTTATCTTTTTCAGAGTCTTCGTCTATTGTTAACCGTCGTTGTTAGCCATTGTCACTAATGTTTTCGTGCAATTTATTCCACATTGTGCCTAATATATGCAACGTATCCAATCTATTTCATTCCAAACTTAAACTTCTAGTCTTCTACGCGCCTTGACTTTGAAGGAGTATCAAAGGTAAAATATCGTTCAAGTTTGTTATAGGTCCATGTACTCGTGATGCAATTAAATTAATCCTAGTCCTAATAAGTAATCATAGTCTTAATTGTAGTGTAAGTATTACAACTCTAGGGTTAACTGAGAGTTAATTACCATATACATCATACGTTTGTCCATTGTAACATACAATTTTAGACCAATGAACTATAACTCAACTTAAACCTCATTCCCTTATAAGTGTTAGATGGAGGATGAGGTCATTGATTCAAGATCCATTAGGTATGTGTGTAACTTATCAATAATAAAAAAAGAAAAAAAAGCAATTCAATATTGTAAAAATGTGGCTGCTAAAGGTTTCTTATTGTGGACATGGAATGAGAGTCTAGAATCTATGAAAGTTTTGAGGTATGATAGGTACGAAGCTATTTTCATAGATACAAAATGGTTTTCTCGTGTATTTAGCTTTATGCACAATTAATTATAATAGGTTTAGTGGGTTTTGCAAATATATAAAGCACATTTACAAAGTTTTTGGTTTCCCATTGAACTCAAAATAGATTAGAAAAATCCTCTTTTGCCCTTTAATCCACAACTCCCAAAATTTCCCTTAGAAAATATACACACGGGCTTGGTCCATATGTATGGGCTTTTGTCTATTATTTGAAATAAGTATTGCGATTGGGCCGAGTCAAGATTTGACTTTAGGGGTTATGTACACATGTATGCATGTGTAATATATATATTACATAATACTATGAGCCGTTGTTAATTTTTAAGTAGAAACTTATATATATATGATGCATGTGAGTGTATGTGTGTTTTTTTATTTTTTTTATTTTTAATTATACCATGTATTTAAATGAGGTTCTAAACTAGTATATATAAAAGACCAAATATTATTTGTATATGTACATTACAATAAATTACACTCTTAGACTAAATTATCATTTCATTTATAAAAATTAATATAGTAAACTATCATTATCATAAATCATGCTCTACATGTGAAGAAAGTGACCATGTTTGACGTTTCCTTCGTATTTATTTATGTTTGATTGAATATACAACAATTAGCGGGGTCTTGTATTTTTTATTCATTTTTCCCCCTTTTTGTTTTACCTATACGGCTATATAGTATATACATCTCCTCGACCATTTCTTTAACTTTTGTTGGTGGTTTTGGCTTAATACTTTAATATGCACTTGAAGATTACGCAGCTCTCCAAGAAAAATTAGAAACAAAAGCATGGGAAATCGTGAAGGAAACGATAAGCCTTGCTTTAGGCTTTACCTTGTGGGGAGAAGAGAAAGGAGCCAACTACGTTCCAAATGGGCAGAGACTGCAAAAGAAAAGAAGGACTAAAGATAAAAGGCTACCTAGTTGGCTAGTTGTCAATAATAGCAAGATTTCTATCCAAAAATAATAATAGTAATAGCAAGAATGCATGATATCTTCCCCACTTGTCAAACGCATAATGTGTTATTGCTGCACTTATGGTCCCGCACTGAAAGACAGACAAAATTTACTCAAAAACACATTTCATTTTCGTTTGGAGCTCCATTGTAGATTCAAACCTAACCATTAGTCACGAAGTGATGGGAACGACGGAATCCATGGATTCAGAAGATTATATTGAAAACAAAGAGGGAGTAATCAAGTCTGACAATGGGGTTATTCATTGCAAGCTATCTTGCTTTCTGAATGAGTAGAAATGAAAGGACGTTGTTGTCTCTTCTATACATGAATTATTTCTGGATTATGATTAGAAACTCATTTTTTGTAGACTTTTCAAGATCTACCTCACATCAATAGCTCGACTATAATATTTTAAGAGAGTGGGATTAGGAATCTTTGAGATAAGAATTATTTTTGATATATAACTAGAAACTCCCTTTTTCTAAATCCATCCATCAAGTGTTCGACCCCTACTATCTACAGAAGCAGCTACTTTCGAAGTAACAAAAAAAAAAAAAAGTAGTGACTAGAGTGGCGAGTTAGAGTCGAAAAGAGGATTCCTCTTCAACTTTGCATGGAATGCTCTCAGTGTTTGCGAGCTATAAAAAAATATGCATTTGAAATTTGTATTTTGAATTTTTTTTGTTGAACAACTTATCGTATATTTACCTTTAAAAATAAGAGCTATCTCATTATTAAATTGTGATAAAAGATTACGTCAAACTATTTATTTGTTCTAACTTGGTATTAGAGCCTATTTCATTGTATTTTCCACCATTTCTCTTACACTTTTCTCACCATCTACTCTCACAAATGCTCACCATTTTTATATACCTCAAACTCACCAACACCATCTTTATTGGAAAACTCAACTTATCATGGACAAAAACTTTTTGGCTTCACTGATAGCTCAATAATATGACAACTTCTTATATATTGATGGAGAGAGAGAGAGCGCATGGATTACATCATTCAGCTTAACAACCTATATCTAAGGAGGAAAGCTCTTGATGGCCAAATCTTCATTATACTAAATTATATGTTACAATGAACTCAATGTGGGATCTTGAAAGGATGGAGGCTAAACCTTAGACTAACTATACACTAAACTATGGTTACTAGACTTGTAGTATGAGTAGAATGCTTTGCTTCTACACCAAGTTGGAATGGGTTTGGGCTTTGGCTTCAATTAAGCTTGATGTCTTTAGCATCCTCCCTCAAACTCAAGGTGGGAACTTCAAGACAACTTGAGTTGGAAAATAAACTCATGAAAACTCTTTAAGGATGACCATGGAGATTGGATTGTAGAGATTGACCAAGCACAATGTTGAACGAATGTGCAATGGAAGAGTGTTGTAAAATGAATTCAAGGGCCTAAGAGCGACTGTTATGGCCAAATATGAGTATACTAAGTGTGCATTTAGCTACTGATTAGAAGCAGCATTTGCTTAAATTATCCATTATTTGCAGGTCTCATACTACTTTTTGTCTCAACTTTATTCTAAATAATCTAATTTTCAATTTTTTCAAAATAAGTTAGTTTTTAATTTTTTGTCTCACATTAGACAAATATACTATTAGAAACAAATAATTCCCGAACGGACATTAAAGGACAGTGGAACATGACAAAGGACGACATCTTAATCAAGCAGTGTGAAATGAGTCCATGGATTTCACACAGATTGAACTCAAAAAGATTGAGAGTAGAGTCAATTTGTGTGATTTGAGAGCCTTGTATGGAAAAATTGACACCAAAATCATAATCTACATTAAAAAAAAGTTTTATTTATTTATATTATCTAAACTCAATAAAAACTATAAAAAAAAAAAAAAACATGTTTGGAATAATCAACTAACAAACTAATATTATTAAATATCATTGTGTGTTTAATTAGACATTGATTTTATAATACTGTATTTATCAATCTTTTTACTTTTCAGGTAAAAAACATGATAGAATTTGAATTTGCGATGAAATCATAATTTTTTTTATAGATTTTAGTTGAATGAGAATCTAACATTTTGATTTGTATATGGCTGAGATAAATATTATTATTTAAAAAAAAAAATGAAAACATGATAGGAAGAAGAATTTAAATGTCCGATTATTTATTTATATTTTAGAATTTAATATTTATTCATTCTTTTGATTTTCTAACTTTTTAGCTACATCCTGTACTTCCTTTAGAGTTATACATTCGAATTATTAATACTAAAATATAATTTTTGAGCTTTGGATATCTATATTATTGTAGGGACTCAGTTTGGATTTGACCCTGAGTATCAATGGGTTTTCAGCCCAACAAGCCCAAACAATAAATTTATAGAGAGTGGGTTAAAGGTTTAGGCGCTGCCCGTCGTTCATCAAGCATGAACTCTTTTTTATAAAAGAAAATACTTAGAGTTTCTCTACAACTGGGGGGATACTCCTCGGCCCATGGCTGAGGAGCCCCTCTTCTTCTCTTTTCCCCCCCCCCCTTTTTTACTTTACTTGCTTTTCTTATATAGTCTTCATCTTCCTATCTCCTTCTTCCATCTGTTGATCATCCATTCGTCTCTCTTCTGGCCGTCCGTCCCATCAGAGGCCTTATCGGTACTCAAGTGGTTCACTCTGATCAACGTTACCCTGCTAAGGGGTTATATCCCCATTAATGCGGCCAGATGGGTTAGGTGAATACATTAAGTGTGAATGTGACAGCTTGCTCTGGGCTTGTCCCCTCCCAAAAATTATCCTTAGTATGCCGAGGATGAAGAGGTCCTCGGCGTGGGTCAAAAAAGAGGCTTTCCCCAACTTAGCCTTGGCTGGTCAGTCTTCCTCGGCGCTGGCCTTAGGCCTACTATGCGATGGGTTGTGGCTGTCAAGCCCATGGGCCCCACAATAGCCCCTCAAAACCTTGCTGCACGTTCCCCCGGACGGGGAGGAGGGTTTTGATACCCACGGGCCCTCCTAGGCGAATCGCCCCACTTCGGTTTGTGCTAATGCTGGTGACTTTTCGACTGCTCGATGCGCGTTTTTTGCGTTTCAAGACTTAATGTGTGCCCACATTAAATTTTGGCGGCACCACGTTTCCCACTTTCAACGATGTGATGGTAATCGTTCGGTAGGGATTTTCTGCTTTTATGGGTAGGCAGTTACATTTGGGGAACCTAAGGGGGAGTATAAGTACCTGTTTGAACCGCCTGGTTTCCTAATTTTTGCGCTTACAATCATTGATGCGTATGACTTGAGTCTAGTTCAACTTGCACACTACCTGAAGAGAATCGTCATATTTCTGTAAGTCTTCTTCTTCCAGTGACCCCAAATTTCCTTGATTCTACTTCTCCTTTTCTTCTTTTGGAACTTTCAGTCGTCCTTGGGGAATGGGTAAGTTTAAGAAGTTGGTTGAGTCCGACGAGATGATGAACAAATTCATTGTCGACTATGGGATACCCAATAATGTGAGTTTGAAGTACTGTGAAGAAGGGGAGTGGTACATTAAGAGGATTATAAATGATACTTGTATTGAAAAAGAATTTAGTCCTTTTTTTTATATGATCAAGAATGGTTATACTATATGTTTGACCATCACTATGATTTGCATTATATTATTTTATTATCTTCTAACTCTTTTAAATTAATTATTCATTAATTTGTGTGATGTCATATAAATTTTTTTTTTTAATATTCCTAGTAAAAAAATTTACAATTTTGATTTTGAGATATATATATATATATATATTATGTTTAGCCAATTAGTCTTCTAGTAGATTGGATGAAAAATGTTGACAACCCAATCCTTGGGAAATTTACAAAAATTAATTCTCAAATCATTATTGAAAATTGATTATCAGTGATAATTTGATACACTTTTTTTTTGGTGAACAGGATAGGATTTCAATTTTTTTGGATTTTGATCCACAATTTTGAGACTTTCTTGGAGTGGGAAACCGAACATATAGCCTTATCTATACTAGGTTATTTTTATTATTTTTAATAAAATTAATTACTTAACTAATATTTTGGAGTCTTTTTCTAATCAAGTGGGAGCTTTAGGCAATGGCCTAAGAAAGAGTGGCCTTGCCTATGAGTTGGATTGGGCCAGATGAACTATATTTGTATATCTTGAAGTTCTTTACCGTACCAAATTACACCCCTAAAGTTTGAGAGTATTTAAATTTTATACTCTGAAGTTTCAAAATTTAGAATTTACCCCCTAAAGTTTGGGGGTGTTTGGATTTTACACCTTAACGTTTAAAATTTTGGATTTTACCCTCTTAAACTTTGGAGGTGTTTGAATTTTACACCCTCAAACTTTAGGAGTGTAAAATCCAAACAATCTAAAATTTTGGGGGTGAAATTCAAATTGTAAAACGTTAGAGTGTAAAATCTAAACACCTCCAAACTTCAAGGGGTAAAATCCAAATTCTGAAACTTTAAAGTATAAAATTCAAACACTTCCAAACTTCAAGAGGTAAAATCTAAATTTTGAAACTTTAGGGTGTAAAATTCAAACACCTTCAAACTTTAAGGGTATAATTTGCAATTTACTCCATAAAAATCTATGGCCAATATACATTTTTTGTCCCTAAATATTAGCCCAGGAGTGATTTTTGTATCTAAAATTTAAAGTGATCTCTTTTAGCTTTTAACAAACTTTGATCTTTTTTTACGTTGGATATACACACGTTAGGGATAGTCTCACAAAATAAAGAAGTTGGGAAATTAATAACGTAACTAAGTCCGAACTCATTAACTTAAACTTTTGTTGGATTAAGTAAAGTATCAATTAAAATTTTCTCAAGGTGTTATCTCCCCGACATTTTAGTCGCTAAAACACTTGAAAGCCATCGGTTTGAGTCCGCTAAAAACTAAGTGGTATTATTATCTTAAACTAAAATAGCTCGTCGGCCAAATTTTAAGAAGTATCTATCAGTATATTTAAGCCAAAACCAATATCATTATTTTGCAGTGGAATGACAGAAAATTTGTACACAAATCAGGCACAGCAATTATTTGAGAAGGATGCTAGAACTACACTCTCAACTATCCATAGGTCAATACAACCACATCCTCTCTCACTCTCTATCATATTTTCAATGGGACCACTCAATTGTACATGCAGCTATCAAAGCTTTGATATTTTTTCCGTCTTTTTTTACTAACTACGCCATCAAGGGCCTCTCTCTCTCTCTCTCTCTCTCTCTCTCTCTCTCTGTGTTGCTTCTTTTGCTTCACAATGCAGTACACAAAGCATAGTGAAAGAGGTGTGAGTGACTTTATCTTTTTTTCCTGAATGATAAGGACGATAAATAAATTACAGATATATATAAATAAAAAAATTAAAGAGACAAAGGATGATAAAATGTGTACCCCACCACCTCCTTTACTCATTTTGTCTCTGCATTTGACTAACACGCAATACAAAGCAAATGAAAGAGCTTCCTCAACTACCAAGCAACCACACTAAAAAAAAAAAATGTTTTTAATAAAGGTTGGCTCGCATTTTAGACTAGTCTGATCAGTGATCATTTTCTTTGTTTACTATTGTCAAGAATCAAAACAATTAATGTAGCTAATAAGTTTCAATAATCCCTAGGCCCCCTACGCCCTACCCTTTATCATTGAGTAATGTTTATTTCACACGAGTCTCTGTTCAAAATTTTTTGAATTCAGTGCAAAAAGTGTTGTTTAGTACTAGAAAAGTTAATGGAAGCTGATACTATTTTAAGAAATATTTTTATAAACTTTTTATAGCAAAAGAAAAGGAAAAGTAATTGTTTTTTGAGCACATTTTTATATTTTTTATAAAAGTGTTATCAATTTTTTTAAAAGGGAAATGCTAATGAGTGCCATAACTCATTAATAATTTATTTAAAGAAAATTTTTATGGAAAATGAAAAAAAAAGTAATTAATATTTTGGCAACTTTTTTCATTTCTCATAAAAGTAGTATCAAAACTTTTCTAAAACGAATTATTAATGAGTTCCCTTAAGGCACTCGTTAGTATAACCCTTTTTTAAATAATCCAATAATAAATATATTAAGAACGCCTGTTAACTAGACTTTAAATGATTAGGATTTTAATGAATGTCCTTAGAACATTAACTAATGGACCATTTTAAGAATGTTTTAATATCATTTTCATGAGAAATATAAAAAACTGTCAAAAAAGTTAGTGATTTTTTTTCTTTTCACATCAAAAGTTTCTAAAAATAGTTTAGAGTAAATTCTACTAAACCCCTCGAGGTTTGGGCTAATACTAATTAAGTCCAAGACTTTTAAAAAACGACCAACTTAGTCCTTAAAAGACAATTTTATCCCTAACTCCATTTAGCACTATTCACTCTTCTCCTTCTCATCTCATATCCTCTCTTCTATTCACTGTGATTACACTAACATGAGCATGGAATTGAGCACACATCACACTACATAGATGCACCATCTCATAGAACACAAAAATACACACTTAGCCATACAAATTCCAAAACCTGAAACCCCAAAAATCATCCCAGGTTACCAATCATACACAGATTCATATGCACACACTAACAAAATCACCAATTAGAACCATTTTGAGACAAACACTAAATCAAAAAATACCCACAAATTTGCAAATGATCATACCCAGACCCCATTTCAAACCCAAATAAAAAATTACCAAATCCTTATATCACATAAGAAAACCGAATCCGTAAATTGACCAAGAACCAAACCAAAAGAGAAAAAAAAAAAAGAAAAAAAAAAAGAACAGAGAAAGAGGATAAAGATCAACGGCCACAAGTGTTGGCGTCGCCAGTGGTGGCGGCGGAGCTCGTGGGTCTTGTCAAACGTTCCCTTGACATTTGACACACAAACAAAGACCCAAACCCAAAAATAGAGATACAAACCCAAAAACGAAATCCTAAGCACGTTTGGCACCAGATCAGGGTTGTTGGCATGGAACAATAGCAGTGGTGGTGATGTGAATCTCGAAAATCCCTAGTCAAATGTCTCCATGGCATTGATTTGGGAAGAAAGTGGAAGACAGTAGTGGAAAAAATGGGTTTTGGCCATGAAAGAAGGAGTCTTCAGCCGTCGTGGGTGCGGGTGAGAGAGAGAGAGGGAGCCGGAGGTCTATGTGTGTGAGAGAGAGAGAGAGAGAGAGAGAGAGAGAAGAGTTTGGCTAGTTAGGGATAAAATTGTCTTTTAAGGACCAAGTTGGTTGTTTTTTTAAAGTCTTGGACTTAAATAGCATTAGCCCAAACCTCATAGAGTTTAGTGAAATTTACCCAATAGTTTATAAACTAATACCGGATCTATCAAAAATTTCTAAAAATAATTCATATTGGTGGTTAAGCATGACATGACTTAGTGTGTATTGACTGAGGAAGTCAATTAATAGTGACCGGTTAATCTGCGGTCCATCTAGTCATCAAGGCACCCAAAAAAAAAAAAAAAAAAAAAAAAAAAAAAAAAAAAAAAAAAAAAAACCCCTAAAGGGCGTGGATGCCAGTCGTTGGAACAGAAGAAGATTTTTAAAACCTATTTAGACCTAGTCTAACAAGAAGAAAACTTTTCAGACAAGCTATCTTTATTTAAAGATTCTAGATCACCTGAAATAAGAGTAATGGAATTAATTATTATGTTTGGAAATTCTAATGGTATTAATTATTACTACAAGAATAAGTCGGGAATCCGCAACGCAAGCATCCAAATTCCAAAGCCAAGAAATTGTCTGATAATAGGCAGAAGATTGTGGGGAACATGTTCCCATTTGGATGTTTTCTTCTTACCCTCAGCAAAAAACATAAACAATATAACAAGGATCTATTGTGTTTAAGAAAAAAAAACATTAATCCAAAAAGAATTCACGTAGTTTACTAATGGTACAAAAAACTGCTTCAACAAATGATAAAAATATATAGTGAGAACAAGAATTCATGGGATCCAATTCCAAGGGGTAGCTCAATCTAAACAGACCATTAAGGACTACTTATTCAGAGAGAGAGAGTGAGAGAGAGAACATGCAAGAGGTCTCTAGCAGCTATACCTGGTCAAGTTCAATAAATGCAGTCTTTTTTTTTTTTTTTTTTTGGCCTTACAAGCGAGGAAGAGGGATTCCAACTTGGGAAAAACTAGACAATGGTACTAAGCCACAAGTCACTAGGCAAATGTGGAGCCTAGTTACTAATAGAAGTAAGGTAATATTCTCCATGGAACAAGTTTACAATATTCTGCCCAGACTTCTTTATACTTTGTGGCACAGCGAGCTTCATCCCTCCTCTCTCTCCAAATTAGCAGAATAAGGAGATAAATGGGGTAAAAGTATGGAATTGGGGAACTGCAAAATGAGAGAATTTTCAATATGGAAATTCTTACTAAGGAAACACAGCATTGAGAAATCAGGAAGGTACCTTATTCCACAAGGTAAACTGAAGGACAGAGCAAGCAGCAAGTCCCCAAGGTAATTACAGTGCCTTGCAACTCCCCTTCAACAAAATAATTACAGTGTTAAGAACTTTAAAGAGATGAAGCATCATTAATAACGTCCATAACAACTTTAAGGAGATGGGAATGGAAGGTTGAAATGATTTATCATGATATTCACAGATGGATAAGAGTCGCAATCAGAAACAATGAATAGAAAATCCTCCACTTCAATATAGGCCTACAACAAGGCTCCATTATCAGGTCATTTCACATTCCAGCAGATGCTCCTCCTACCCGTTTATGATGCAAACGATTCAGGTCCTATCCATCTTATTATTTCAAACATTGCTCGGCGGACTGATTATCAATAATGCTAAATGATAGATCAGATACCAGGCTTCATCAGTCCGCTTCTCCATCCTTGTTGTCCCCATTTACAAATTGTGATTACTAAAATTTACAAATGCATCAAATCATTCAAATAATGTCTCATTTATTATTTTCATTCCTATTAATTGAAATGACTGTTGATAGGAAGAAACAAATATGATGATGATGATAAGAGATTTGAACAGCAGTCGTACCAAAAACCAGAAGCAAGCAACTTCCCACCAATGACCTTCGGAGGCCTACCCCATATAGGTGCTTTGGGATTCTTTTTAAATACATGTTTCTGCTTGTTAGCTCCCCTAAATACCAGATACCTGCCCAGTTGCAAGGAGTGCATTTTTACTAATTGTTCTTAAAAAAAATTAGGTTAAGAATTTCCGAGTACCCAGTATAAATTGAAACAAAGTTACCCAATCAGAAATACAAAGCAATTTGCTATTACAGAAGCTGTTGTAAGCTCTGGCTTGTTATTCAATAGCCACCAACCCTACAAAATCAAAGATTACTGGTTATACAGACTATAATCAATATTTACATTATTTTCACAATTTCAAGTGCATCTGACAAAATTGTGAATGTGTGTGGTTGTGTCCTTGAAGCATGCATAGGAGTAAAAATAAAGTTATGCTTCTTAGGGAGTAGGGATTTATCATTGGTGATCTTGCACAAAGAACCGGGAAAAAAAAACACATTGAAAAGACATGGTTCTAAGGAGCACTAACAATTATTATTAAAAAAAAAATTTAAAAAGAAAAAAGAAAAAGAAGAAGAAGAAGTAAAATAACAATAAAGAGGCTGTTAAAAAAGCATTAGTCTTACTGGGAAAATGCTGGGAAGCATAAAACATTGAAAGACTCTTAAACATTTAAGTACAATTCCAATACTAATATATTGTATACATGGCAAGAGAGAACACCTACAACTGCCAACTGAATGCTGGAATTTTTAATGCTGTGATGACTGACAATAGTTGGATAGGACTTAGACATTGAAGTGGTGACAATAATGCAGTGTGAAAATACCTAGGTAAGGGTTTGAACACTACTTGGAAATGGAACCATTTTCTATCTTACGTAGAAGTCGGGCTCAGCCTGTCTTGTATTATATAGTCTTTAATAATGGTCAACACTCTGAATTCAAAATCACTAGTTTAACCAAGCAATTAAGAACTACTATGCAGTGCATCACGCCTGTGTGCACAGAGAAACTGAAACAACCTCTCATATATCTAAACTTTAGATCATGGTAACATGCCTGAACACTAAAACCGAAAGGGATCCACACTAGATCTCCAAATACCAACATGAAGCCCAACCTTTCAGCAATTATGTCCCATCTGTAAAAGA
This sequence comes from Quercus suber, assembly GCF_002906115.3. NCBI lineage: Eukaryota > Viridiplantae > Streptophyta > Magnoliopsida > Fagales > Fagaceae > Quercus > Quercus suber. Next base: position 2,123,967 of record NW_027069476.1, read on the forward strand.
CAAACACATATGTGAAGGTAAAAAAAATATGAAGTGAATTATACATGAACTGCTATGGATGCAAATCAGGAGCTGAAGTAAGATTTCAATATTGGCTTTTAGACATTATGTTGGTACTTAAATTAGTTAATTTTTAAAGGTAAATACTAGGCTATTTAAAACAAATTTGGTCTTTCAACTTCTGGAAAAATATCTACTGGAACTTTCCGGACATGTCAGCAAAGAGAATAGTGGTACGATATGTGCATTGATATGCAGTTTTTGGGAACTTAACCTAATTGAAGACCTCTCAGCACCTCATATTGCCATTTCGTTCAACTCACACTCATTTCTTCACAAAGTTTCAGCAGCTTAATAGGAAAACTAAATTATATTTTACCTTGGATTGTCTTAGACTTGCCAAAGTCTGGACCAGCCATTTAGAGTATTTTATTATGTAAAAGACAGTGATTATTATTGCCATACAAGAAAATGTCAATGCTAATAATCAATTAGAATTCTTTGTTTTTGATAGGTAATTAGAATTTTTTGTCACACAACAGATTTATGTTTAGCTCTGATTGACCTTTTCAATTGTTATATAAAAGATTACATTTATGACAGCATTTAAATGGGAAAATTTAATGCTGACATGAACTTGGCCAGAGCTTCAGAACTTGGGCGAAGGTCTTCGACTTATACCAGGCTTCATCAAATTTTAAGGGATCTAAACTTAGGGCTGAACCCAGGTGAACCTTCACACAGCTCAGCATTGCAATGCCTCTATTGAACTTCTTCAAAAATATCTGCTCTTTTATTCTTTTCAGGAAATGGGTGTTCCCTATAATCTATTTTATGTTGTCAATTCTTTTTGGATTGTTCATGAATTACTGTTTTGTAACACACCAAATCGGGCAGTATTGGATTTTAGTCAACATCGACTTGCTCAAAGGCCTGCCAATACCTAGATCAACACCGGTACTAGAAACCACAGTCAAGCACGGCAATTCCTGCTTTTAATATATCATCAGATTAATGTAGGGCATATTACAGTTAGAGGAAGAAAGAAGAGCTGAAGACAAATTATAGCGAACAAAAGATGCTTCAGGATGAATGCAAAACCAAATTTTGACATGGGAGAAAATTAGATTGTGGAATGATTCTGCTTCAAAGACATGGTACTGCACTTACGTGGAGGTCATGTATTCCTCATAAAAAAAGTAGTCCAGGATGTATAACTGGGAAAAAAAAAAAAAAGTGGATGGAATATTCAGTATTAACAAATGATGCCTAAATAAAAAGATCTGAGAAAATATTAATAAAAGGATTAATTAGCATCACCAGATTACCACACAGAAAAGCTGGTAAAGAATCATAGATTGGCTCAGGGTAGCATCCTGAATACTTCTTGCAAGAACTGATAGGTTGATAATTAGCCAGCCCATCATTCCAGCTCTAACAAAGAAAAACCTACAGGAAAGTTCCATCATGTTAAAAAAATTATGTCCACTAGAAATTATAACAATGTCAGATTCAATTACGTCATGTTAATCTGACGAGTAATGATAAGAATGCCAGATAAATTAAGCCATCCCACTCATGATGTTGACAAGGAGATAAATTGAAATGTTATTATGAACTGCTTAAGAATGTAAAATAACATGCCAATTGCCAGGTGGGCAAGAAATGAGAAAAGGCCCAATCCATGTGTAACAGGAAAAATAGAGAACCATTGTATGTGCAGAATAGAAGTCATTACAAAACTCAAATTCATAGCTATATAATAAGATTTGTATTCATTGACACAGAAGAATATGCCCAGAAAAAATGAGAACCAGATCACATACTTGAGGTCAATGCCCATACATTGAGGATTAAGCTGAATTCCAAACCACCTATTGAATGACATAAAGGGAAGCAAATCAAGATAATTCCTCAAAACATGTTCTCCAAGTAATGAAGCATGGACACTTAATCCTTCATCATTAATGACAACAAAATAGAAAAATATACAATTTATTTTCATCATTGATGACAACAATCTTTGTTGCATCAGAGAAGTGAATGATTGGGAACTAGATTCTATGACAGAATGGTACAGTTACTAGATGACATATACACTACAAAGATTCAACATGCGGAGGAATATGAATTGGTATGGATCCCTTTGAAAAACCACGGCTTCTAGGTGAAGAGCTACTACAAGGCATTAAGAGGAGGAGGAAACTATTTTCCTTGGCAAAGCATTCAGAAAGTTTGTGTTCCGCCAGGCTGGCTTTCTCACATGGTGTATTGCATTAAGGAAGACTATGACCACGGATAATTCAAGAAAGCGGGAGATAGTTATTATGGACTGGTGCTTTGTGTCCAAAAGGCATGGAGAGAGTGTGGCTCCTCTCTTTCTCCAATATGTGTTGGCTCAGAAATTTTGGTCTTTGGTTTTTTGCTTGTTTGGTGTTCATCAGACAATGCCTTACTTTGTGATAGAGGTGTTATCATGTTGGAAGGGACATTTGGGTAAGAAAAGTAATGGAGGAATTTGGAAAGCTGCACATTTATGTTTAATGTAATGCCTTTGGAGAGTGAGATTGTCATTGTTTAGAGAGGAAAGAGCTACATTCAAAGAAGCTGAAATTCTTATTTTTTACAATATTATTTGAATGGATTTCTGCTTCTCATCCATTTTCTACTATGGATTTTCTAGAGTTCCTAAATACCTTTCATTAAACTTTATTGTACTTTACATTATTTTTCTTTCTTCTTGCTTGTGGTTTTCCTTTGTATTCTTCCTATGTACTAGGGTTGCGCCCCTTTCATGCTTTTTATAATGAATTTAATTACTTATAATAAAAAAATTGACGTTGACCGGGGAGTTATTAGATCGTTTCACCATGTAGAGTAAACTATAGCTTGGGATTGGATAAGAGCATATGAGTTTTGTAGGTTTAGCTTGCCATAAAATTAGTTCTTCTATTTTAGTAATATGCAGCTTCTCCTTTCACTGTGGATAAAAGAAATCTGTTTTTTTTTCAAAGATTCGGTAGTTACAATGGGGGAGGGAGATTTGAATCTTTGATGTCTCTGTTGGAACACGAGGAAATACCAATTGAGCTAAAAGGCTCTTACCTGGAGAAACCTAAAAGGATGGGCAGGAAAATATTAATGTAAATAGTAGCCCAAATTCTATTTCCTGTGAAAACAGAAGTCCTCGAAACTGTTTTGATATTACTTTGAATAAAATATTAGGGGTTTCCTAAATACCAGTCATGAATTAGGTTCCCCGTGAGATGAGGTTTCAGTGAAGAACCCTGATTTCTTGACTTGCAGCCAGCAGCGTACAGTGCCAAGGTCACCTAACATTAGAAAACAAGAACAGTGAGAAAATACATGAGCTGATCAGAAAGAAAGAAAAATCTGTAACTTATAGCAAAAGATTGAATTATGCAACATAGTGTTAAAGGAAAATAAGGTTTAAATCCTATCATATTAAAAGGCCAAGAGCTTTATAGCTAAATGGTGTTGCCCAATTCTTTCCATAACGTGAACTACTTTAGTTTGGAAACAAAATATAGAGAGAAATCCTGAATACTGAAAGATGAAAAAACAAAAGAATTCCTAGACCAACTCCCCCAACCCCCCAAAAAAAAATCTTCAAAATTCAAATCATCCAGTGAATTTTTAAATCTCTAATATAGGTACTCTTCAGAATTTAATGGATTGCTGCTGACCTTCTGTCTAACAATGACTACAAATATTTTTATAATTAACTGCTTCTTCATTTTTTTGGCCCCATATAGATTCAAGTGCCAAAGGTATTTCCCACGTTCAAATTGGATTCAAATCATAAGTGTAACTTTGGGATTGATATTCTGAGATAGGAACCCCATATTATGTCAAATGTCTTGTAATCACTTTAGTTAGTTAGTTGAGATTATTAGTTAGTTGAGATTATGATGAGTTAGTTAGAAATTGAGCACATGTAACTCAATTAACACATGACTTAATTCTTAGAACACATGTTCAATTAACTAGCCAATTACCTTAGGCCATTTGAGCCAATGAGATTAGAGCTAGTCTCCTATAAATACATAATTGTAATTCAAATTTGGATATTGAAGAATAAACCAATCGCTTAATGCATTTCCTCCCTCTCTTAATATTTCTTTATGGAGGGTGACTACCTCGAATTAAGTCCATTTCCCTACAATTCTCATACATTCCCCTACAATTCCCATCCATCTCCATTAGGAACCACTGGGTTCCTAACATATTCTGTGTTGTTGTAATGGCCCCATATATCTGAGCTCTTCCGCATGAGAAGCAAACCAACACAGTTGAACATCTAAGTAACAACTTTACAAAAAGTTTACCACATTTGAATCTTTAAAATCTTCAATCATTTGGAGAATAACGCAAAAGCATAAATGTCAGCATGCACATCACCACTTTAGATGCATAATTTAGTGCTACAGTTGAAATTGAACAAATTTAAATTCCAAATAATCAATAAGTACAAAAATATTAATTGTAACGTACAATACAACTGAACACAAAGGTTGCTGATAGCAGCTCAAGCCCTCTGTCTGAAATCACCTGCACGCATTGTTAAATGTTAAAATCCACATGTGCAGTATGTCAAGAATTGCATTGCTTAATCTCCACATATGTTTAATTGGCACCACAGGAGAAGAAAGAAACAAAACAAACCCCTGTGAAAGCATTCAAAAATACACTTTACAAAACCACTGTTAATGTCTTGAAGTAGGATACACCCAAGACACATAATGCCTTTGATTTTCCAGCATAGGTTTCGGGCGGCTATGAATCTCCAAATCAGTACCAGACCATAATAGTATAAGAAATCCTTTGTTCTGCTATATTTCAACTTTATTTAGATCTCTGCAACAATTGCTGATATGACGCAATATTTTTAGAATTTCTGCCCATTATGGGAAGTTTGGTAATTCAACTGCATGTTCTAGAGATTATTCAAATACATACAATCCTAAGTGCAAAACTTAGGTACAATTCCTTAGGAACTGTACTTCAGGTTCTCCAATTACATTCAACCACGTGATTGCATTGACCAATACAGCACAAAAGGTATTATCCTCCCCCAAGGACAACAAAATCCAACTATGGGCCCATTGGGTAAAGCGGCCAAGGTTGAATTTAATTGGAAAATCTAAGATACAACAATTAAAGAATTGTACCTAAGTTTTGTCCCGGTCCTAATACACTTAGCCTTAATTGTATCAAAGGGAAAACAAAAATAATAAAAACAATTGAAAGCAATGAACACGTACAGTGGGTGATATGTAACCCATCTTAGCAGCCATCCCCAGAAGTGCAACCAGCAGAAGAAGTGATAGCAAACCTTTTAATACACAAACATAAACAACAAAATTGAATACCAAATTCTCAAAGAAAAGTAACTGTAATACACTGAACCAAACACACATAAATATAAAGACACACCATTGCAGCGATAATGAAGACGGGAACCGTCCTGTAAGATTACACCGGAAACTACTTTTCCAGGTAAAATAGGTCCAACAATGGCCAAGTATGTAAAGAATGCGGCTAAGATAGCAACCTGATGACCCAAACATGTACAGAAATGAAAAATGGTTAGAAAATCTATGGATCAGAGATGGGATTTCGGGGATTTGGGATAGATTAGTTTTGAGAGAAAGAGTACTCACAGAGGTTGATGAGGGAATTAGAGCGTGGAGAAGTAAACCCAGATCCATATTCTCTGTGTCTGTTGATTTTCCTCTGAGCTGAGAATAGCAGTGCGTTGTACTCAGTGCGGTGAGCTATACGGGACAAGTCTATGTGATTTGACTCTTGGATCGCCACCCGCTAGAGCTTTTAAAACTTCACAACGGGCTGTTTCAACTCCAGTCTTTTTTTTCTTTTTCTTTTTCCTTTTTTACTTTCTAGTTTAGAAACTATTTTAAGACACATTTTAATGAAAAAAATGATAAAAATAATTGATTTTTTTAATAGTTAATAAATTGATATAATGGGAAATGATTAGTTAGTTTAGAACCTTGTTTTAGATACATTTGATGAGAAACTATTTTTACTTCTTAGATACTTAGTTTAGAAACTATTTTTAGATACATTTTGATGAGAAAATGATAAAAATAATTTATTTTTTTAATAGCTTTTTATATTCCCAATGAAAGTAGAGATAAAAACTTTCATAATATGGTTTGTTAACAAGGAAAATGTTAATAATTATCTTAAAGACACCCGTTAACATGACCCTTTAATAATTACAATAAAGAAAATTTGAACTTTAAATATCTTTATTAGAAACAGAAAACACATAAAAGTGCCAATTATTAAAGCTACAAGGCTCTTGGTGGGTTCTAGTTCAATCTACGCGACAAAATCATATCTCCCATGACTACTGTAAATAAGTAATTTTTCATTTTCTGTTTATGTCACCATAGTGAAAGCATTATGCATTTATCAGTAAGTATACTAGGAATAAAAATTCAATGTTCCACGTTCAGTAATCTACTTTGTTCTTTACCTATTACTAAATGTCATGTATTATTTTTGTTTTTTAAATTTTAAATTTCTTTACCTATTACTATGTCATGTATTGTTTTTGTTTTTTAAATTTTAAATTTGGTTACTTTACAAGGAAGAAGAAAAAAAGTGCGAGAGTCTATAATTATTGAAGCAAAAAGCGATAATCTGGCTTTATTTGGTTGGGAAAATGAAAAATATTGGAATAATAGAAAAGTCATAAGATAGAATGAAAAAAAGTCAACATATATGTTTGGTTTAGATGGTGGAAAAGTTGAATGATGCAAAATATAAATAAGTTTCTTTTATTTAGTTAAGAAGAATAATGAGATTATGAAAAATATTATTTGTATAAATTTACAAAAGAAAGGTTGTAATATGACAAAACGGTAAGTGGCTGTTAGTAGAATAAAAAAAGAAAAAGAAAAAAGGTAAACGTGAGAGGTCGAAAGGTGTGAAAGTGCAGTTAAGTCATTTTGACTTAACTACACATTTCCACCCAAGTTATATGGATATTCTCTCTTCAAAGAATATGGGGGCCCAAGAAAACACTTAGGCTGTGTTTGGTTCATATAAAATATTTTTCAGAAAATAAATATTTTTTAAAAATGCTATTTTCGGAAAAGGAAAATGTATTCAAGTGTTTGGTTGCATTTCAAAAAATGTTTTGGAAAATATTTTCTAGTATTTGGTTGTATTCCTGAAAATGCTCTAGAAAACCCATTGTTATCATGTTTCTCACATTTTCTTATGATCCAAACATATATTATTACAGAAAATCAAAATATATAAACAATCAAAGAAACAAAAAGCAAAACAAAAAAAATCAGAAAAGCAACAAAGCATGAGAGAGGTACTTAAGTGACAGAGAGAGAGAGATCGGCAGCGGCCAGTGGGGGTTTGCAGAATGGGTTCGTCAGAGTGGTGGGTTTGATGAATGGGTTCATCGGAGTGGTGGGTTCATCAGAGTGGGTTTGAGGAATGGGTTTTCTGGGTTTCGGGTTGAGTTTGATCAAGAAAAAAAGGAGGGGACGATGGTCTGAGCTCGACGGCGCATTTGGGCTTGGGGCGGTGGTCTGAGCTCGATCTCCTCAGCGCGATCCCCCCAACGCGAGCTCGATGGCACGTCTGGGCTTGGGGTGGTGGTCTAAGCTCGATCTCCCCAACGCGAGCTCAACGGCGCGTCTGGGCTTAGGGCGGTGGTCTGAGCTCGACGGTGCGAGCTCGATCTCACTCTCTCTAGTCTCTCTTCATGCTCTTTCTCTCTCTCTCTCTCTCTCTCTCTCTCTCTCTCTCTCTCTCTCTCTCTCTCTCTCTCTCTCAACACAAACATAAACAACAAAATTGAATAACAAATTCTCAAAGAAAAGTAACTGTAATACACTGAACCAAACACACATAAATATAAAGACACACCATTGCAGCGATAATGAAGACGGGAACCGTCCTGTAAGATTACACCGGAAACTACTTTTCCAGGTAAAATAGGTCCAACAATGGCCAAGTATGTAAAGAATGCGGCTAAGATAGCAACCTGATGACCCAAACATGTACAGAAATGAAAAATGGTTAGAAAATCTATGGATCGGAGATGGGATTTCGGGGATTTGGGATAGATTAGTTTTGAGAGAGAGTACTCACAGAGGTTGATGAGGGAATTAGAGCGTGGAGAAGTAAACCCAGATCCATATTCTCTGTGTCTGTTGATTTTCCTCTGGGCTGAGAATAGCAGTGCGTTGTACTCAGTGGTGAGCTATACGGTACAAGTCTATGTGATTTGACTCTTGGATCGCCACCCGCTAGAGCTTTTAAAACTTCACAACGGGCTGTTTCAACTCCAGTCTTTTTTTTCTTTTTCTTTTTCCTTTTTTACTTTCTAGTTTAGAAACTATTTTAAGATACATTTTGATGAAAAAAATGATAAAAATAATTGATTTTTTTAAAAGTTAATAAATTGATATAATGGGAAATGATTAGTTAGTTTAGAACCTTGTTTTAGATACATTTGATGAGAAACTATTTTTACTTCTTAGATACTTAGTTTAGAAACTATTTTTAGATACATTTTGATGAGAAAATGATAAAAATAATTTATTTTTTTAATAGCTTTTTATATTTCCAATGAAAGTAGAGATAAAAACTTTCATAATATGGTTTGTTAACAAGGAAAATGTTAATAATTATCTTAAAGACACCCGTTAACATGACCCTTTAATAATTACAATAAAGAAAATTTGAACTTTAAATATCTTTATTAGAAACAGAAAACACACAAAAGTGCCAATTATTAAAGCTACAAGGCTCTTGGTGGGTTCTAGTTCAATCTACACAACAAAATCATATCTCCCATGACTACTGTAAATAAGTAATTTTTCATTTTCTGTTTATGTCACCATAGTGAAAGCATTATGCATTTATCAGTAAGTATACTAGGAATAAAAATTCAATGTTCCACGTTCAGTAATCTACTTTGTTCTTTACCTATTACTAAATGTCATGTATTATTTTTGTTTTTTAAATTTTAAATTTCTTTACCTATTACTATGTCATGTATTGTTTTTGTTTTTTAAATTTTAAATTTGGTTACTTTACAAGGAAGAAGAAAAAAAGTGCGAGAGTCTATAATTATTGAAGCAAAAAGCGATAATCTGGCTTTATTTGGTTGGGAAAATGGAAAATATTGGAATAATAGAAAAGTCATAAGATAGAATGAAAAAAAGTCAACATATATGTTTGGTTTAGAGGTGGAAAAGTTGAATGATGCAAAATATAAATAAGTTTCTTTTATTTAGTTAAGAAGAATAATGAGATTATGAAAAATATTATTTGTATAAATTTACAAAAGAAAGGTTGTAATATGACAAAACGGTAAGTGGCTTTTAGTAGAATAAAAAAAGAAAAAGAAAAAAGGTAAACGTGAGAGGTCGAAAGGTGTGAAAGTGCAGTTAAGTCATTTTGACTTAACTACACATTTCCACCCAAGTTATATGGATATTCTCTCTTCAAAGAATATGGGGCCCAAGAAAACACTTAGGCTGTGTTTGGTTCATATAAAATATTTTTCAGAAAATAAATATTTTTTAAAAATGCTATTTTCGGAAAAGGAAAATGTATTCAAGTGTTTGGTTGCATTTCAAAAAATGTTTTGGAAAATATTTTCTAGTATTTGGTTGTATTCCTGAAAATGCTCTAGAAAACCCATTGTTATCATGTTTCTCACATTTTCTTATGATCCAAACATATATTATTACAGAAAATCAAAATATATAAACAATCAAAGAAACAAAAAGCAAAACAAAAAAAATCAGAAAAGCAACAAAGCATGAGAGAGGTACTTAAGTGACAGAGAGAGAGAGATCGGCAGCGGCCAGTGGGGGTTTGCAGAATGGGTTCGTCAGAGTGGTGGGTTTGATGAATGGGTTCATCGGAGTGGTGGGTTCGTCAGAGTGGGTTTGAGGAATGGGTTTTCTGGGTTTCGGGTTGAGTTTGATCAAGAAAAAATGGAGGGGACGATGGTCTGAGCTCGACGGCGCATTTGGGCTTGGGGCGGTGGTCTGAGCTCGATCTCCTCAGCGCGATCCCCCCAACGCGAGCTCGATGGCACGTCTGGGCTTGGGGTGGTGGTCTAAGCTCGATCTCCCCAACGCGAGCTCAACGGCGCGTCTGGGCTTAGGGCGGTGGTCTGAGCTCGACGGTGCGAGCTCGATCTCACTCTCTCTCGTCTCTCTCTCATGCTCTCTCTCTCTCTCTCTCTCTCTCTCTCTCTCTCTCTCTCTTCGGTGTTTGAATTCGGAAATGGTTTGAAGTGAAAATAGAAACGTAAAACCATTTTCGGGTCAAAGCCTTTATTTTACGGTCAAATGAAATGCATTTCTGAAAATTCTATTTTCCATGCGCAACCAAACACGCGGTTTTACGGAAAATAATTTCCTAAAATGGTTTGAAGCCAAAACAAACAGACCCTTAAACTGTGTTTGTTTTCGGGTGAAAAACATATACAAAAAATATTTTACACCTAACAGGGTGTTTTGGGTGGACCGGAAAATACGATTAAACTAAAATCAATTTCAGTTTGACCGTAAAATAGAGGGGTGGGAGTGTAAATTATTTTACACTATATTTTCCTTACAACCATTTTACGCCTCACTCTAGCCACTCAGAGAGAGAGAGAGAGAGAGAGAGAGAGCGTCCGTTGTATTTGCCGGATTATACATATTTTTTAGTAACCATTTTACATGCAAACCAAACATTGAAAACCATTTTCCGGTGTATTTTCTAGAATACAACTAAATAATTGAAAATATTTTCTTTTTCAAAAAATATTTTCGCTTGAACAAATTTTACACTCAGAAAACATTTTACATTGAGCCAAACCTAGCTGACCCCACCACTTTCTCTACATAATTTCACTCTTAACCAAAATCAAACATTTTTTCTCATTCTTTTTCATCCACCTAGATTTCACTCAAAACCAAACACAATGTCTAGGCAGGATAGGAAATTTTTATTTGCTATATTAATACATAAAATGTAAGGTGGTTTTGATGAGCATTTCACACAACACTTTCATGGACTATTGTATGCCTATAATTGATACCCAACTACCCATCACCTATCATACTAGAAAGAGGGACACCATATAAGATCAATGTGTTTGGCATTAAAACAAGTGTTCCACAATCCTATTAACCAAAATCTTTGTAATGATTTTATAAGTGACATTACAAAGACTGATGGGTCTAAACTAAGTCACCTCCTCAGGAACACTCACTTTAGGAATGAGGGTAATGAAGGTTTTATTGAGGGCTTTAAGCAAGGAGCCTGAATGGAAGAAAGCTTGGATTAAGTTAAATATATCTTGCTTCACCACTGCCCAATACTCTTGGAAGAAGAATGCTAGAATACTATCTAGGCCAGGGGCTTTATGAGCTCCTAATTGGAATATAGCCATTTCTATTTCATTTAGGGATGGCAATTTTTGCCCGACCCGCGGGTACCCGGCCCGACCCTAATGGGCCGGGTTTTACCCGGTTCGATTAGGAATAGGGTCGGGTCTGGGTTTTATGAAAAAACTCGAGACCTGACCCGGATAAAAACCCAGTACCCTGAAATTACTAAAATACCCTATATATATATATATTACCTATAATCTAACCCTAATCCCTTATTTTTTTCACTCTTCACTCTTCAGTAGCCTCCCTCCCTCAATTCGACAGTCCCTCTCCCTCATTTAAGCTCAGTCCCACATTCCCTCACCCTCACTCCCACACTCCAACACTCCACCACACCTCCTTCCCTCAGTCCGACCCTCCCTCTCCCTCAGCTCACACCGTTGACTCTTCCTGTTGAGATTGTACATCGTCGATCTCACATCCATCGAAACCTTGAGCTGGTTCTTGAAACAGTTGGTGAAAACCAGCGTGAACTGATCGGCATTGGTCTCGATAAAAACTATACTGAAGCTATCGCCATTTTTCTTCAGGTTTGAGAAAGTGAAAACTGGCTTGACCAATTCGGAGAGGATCAGCTATTCAGCTTCAGCCTTCAGGTATCTACTTGAAAAGCTCCTTCATTTTATATTATTCAGCGTGGGGATCTTTTTTTTTGTAAACTTATTTTCTTTTATTTCTCTGCTCAAAGCTCCCTCATTTTTTTTCTTGTCCGTGGGTTTGTCAATTGAAAAATGTGATTTTTTATTTGGGTTTAATTGTGGAGATTTGAAAAGAAGGGATTTTTGGAATTGGTTGTTTGGCCGTGGGTTTGGTGTTTGGTTTTTTCTGTGGGGATTTTCTGATGTGGGTTTGGGGTCCGTTATAGCGGTGTGTTTGATTGGATGCATTGGGTGTGTGTGTCAGAACATGAACATGTGTATTTGTGTGTGTCTTGTGTTCTGTGTATGCTTTTATGAACAAAATGATGTGTACATGTGCTTTGTGCTAGCATAGCTGTGTGTACAAATCCAAGCATGCCTAATGTAAACACAACGAAAGCTTATATCACCAAAAACTAGGCACATACACAAGAATTCAAAAATCACAAGATAAATAAATTTTGGCATAAACAACATGTATTAGGTAGCATTTTTTGAAATAATAGAAGGGAGATAGATACTACAATTTTCAGTTAGTAGCTGCTGTTTTACTTTTCCATTTTTTCTCGTTTCTAAGCTCTGTGCTCTGTTGATAGCTGAAAAAGGAACAAACCTTAGTTTAGATTTCAAACAAGAAATAGAAAAGAAACAAAAGAAAGTAAGAACAATGTGGGGAAATGTTATTGGATTTTCTGTGCTTCTTTCTCTTTTCTTTATTGACTGATTCTCTGCTCTGCTATGCTCTGCTTCTTTCTTTAGTTTGCTTCCATGCCTTGCTACTTGCTTTGTTGTTGTTGAGGGTTTGGTTTATGGGTTAAGGTGTTTGTGGCGTTATACTGTTATTGGGTTTGTTAAATATTGTTTGGGTTGTGATGACAATGGAAGTGAAATATTGTTTTTTGTGTTTGTTGGGAATGCAAAGCCTAAAATGGAGATGGAAGACACAAACACAGACACAAACAAATCTGGCTCTTCCTCGCCAAGCGGCTCTCCCTTAAGAACCGGACGTTGTCCCTTACCAACTATGCGCTTTCCTTCACCATGTTCACGATCACCCTCGCCATTGTCACCTGGCAGCTCACCCTTAGGATCACCATCACCTTTATGCCCATTAAACAACGAATAAGTGTATGAATTTGTTGTTAATCATGTTTAATTTGTGAATTTGTGTAATTATGAATTTGTGCCTATTAATTAATGAGTATGTGTAATAATAAATTTGTGATAATTTATTTTGATTCTAACTCCCAAACTTCTGAACTAATTAGGAGTTTGAAATCCCCGATGGTGGACTTAGAGGTAGAGGAACAAGAAAGGAGTCAAGGGAGTCCAGGGACAGAGGAAGAGAGAGAGCAAGAGCCTACAAATGAGGACTTAGATACAAGTAAAAAAAGAAAGACTATCTCAGATGTTTGGTCTCATTTTACAAGGAAGAAAGTTGAAGGAAAAGTTAAAACCCAGTGTCATTATTGTGGCAAACTTTACTTGGGTGATTCTAGCCAAGGTATAACCCATTTGCATAATCATTTAACAAGATGTCCACGGATGAAGTTTAAAGATATACGACAACAAGTCTTAATTAAACAACAAAATAAGGTGGATGGAACTATGAGTTTAAATATTTACTAATTTGATTAAGCCATAGTGAGGAATAAGCTTGCTCGTATGGTTATCCTACATGAATATCCCTTTTCAATGGTTGATCACATTGGATTTAGAGAGTTTATGGCTGATCTTCAACTTATGTTTAAACTTGTCACAAGAAATACTTTGAAGAGTGGCATTCTTAAAATCTATGATAATGAGAGGGAGAAAGGTTTGAAGATCACAGACAAGAATGGAAGTAGGATGGCAATTACAAATGATATGTGGACTTCAAGTAACAAAAAGAGAGGGTTTATGGTCATTACCGCTCATTTTATTGATCATACTTGGACGTTGCAAAGCTAGGTTTTAAGGTAATTTTTTTATCTATAAATTGAATGTTAAAGACTTTACATTTAGAATGTTTATTGAGTTATGTTAAATTGAATGTTTATTTAGTTATGTTATAATTATTCCTATTATTTTTCTAGGTTTGTTTATGTTCCTTCTCCACACTCGAAAGATGTCCTTGCTGAAGTCCTTGTTGATTGTTTTTAGAGTGAAACATTGATAGGAAGTTGTCCACAATAATCGTAGATAATTATAGTACTAATGATGCCATGATAAGACTTCTCTTGAATAAGCTTGATACTAGGTCTCTTATGTTGGGTGGGTCTATGTTGCATATGAGGTGTGCTGGACATATTTTGAATTTGATTGTTCAAGATGGATTGTCTCTTATTGGTGATGGCATTGAAAAGATTCATGATAGTGTGATTTATTGGACTGGATCACCAAAAAGGAGGCAAAATTTTGAAGAAAATGCACGTCAATTGCGTGTTCAATGCACCAAAGAGTTAGTCTTAGATTGTAAAACTCATTGAAATTCAACTTACTTAGTGCTTTCTACTGCATTGATTTATAAAGATGTTTTCTCGTGTTTGGCTAAACGTGAAACATCTTATACTTGTTTGCCATATGATTATGATTGGGAGGTAGCCAAAGATAATTGTGGGAGATTGGAGTTGTTTCATAGTGTGACTAAGTTTTTCTCTGGTCGTAAGTACCCCACAACTAATATGTATTTTGCTTTGATGTGTGAGTTGAAAATTACATTGAATGAATGGAGTTTGTCTTCAAATGAGATGATAAGTACAATGACAGAAAACATGCTTGCTAAATTTAATTCTTATTGGGCTAATATTAATGTTGTTATGACTGTTGTTGCTATCTTAGATCCTAGATATAAGATGAAGTTATTGGAGTTTTATTATCCTAACATTTATGGTGATAAATCTAATTTGGAGATTGAAAAAATTAAGAATTTTTTTTATGATTTGCTTGATGAGTATGGAAATGTAGATGAGTCTCCTGTAGGTAATGAAGGAAGTTCTCATATGCTTGCAAGTACTTTAAATCAAGTGGCACAAATAAAATTTAGGTTGATTAGGTCAATGTCAAGGTTTGATGGGTTTGTGAACAATAGTTCAAGTAGTTTAAAGAAACATGGAAAAGGTAGAATGGAATTTGATCATTTCATTAATGAAGGAGTGTTGAAAATGAGTGAAGACTTTGATATTTTGGCATGATGGAAAAGTAATGGTCTCAAGTATCCTACTTTACAAAGGATTGCAAGAGATATTTTAGTCACTCCCGTCACAACTGTTGCTTCAGAAGCTACCTTTAGCACTAGTGGGAGACTTTTGAGTCCACACCGTAGTAGGCTACATCCCAAGACTATAGAGGCAATGATGTATGCTCAGAATTGGTTATAAAGTGAAATAAACGGTTAGCAATTGTCTAATTTCTGTTTATAAAATCAAATTTGTGTTTTTATATTTGCTAGTTACAATTTGATGAAGTTTATTCCATTTTTTAATTCATTGTTGTTGTAGGTTCTTCAACTATATCTGGAGATAGTACATTTCAATCCATTCTTGATGATGGGGAGCCAAATAAAGATGATGGGAGTTGTGCCACAATTGATAGGAGTTGTATCACAATTAATGAAGATTAAACATTTTGTATTAATTTAATAGTTTTTTTTTAATTTCTTAGACTTGTTGGATTAATTTGTTGGTTTGTAATTATTCTAAACTTGTGGGATTTATTTTGTAGCTTTTTAATTTCTTGGACTCGTTAGACTTTTGATACTTATTTCTTGGACTTGTTGGATTTATTTTATTTTTATGTTTAGCTGGTGATTTTAGTTATGATTTTGTTGATTAATGATTAAATAGTTATCTTAGCTAGGTAATTTATTGATTTAAAATCTTAGTTATGATTTATTGAATTATGATTATGATATTAGTTATGGTTTATTGATTTATAGATTTATAATTAACAGGTGATTTATTGATTTATGATTAGTAGTCTATGATTGATTTGGACTAATTTGGCATTTGGGCCATGTAGGCTTAATGTAGGCAATATGCAGGCTTAATGTAGGCAAAAATAAATTTGGGCTTAATTTTTTTTTGGTTGGGCCACGAATTGGGCCTAATCCCTAAACGAGGCCCCGCTGGGGCGGGTCTGGGCCCCCAAAAAAAAACCCGGTACCCTAAACGGGCCGGGTTCGGGCCACGGATCTTGCCCCGCGGGTCAGGTTCGGGTTTGGAAAAACCCGGCCCGAACCCAACCTGTTGCCATTCCTAATTTCATCATTTGAAATTGGGCTATCCAATTGAAGGATTTCTTGTTGGATCGATTCAGGAATAGGTAGGGTACTAAGATTTTCAAGCATGGAATCAAAGGAATTGAAGTTTGGTTCATAAAATCTATCCTTAAAGTGCTTTACCAACAAATCTTTAATTTCTTCAATATTATTGGCGTTACTCCCATCCTCTCTTCTAAGTAGTGTAATCCTGTTTTTTGCTTTCCTCTGATTCACAATAGTCTAGAAATACTTAGTATTTTTATCACCTTAAATGATCCAATTGCTTCTAGCTTTTTGAGCCCACTTGATTTCTTCCCTATCCATCAAGTTTTCTATATCCTCCCTAAGAAGTTTCTCATTCCTAACATCCATTAAAGTTTGAACTGAGTTTTGCAAATTTTGAAGGATTTTCTGTTTGTCCTTGATTTCCCTTTCCACCTTTCCAAAAACTCTCCTATTCCACTCACAAAAGGTCTTCTTTACATTATTTATCTTATATTGTAAATTGAAAGCTCTAGAGCCAGTAGCGTTGACAGCCCATGCTGCTTTAACAACATCATCATAGTCCTTATGAGAACTCCACATTCTCTCAAATTTAAAGGGTCTCCTCCTAAAGGGTAGTTGTACTTCAAATTCTAATAAGATAGACCCATGATTAGATCTAATGATTGGATGATTGTGAAGAGCATATTGTGGGTAGGAATTAATCCACTCCACAGAGACAAATGCTCTATCCAGTCTCTCCATGACAAAATAGTCATCCTCCCTTCTATTCATCCAAGTGAAATGCTGGCCCTGGGCCTCAAGAGCACATAATTCCAACTCATTAAGAGTCTATTAGAATAGATCTGCTCTAGCAATACTATTACTATGAAAAGTAAATTTGTCCTCATCAGTTAAAACTTGGTTGAAATCACCTATGCACAACCAGTTTGGAAGAGCAATTTGCCTAATTTGCAATAATTCCAACCAAACCTCCTTACTTTTAGCTAACTCAAGATGACCATAAAAGAAAGTAATGGAAAGAGGAGTACCTTTGTGATCCAGAAGGTTGGCATGTATCATATTTTTGGAGCTATGTTGGATCTAGAGGTTGTGCTCAGGGATCCATCCCAACAGCAGCCCTCCACTGAGTCCCATATGAGGAACCTCCCGCTATTCCAGAAGCCACATCTTTTCAACACTTCAAAACCTTTATTTTCTTTTAGCTTTGTCTCCATCAAAAAACAGTATATTTGGTTTATGGTCTTAGGCCTTTTTTTGACACTGTAGAACTGCAGAGGGTTTGCCTAGCCCTTTACAGTTCCAGCTCAAGATCCTCATGGTTGCTGGGGAAGCTGTTGCAGGCCAGCTTGCCGAAGCCTATCTTTAATTCAGTTTCCATGAACATTCTTGAGGTGCTTGCTTGAACATTTTGAACTCCTGAGGTGCTTGCTTGAACAGTCTGAATATTGTCTTCTTCATCTTGATAACTGCTCCTTTGAAAATGCCCACAGCATAATCTCTATCTAATGTTTCGTCTTAACCTCCTAATATCAAGTCTGATTCTTTTCCTTAAGCATTCTGTGCAGCTGGTATTTTCCACATCAGGATTGGTATTTGTAGAGGAATTGGGATTGTTATCCTGTGAGTGGGGTGTTATTGGGCTTGGAGAATTTGGTGGACCTGGCCTAAGTGTCAAAGTTCCAACCCCACCTAACGGGTTGCTTGTTTGTGTTGCAATCAGTGATGTATCATGTTGTGTGGTCTCAAATTCATGGAAGGGACATGTCAAATTTTGAGGTAAAAGACTAGGCCCACCTAATTCAAACCTAAATCTCCCGCGATCCACTCTCTGAACTAGGATTTCTATAAAAGAATTTGGTGATTCTGGAATGCAACCTTTCCTTCACGGGCCATTCTGTGCAACCTCTGGTCTTTCTTCATTTAAACTGTTCAGATTGAACATTATGGCAATAGTATCACTCTGTTTTTGAGTCTTCAAAGTGGGGGTGTTGGCTATTTCCATTTGTCACAAAAGGTCCATGGCCCTCAAGCCAAGCCCATTTCAGAGAAGAATTCTTAGGCAGCAACCATGGGGGTGTAGAAGATAACCTTGTGGTACGGGTCATGTGTTTTGTTTGAGGGTTAACAGGGGCACTTGGTTCTACAAAGGTGGCTGTATCATTGTTAACAACAATTTCCAAATCACTCAGATTAGGGTTAGTTGGGGCTAAGGAATTAGCAGGGGTAGAAGGTACAGTTCTGGGATTCAGATTGAAAAGGTTAATGGTTGCATGGAGTGAGGTGTCATAATTTTGTGTTTGAGAAGTACGGGGTGTTTGTGCATGATTAGGGAAGGGATTAGTGCTTTGAAGGATTGAGTTATTACCAACTGAAGTTTCATGAGGTGGGGGTGGGGGGCTTGGAGTACTAGGATCAGGGTAGTCACCAAAGAGGCTTGGAGGGTTTGCATGCCCAATATTCAGGTCAAGATGTCCAAATCTAACCTAGGTAGTCCACATTTTCCTATGAAAAGCTCTAAGTTCATTGGAGAAATGTGGTTTCAACACATTAAACTGAAACTGAACCTAGTGTATCTCTTGAATCCTCATCCTCTACCTATATAACATCCTCTCAATGTCATCTGATAAGGCTGAGAAAATTACCAGTGAGCCACACAATCCTCGCACACTCGATACAATCCTTGCACAGTCAAAAAAGAGAAAAGCTTAAGAGAGTACCGGTGTGGTACCGGCCAAAGACCCCTCCGAAGGTTAAGTCAGAAAAAATTTCTACAACTCTAAAGTGCCAAAGTTGGGGTGAATTATGCGTATCTTTTTCTTGGGGGTTTTTGGGTTTTTATAGTCGAGTAGAGCCAGATTTCCTTGCTTGTGCAACAAGTGATTTCCTTATAGAGAAGATCTTTATTAATGCATGTATATTCTAGAATTCTTTTCCTTCTCAAATTCTATTTGTGTTGGGACTCCATAAACTAGGGCTAATTGTGTGCCGCAAGTATTTTCAGCTTAGGGTTTTTTGGAAACCACATAAGGACAAGTCGGATGACACGTGGCTATTTAATTCGTCCACCTTACGTCCGTTTGTACACGATCCGTCACCTTCAGCTTTTGCTCTTCAGTTGCCCCCTTCACCCCATAGGCCCGTGACCTCTGAAGGGAAAGGCCGATGGGGTGACGGCTCAATTTGGATCACGATGAAGCACGCCCGTCCTTAACAAGCTAATCTGAAATCATTTATGACCCTGGACATGTGTCGCTCAACGAATGGCCTTTCTCTTGGATCGATGCGCCCCTTCGTCTTCCGTGCAATCCCTCTATATAAACCAAATTCTCTTCCTCTCATTTCTTCACTTTCTACTGAAATTTGTGATCAGAGCACGTCCATCATCTTTATCAAACGAGCGAAGCCGTCCAGTCACTGCATCCGTCATCAACGCCCTTTCACTGTTCATCTAGTTCCGATGAGTATTATTTTCCTACTTAGAAGAAAACATTCTATAATTCTTAGATTTTTCATTTCCATCATAAACTGTAGACCCGTCAACCTTAGGTTTCACCGTTGCATGTAGGTTATGTCTAGTGCGTCAAGTAATTAGTCATTTGTCCGTGACAGGACAGGCTATGAGAAAGTGTACCCATCAAGTCACAAAGATCATGAGGGTCCAAGTGAGGAAAGAAGCCCGCCTGCCTCCTCTCCATCCTCAAGAGATGAGGATATGGAGATGGATGGACCAGAAGACTTTAGTGACAGTCTGGAAGATGTTGAGCACCCAATTCAGTTCGTCGTGGGTCCTGATAGACTTAGGGAGTTCATTATGCTACCCTAGTGGACGATGAATGTATTTACTTCCACAATCAAAGAGAAACATTTCAAAATGCTTAGGGCCAAATTCCAAATACTAGATAACATCTCCATCCGTCTACCATACATCTTGGAGAAGTGTTATTATGAAGGTTTGGAGGGCGTCGATGTGTATGAGCAGCTGCTAAAGGTTGGGCTTAGGTTTCCCCTGAGCTCCCTCCATCGTGAGCCGCTCAAACACCTAGGTCTGGCCATCAACAAGGTATCCCCAAACACCTGGAGGGTTTTCCTCAGCGTGGAGGTCCTTTACAGAGTTATGACCGATGGTGCAAGGAGACTGACGGTTTGAGAATTCCTCCATTGCTACCGTTCAAATGAAATTGATAAATCAAAAGGCATGTACAGTTTCGTGCCTTGGAGTCCATTGTTGAGGCTCGTATACGAGACTTCGGACTCAAATAGGAACTGGAAGAATCGATATTTCTTCCTTGAGGGGAATGAGTGGATGTGTCGTCAGGGTGACACAGAGTATATGCCTATCGACACTACCTGAGGCATATTGTCTCCGTCTGGTATGCACTCGTTTTATAGCGCACTAGTCTTGTAAATAACCGTTGTCTCTTTAATTCTTCAAAGTTTTTTTTTTTTTTTTTAACTGTCCTCTTTTTGTAGTTAGGGAGCATCCACAAGTTACGCTCAAACAATGGAGCTTTCCAGAAATTTTTATTTGCCAAAACAGAACCAGAGGAGAGGACTTGGGCCAAACTGGTCACACTAGATACCATTTATTGGTATTGTGACGGTCCAGAGCCTAGCCTTGAAGCTCGTCATTACAATGAACAAGTGTGCCAACGTAAGACCGTCACCAATACTTGTGAATATTGCTTCTCTTTAGAGCAAAGTATGACCGTCTTGTTTTGTAGAAATGGATGCTGCTAAGAGGAGGGCCATGACCAAGGCGTAGGCGGCCAAGAACAAGGAAGAGGGAGCTCAAGTCTCTAAGGGCACGGATCCAAACATCCCATCCTCCAAAAGGAAGGTGCCAACGAAGCAGGACCATGCACCCAAAAGGCCAAAAATTGTACTGGAGCCTGTCGTGGGGCTAGAGGCTGAGGGTGCGAAGACGGTTACCCCTGCAAAGCATGGAGCAAGAAAAGGCTACATGAAGGGTCCGTCCACCTCACAAGAGAAGCCACCTGTCCTCCTACGAGAGGACTCCAAATACGCCTTGAAGAGGCTTTCGTCTATCATAACAATTGAAGATTATGAGGACTTAAACAACTACTCGACAAAGGCGATGAGGGAAACCGGGCTGTTTAGCATCGCTTAGGTAACTTATTCGTCCACTTATCAACCATCCTTACCTCTTAATTGATTTTGAAATTAATTATTCCTTTCGATTTCTCAAGCCATGATCATGATGAAAGGGCTAATGGGACGGTGTCTAAATCACAAGATGACGTTGGACCGTATACGTGAGAAGGCAAAGTTGACGGAGGATGAGCTGATCGAACTAAAGGCCTGGAAGGTGGTCCAGGAAAAGAAACTTGCTATGGCAGAAAAAGCTAGGGATGAGTTTTACAAGCGGACAGAGGAATTGAAGAAGGTCCTGGAAGACAAGAAGAATGAGACCTGTCTTGTGAAGGAAGTTGCAGTATAAGAGTACTGTGACTTCGACGCCCTTTTGTCAGAGCTTAGAGTCTCATATGGTGACCGTTTTAACGACGCCATCCGTCAAGTGAAGACTTTATATCCAGAGTTAGATGTGCCTACCGTCAATATTAATGTCTAGGAGCAAACGTCAGTCCAACCCGTTCATTCTGAGAATACGGATGAGATTTTTGGCGAGAATGCCCCCGCCAATGATGCCCCTGGTGACGAAACTATTGTTGAAAGCCAAGTTGAACCCAAAGATGGTCAGGCCCGTCACATTGAGGAGAAGGATGAGACCCCTGCTATAGATGTGTAGTTAATTAATTTTTTTTTTTAATGCCCTTCGAGAACATTAGATGTTTAATCGTCGTCTTAAACTTGTCCCCTTCCTGGATTTCAGCTTAATTACTCTCTCTTATTTTTATTTTTATGAATGGATCTGTTTTACAGCTGCGAATGACTCCGTCCACATTGAGGACTTGTAATGTTGATTTGGTTCTTTATGTTGGTTATCATTTTGTGTCAATTCAATGAATTTTTGGATCCATCCACTATGTGAACTATTTAATATGGGTTCGTTCATTTTATGGACTTGATGAACTTGTCTTATTATTAATGGACCCCGCCATTCTATGGACAAAATGAGTAAATAGACCCCGTCCATATTGCGAACTTATTAAAAATAAACCCCGTTCACTTTATGGACAATGAATTTGTCTATCTAATGATGGAACCCGTCCTCTTTATGGACTAATGATTTTGTCTACTTTATGATAGACACTTGTCCACTTTGTGGACTTAATGAATTTGTCTGTTAATAATTGACCCTGTCCATTTGGTGGACTTTATGATTTTGTCTATTTTATGATAGACTCCATCCACTTTGTGGACTTTATAATTTTGTCTATTCAATGATAGACTCCGTCCACATTGTAGACTTATGATTGTCTATTTAATGATAGACTTCATCCACATTGTGGACTTATGATTGTTTATTTAATGATAGACTCTGTTCACATTATGGACTACTTTTGTAGAAAATATACTCAAGCAATTATGAATAACTCATCTTATTATAATGGTAATACTCATGCGTAGAAATTTTTCTTTAAAAAGTAAAATAAGCAAATAAAAAGCTTGTCCTAGGGCCTAAAAACTAAGCTAGAAAGAAAATAAATTAGTAATGAGGAGCGTCGTTGCTTGTCTATTGCCAATGGCCTACTGGTAGTACTTCTTTAAATGTTCCATATTCCATGGGTGGTGCAACTTCTGTTCGTCCAGTGTCTCCAGGTGGTAGGTTCCTTTCCTATGCCACGATGCCACTCTGTATGGCCCTTTCCAATTAGGTCTGAGTTTTCCCTGGGAGACATCTCTTATAGCACCCGTTACCTTTCTTAAGACAAGATCTTCTACCTTGAAGTCCCTGTGCCTAACCTTGGAGTTGTAGTGTTTCGCCATGAGATTTTGATACTGTGCTAATCTTTGCTCGGCCGATGCCCTCACTTCATCCACCAGGTCAAGTTGTAGGCGCATGGTTTCATCGTGCCTAACCTTAAAACTAGGTTTGGCCTCCATTTCTTAAGGATAAAGAAAGCCCCTTCCACTGCCCAGGGACCTTCTTCACAAATGTGCGTTAGATCCTCTATGTACTCAAAGTGAAGTACATAAAAATAGGATTCTCTCCCTACAATGGCTTCTCAGTCATATCACTGCCACCAACATGCTAGTTCAGACAAATCAAAGTTCTCTTCAATTTATTTTCACTATTCTATGGACAAGTTGGACCCACATGAACTTGGTTCTTCACAATGGGAAAACTCCTAATCCTATAGAAGTAATTCTAACATCTCAATCTTTTATTTGCAAGTTCAAGGAGGCTTTTAATCTGTATAAGGGGTACAATGTAGGCAGAATTGGCAACTTCTGATAAAGGTGGCAGCTACCAAGAACAAAAGAACTAGAAGGAGTGGATTTGCTGTTGAAGCTAGGAGCTTGGATGGATCAATTTTAATTTGGGGGGGGGGGGGTGGGAGCAAGCAGCAGAGTTAAAACACACCATCAAGCAGCTCAGGAAGCTCTTTTGTTAGCTCTAATGAAAGCAAGGGATATGGGATATCAAAGGCTATATGTTATTAGTAATGATAAATATTTAGTTCAAATATGCAACTACGTCAAGAAGGCAGGGTGGATGGATAGAACCTTTCTTTCAGACTTTAACAATCTACACCAACAGGGAGTGATCACTAAAATTTTGTTTGTTCCTAGCATAGTGATCAATTTTGTTTTAGACATTGCAGACAAAACTACTAGATATCTAATTCACTATATAAACTAAATATTTGGACTTCTCTGTACTGCTTTATTGGTATTAATATATGTTATCCTTATTTACCAAAAAAAAAAAAAAACAAGTGTTCCACACAACATTCATATGGATGATTGTATATAGACAAACAATATCTATTACCTATTATACAAGAAAGAGTGACACCCTAGAAGATCAATGATTTTAGTATTTGATGTACCTATAAATTTGTAATTATGGGTCCGTTTGGATACAACTTATTGTTGCTGAAAACTTATTGTTGCTGAAAACACTGTAGCAAAATAATTTTTAAATGTATGAATAGTGCCGTGGGACTCATTTTTAATATTTTTTTTGAATAAAGTGGTTGTGCGTCCATGAACAGTGTGTGTACAGTACCAAAACAGTGCATGAACAGTGACATTTGTCTCATGAACAGTAAATTTTGTTCCCTAAACGCGTGAAAGCCAAAAAAAAAAAGGAAAAAAAAAAAAAGAGAAAACACGCCGCAGGATTCAGTGGAAATGCTGAATCCAAACCTACACATATATATATATATATATATATATATATATATATATATATATATATATTGTAGCGGGCAAAAAGTAGGACAAGTCAATAATGAGTCAAAACTTGCTACTTTTGCTCACACAATTAATTTGAAGAAATAGGATGCTTAATCAACCTTGAATACCCTTAGTTAGATGAAAAGAGTTAGCAGGAGTTGATAGAATTAGCTTTAAGTGTAAATGTGCAAGTATGGATGAGAAATAGCCTTAAAGGGCCTGTATTGAGCTCCTCAGATTTAGTCTAAGGTAATGGTTACAATTGGTTTTAAGTTCTAAAAAAGTGAATCCTTTTCCTCTAGGGCTTTCTTTACCTTATATAATCATCTAAGTTGTATCTTAGCTCTACATCTGGAGGGTCAGGGTTCAATAAGTTATGAGCTGTGCTGACACTGTTCAGGGGTCATTTCCTCATAAATGCGGCCAATTAAGTAGATTCAAAGTATTGAATGCGGAGATGATAGATGCCTTATCTGTCTTCTTCCCTTCCTAGCTTGATAACAAACTTTCATTCTCATCCTTGGTTTATGCCCGAAGGCCCTTAACATTGGTTCCCGGCCCCTCGAGGACATGTTAGTATCCTCGATTCCTTGGGCGTTATAGTCTCCCTACACCTGTAAAGGGTTGCTCATATCTTCTTGAGGATTTACTGTCGTGCCTTTTGAGGTCCATACACCTGACATTATCCCTGTCCCACCTATTCATGTCCTCGGATTCTTGTCCTCCCACACACAAACAGGGACCTTTAATAATAATAATAATAATAATTGTAGGGACCAAAAGAACCAACTGCTCAAGCCCACTTAGAATTGTGGCTGGGTTGGTCCAACTGTGACACTAAACAATGAATTTATAAGAGAAGGAAACAAATAACCAAAGGGAAACTCTACCCGAGGAGAAAAATAAGGAAGAAAAGGCCTCTGATTATGGGGATGAACCACTTTCTCCATACTAAATAGCCCGGGGAGACCACGTTTACATAAGAATTATTACTATTCACTCTTCTTTCTCTCTCTGAGTGTTCTTTTTGTTTCTTTCCTTGTCTCGAAATACTTATGTCTAGATCCCTCTCTCTGTGCACCTTTCTTTTCTTATATACTCCTCCCTTTATTATATCTCAACCACCCATTCTCACCTAACATTCCTCCACTCTTGACACTTGTCATTTTTTACATCTGAAAAAGGTGGTGGAAGGAGTTTGCTTAGCTGTGACTTACACTGTTCAAGTCACTTCCTCATCAATGCAGCTAATAAAGTTGTTGCCCACCATTTAATGCGGAGGCAATAGGCTATACCAAACTAGAAACTTCTTTGATGACCACTGATTCTCTCACTTTAGATTCTCATTCCCACTTGGATTGTCTCAGAGTACTTTGACTCATCCCTTCCTCTCCTCGGGTGACCATCCTCCTTGGGCCCGTGGCCTGTGGCATTCCCACACCAATGTTGCAACTTTTCAACTTTATCCTCGGTCCTCGGGCACCCACAATAATAATAATAATAATAGTAATAGTTGATGGGATAACAAAAATTACCATCTCTGGTTTGTCCAGAGGAATCGTCCATGAGCATCAGTTAGCCAAATGACCACAGACCGTCTAGACAAAAGAGTCGTCCATGTGCAAAGCACATGGACGACCACACAACATCAGTTTATGAACAAAGAGTCGTCCATGGGCAAAGCACACGAACGACCACATAACACTTAGGAAATCCTCAAGTATAAATTACCTCATGTGTGTGGAGGATTCGAACCACAAAGTTTTGGAGCGGTTAATCAACCCGTGTCCATCGCCACCAATTTCTCCTAAGTACTTAACTTCCACTAGCGGATGCAACTTCTATAGCCGCTGAGGAAGTTATGTCCGGAATCCCTAATTTCCACAAATCTTGGGGAAGTTACTAAACCAATAACCGCTCCAAGGTTCTCTATATAAGGACCGGTCTGAATCAAACAAAGGTAAGTATATTATGATATTTTACTCCTAAAAAATTGGAACTCCATTCTTGTGAGAAACTAACTTAGCCATCAGAGGATGCATGCCTTTGCTACAACTATCAGCCCATCGAGGCCGAAGTGTTCAGCCTACTGATTCTGTGTAACATCAATAGTAATAGTAATAAACTAATAATAATAATAATAAGTTAGGCTTAGAAGCCATGATTAAGCCAAATCGTAATAATATATATATATATATATATATCTTTTTTCATGACTGTACTTCTTCGAAAGTCAACTAAATTCAATTTAGAATTCCTCATAAATCTTTTTAGATCATAGATAATATTTGGCTAAATTAGATCTATTGGTCCAAATTCTTATGTAAGTTTATCTTTACTTAATTTTTTTTTTTTTTTTTTTTTTTTTTTTTTGGTTTGGAAATTTAGGGATTTTGGCTTAATATTATTTTCAAATGTTTTAATTATTAAATTTATTATTTTTTCACGTGTAATATTAATATATGTGTTTTTTTTTTTTTTTGAGAAACATTAATATATGTGTTCTTAAAGGCTAAAGCACAATATGATTAGGGGCATTACTCAAGTTGTATAAGTTAGGGTGTTAACCATTTGAATAAATTAATTCAAAATTAAAACAGATGATTTAAATATCAAAATAAGACTTAAAAGTGAAATTTCTTTTTGGTGTACAAATATAATTGATTCTTTAATCTTAAGTTTGGAATTAATCATTTTAGTATAACCTTATTTATGCAAGTATTAAAAAAATGTTTAACTACTTGAGTTCAAATCACCCTCTTCATTAATAAATAAGTGTGGGGCCCGTGGGCCTGGCAGCCACAGCCCATCGCGTAGTAGGCCCAAGGCCAGCGCCAAGGAGGACTGACCAGCCAAGGCTAAGTCAGACAAAGCCCCTTTTTGACCCACGTCGAGGACCTCTCCGTCCTCGGCATACTAGGGATAATTTTTGGGAGGAGACAAGCCCAGAGCAAACTGTCACATTCGCACTTAATGCATTCACCTAAGCCCTCTGACCCCATTAATGGGGATATAACCCCTTAGCAGGGCAACGTTGATCAGAGTGAACCACTTGAGTACTGATAAGGCCTCTGATGGGACGGATGGCCAGAAGGGAGGCGAATGGATGATCAACAGATGGAAGAAGGGGATAGGAAGATGAAGACTATATAAGAAAAGCAAGTAAAGTAAAGAAGGGAGGGAGAAAAAAGAGAAGAAAAGGGGCTCCTCGGCCACGGGCCGAGGAGCATTCTCCCCGTTGCAAATTAATTCTAAGTTTTTCTTAATAAAAGAGAGTTCATGCTTGGTGAACGACGGCCAGCGTCTAAACCTTTAACCCACTCTCTACAAATTTATTGTTTGGGCTTGTTGGGCTGAAAACCCATTCATACTCAGGGCCAAATCCAAACTGAGTCCCTACAATAAGTAATTATAAAAAAAAAAAATTAGAAAATTTTTTATTGATCATTTTAATTAAAGGTATTATATATAAAGATAAATATACAAAATTATGCATATTATATAATAATAATCATTCATTTAGTTAGAAACAAGTTCTAAATTTATGTAATAGTAACTCATTTAGCTATTATTTCTCAATAATAATTATATATATTTTATTATAATATATATATATATATAATTCATGACTAAAACCATGTAGCACACGGGATTTTCATTAGTGAATTATAAAATATATTATTTAAAAATGATCTTCTTCTTTTTTTTGAGTAAAATTTAAAAAGGATCTTAATTATATTATAATTGTGAAAGTTAACATGATAAATCGTACTATATGGTTTAGCTAATGGATTGACTAGCTATATCGCCCATTGTATAAAAGCTTTTCAAGTAAAAAGATATGAACTATAATTCAAACTTTACTAAAACAAAAGGTTTTTTTTTTTTTTTTTTTTTTTTTTGAGAAAGTTACCAAAACAAAAGATGATTGTGAAATAAACGAAAAAAATTATCATAAATAATGATAAAAATTAAAGACACTTAATAAACAATGCTGAAGAGCATAATTTAACGGGCCTAAATAGTTCACATATATTAATTACCCATCATCCTAAGTCCTAATTCATAAGACCTATTACTGTTTGGATTTATTTATTTTTTTGGTAGAATTGTACGGTCATCGGCCCAATATTGGTAGGCCCATGGGCTGAGGGTCTGATACCAATTTCATGGTGGGCCCAATCCATAATGCTCGGGAGATTGGGCCTGGATTGGTTTGTTCTTAGGGTCCAATCTTGTCCGGGGTCCGGTCCGAAGAGTACCTTAGTAATGCTTTGGGGAGCATTGCTGCCAAGTAATATTCGGTATCTATTGTAAATCCCAAAAGCCTGGGATCTCCGTTTCCAAAGTGGGACCTAGGTCTGTCAAGAATAATCCTAAAAGGCCCCACCTATATGAAAAATACTAAATTATTTCTAATCCATTAAGGGAAGGCTATAAATAGGGAAAGAAGGGGAAGAAGAAGGGGTTAGACACTGAAGAGTAAAGAACTAGGGCATTACAAGCCGATAGTAGAATGAGAGAGAAACTGAGAACATATAGTGATAATGGCAAGGTAGACAAGTGATTCACCAGCACTAACTTCGTTTCTAAGGAATCTCCCATTGTAGGATACTCATACACCCACCATAACAAATAAAGTGTGAGCCCAATAAAGGAGTTAACCCATTAACCAACAATTTGGCCCGCACAATTACTATTTAGATTTAATTACTTAGGTTTTGAGCGTTCATTAATTTGATATATATTTCAAAATGGTTTTAACCTTTCAAAATGTTTTGATTTAATTCTTAACTATATTACATGTGTGTTAAAAAGGTCTCAATTCTTAACTGGTGGATTGAAAAGTATGATGTGACAAAAAAAAATCCTAAAATCAATTACAAAGCTAAAAATATGATAAATTAGGGATTGTTATTACATTAGCATTAAGTTAAAAGGAAAAAAAAAAAAAAAAAACATCTTTGCTATCATTAGCTGTCACTTGGATCACGTACGCATCTATGTTTAATTTTAGTGTTTCTATTTAATGCATCATATTTTTCAATTAACTAATGAATAACATGGAATTTTTAAGTTTACTGCACTTTTAAAAGATTACAAATTAAAATTGAAACATTTGAAAGGTTCAAGACCATTTTGAAATGTTTGGAAAAGTTGATGACCAAAGTGTGTAATTAATTTTTTTTTTTTTAAAGAAAACATGTTTAATTAAACTCAATACCTTTTTTTTTTTTTTTTGAGATAAACTTAATACTTACTAATACTAATTACTACTGTACAAATGGAGGGGTGAGAGAGGCTGAGCCCGGTTCGGCTCGTATTACGGTAGTTGGCGCGTAACATAGAATCAAAGCTCAAAGCTCAAAGCTTGAGGAACTGAAAGGCCACGCCATATATAAACGGGAGTCAAGTCACAGAAACTGTAAACAGTTACTTCTACTTTCGGCATTTGCTCTAGACTCTTCTAGAAAGAAAAACCCACACTCCTCTCTCTGCTCTTCTGCTTCTCTCTCATGGAGTTTTGGGGTAATCTCTCTCTTTCTCGTTTCGATCTTCGTATTTTTAGGGTTTCGTAGTCTCTGCACCTCGTCGTTTATCATTTTCTTATTTCATCTTATTTTGTGCAATGTTATGCTTCTTGATTACGGAACTCGCTTTCGCCGTTTGATTGCCGAGAAAATACGGGAAAATTGGTTCGGAAAACTCAGAGTTTGTTTCAATTTGGTGCTTAAGAAAAGGAAATTGGCCACTTGACCGAGCCAGTTTGCCTTTATTTCATGTTTTCGTTTTTGCTGAATTTTCTCGGAATCCAAACAGATGGTTAGGTTTTATAGGCTTTTACTGTTCCCTTCCTTATCATGGCTTTGATTTCTCATAAATTATAGACTCTACGTGTTCTACGTTGAGTATTTTGGTCTTGTATAGTTATTTCCCCTTGTTTGCTTGGCTAGAATTTGAAGGAAAATAAATTTTGAACATGTATTGAGTCTTGTTGTATTGTTTGGTTGTGTTAGATATTTGCTATAGGCCAGTGAATACTATCGTACTCTGAATCACGGTGTTTTTGGAGAAATGTACTATGACATGCTCTGTTTTACGTTTTGTTTGATTGTTGTAAAACTAAAAAAATCTTCTGCGTTTCAATTGGATCTGTTGCTTGATAGGTGCAAAATGCAACTCATCTTAGCATTCACATTAAATGTGGTTGAGATATCGAGGCCCAAATATGTTATAAAACTCTAGTCTCTGTTTATTATTCAATCATACTTGGAGCGCAAGTAATCATAATCATATTTTTTTTGATAACCAAATCATAGTCATATATGTAGTGAAAATATTGTAACTCTAGGTTTGTCTAGGATTTTTAGCCTGCTATTCATTGTAAATATATAGCTTAATAATAAAAGATGTAACCATCAAAGGGCTTCCGCTACAGATTTAGGTATCTAAGGCCAAACCATGGTATTAAATGTGGTTGAGATATCGAGGCCCAAATATGTTATAAAACTCTAGTCTCTGTTTATTATTCAATCATACTTGGAGCGCAAGTAATCATAGTCATATTTTTTTTGATAACCAAATCATAGTCATATATGTAGTGAAAATATTGTAACTCTAGGTTTGTCTAGGATTTTTAGCCTGCTATTCATTGTAAATATATAGCTAAATAATAAAAGATGTAACCATCAAAGGGCTTCCGCTACAGATTTAGGTATCTAAGGCCAAACCATGGTCAATTTCTTGCATTCTCTATCTTCTACTTCTTTATTTTCTTCTTCATATATTTTCATATACTTTATTATGGTATAGACAAAAACAAATCAACAAGCACACATATGAAGAAGACGTCCCAAGGTTCCCAATGTTTTCGTTAGGGTACTGTCCGGGCTGGTACAGATACACCCATTGAAACATATTCCAGTGTGGGCAGGCTGTTTCTGCTGTTACCTGTTGTTTCAGGTGATAAATGCGTACTCAACTCCTAAGGTATATAATAGGAGGCATGGTATAATAGATGATATACAAAATTTGCTTTGGTGTAATGGTCCTAAACTAAGTAGTATAGGACTCCTTAAGTCAGCTGAGTAATTTTTGCTTCATAAAACAACATCAGGTGAAATGGGGTTGACCTCCATGAACAGCTCGTCCTTCAGGGTGATCACCCTTTTCAGCCCCATCAATCTATGCACAGAATCATCATTGTGAATGCAAGTGATGGTGATAACCTTGGCAAAGGGAAATTTTCTCTTGCCACTGAACTTATCCACCTCATACTTGGTGTTCATTATCTTTTTTTTATAATCGATCAAATCCGAAGCTGGGAGAGAATTTATATTACTTTGATTGCCTTCTCCTCCAGGGGGGGGGGGGGGCCGGTGGGGAGGAAAAAGGGGGAGTCATGTAACAGTTTCCTTTTTTTAGAGCAGTATATTAGGAATTAAGTGGTTGAAAGCAGTCATTTATTTTGTTTCATGTATGTTTGTGCACTGTGTATTAAAGAGTTTGTGTTTGTTTGTCTATTGTGTGACTCTGCATGTTTGCTCTTGTGCGGCTGATGTGTACTTGGTTGTATGCGTTACAATGGCTTCTGATTTCATCCTGAAACTATCCCACAATGGTGTTCTTTGTTCTCCATTATCTCTTGTTTGGTTTTTTGCTACTATAAAACTTGCTGTTTGATACATTTTCCAGGTGCTGAGGTTAAGAGTGGAGAGCCCCTTGAGGTGTATCCTGGTGATGGTTTCATATTGCATCTTTCACAGGTTATTATTGATCTTCCATAATCTTTGATTGTCCAATTTACATTTTCTTTTGCATTAACCATGTTTGTGCTATAGTATCTGAAGTATCATTATACTGCAGGCTTGTCTTGGAGAGGTTAAGAAGAACATAGGAAATGAAAGCGTCTGCCTGTTTGTGAAAGTTGACAAGCAAAAGCTTGTTCTTGGAACACTCTCTTCTGAGAATTTCCCCCAGTTATCTTTTGATCTGGTGTTTGAAAAGAAATTCGAGTTATCCCATAACTGGAAAAATGGAAGTGTTTACTTCACCGGATATAAAGCTTGTCCACCTGAACAATATCCTGTTACACTCCATTCTCTTTGAACGTGTCATCTAATCTATTTATTCCCATAATTTTAGCTGGTTTATTCACTTGGTTTTTCTTGTTATTATATGTAATCTCCTTGACTGATGTTTCTATTGTCATCACGGGTGAAGTTTCTGGTGAGTTGCTGCTTTAATGTTTTGGTGTCATTTTTTCTGTTTTTTTAAGTTCATCTCATTCTCTATGTTTGTTCATGCTTCTTACTTTCAGAATCTAATTCTTAATTTGATACATATTCAGATTCAGAAGAGGATTTTCCAGTTGTTGCCCATGATAGCGGTATAGACAAATGCCCATTTTGGGTTTTTTCAATTTCACCTTTTAGGCACCTGTGCATCTTATTTGTTTTGTTCCTTGTGATGTAGGAAAATACGAGCCACAAGCTAAACCAGCTGCAAAGCCTGACGTTACTGCAGCTAAGCGGGTGAAGATTGTGGAGCCAAATAAAGATGAAGACATGGACGAAGATGATGTGGATAAGGATGCATCTTCGAATGATGATTCATCTGATGAAGATGATGTTAATGAAGCTAAGGTATTCTGATCTATCTGATTAGCAATCTGTATTCCTTCTCATTAATTGGATTATGCCTTGGCGAAAGGCAACTTGTGCAGATTAAATAAATTTATTTCTTGAGACTTCATTTGGTATTGTGCAAATTGGTTCTGATGTCATTTTTGGAAGTTACAGATCTTAGTTGTCAGCTGAAGACGGCTATGTTGCAATTACTTGATATACACAGCATACCTACAACCTGAACTTATAATGAATAATAGTCATTTTCCATTTTTTTGTTAATTGTTGAAAACATTGAGATCTTATCATGTGAGTGATGGCAAAGACTAGTATTGTTACTACAAATATGTAATTCCGTTATAATAGTTTTTCCCATTTTGAGAAGATTTTTTGGGAATCTACTTCAGGCATTAACCAAAATTATATAGAATTGATGATTAATGTTTTAGTTAGATACTATTATCAGGATACGTCTATGCCAACCAATAGTTTCTAATTAAATTTAGGTTAATATCATTTAGTTGGCCATGATTTATAGTTGTTGAAAGTCTTTTTTTTTTGAAATGTTACTAAATTTACTTGTTCAAATGTTTTGTTGCAAACTTTGCATGTTTGGTTTTAGGATAACGTACTGGGAATTATGTTTGTTGGTTTTGTTGCTTAGGCTAAGGTGAATACCAAGGAAGAATTCAGTGAAGATGACGATAGTAGTGATGATGAGGACAGTAGTGAAGATGAGGATGAAGAGACGCCAATGAAGGTAAAGACATTTCAATAAATATACGTGAATTTTCATCTAGTAAAGAGTTGTGAAATGTTTTGAGCCTCTCAATTTTCCTAGTTTCTCCCAGTCATTGTCACTGATTAATGCACATTTGTTTTGCATGGTCAAAGGCCAAAGCAGGCAAGAAGAGACCCTTCGAATCTGCCCAAAAAACACCTGTTCCTGAAAAGAAGGCAAAGTTGGTGACTCCTGAGAATACCGGTGAGTTATTTTTAACTAATACCAATTAGTAATGACTTAGCAGGTTGGATCTGTTTGGACTTTGCAGGGACTTGTTGCTTTTAATGAATTGTGTACACCATGCATTATTTTTTGTGTAAGATCTTATATGAATATGGTACTCAAATCTGATCTAGATCTAGCGTAAATTCTTGTCTTGATGATCACGATGGTTTTTGTTTATACTGCTCAAGAGTTCATTGTTGCAGATGGCAAGAAAGGTGGTGGCCATGTTGCAACTCCTCATCCTTCAAAGAAGGCTGCGACAAAGCAGCAGACTCCAAAATCAGGAGGAGCATTCCCTTGCAACTCGTGTAACAGGTACTTCTGTCTTTTCACTTTTTACCTTGCTCCTATTTGATGGGAGTGTAACTATTTATATTGCCCTAGCAGGTCTTTCAACTCAGAAATTGGTTTGCAGTCTCATACGAAGGCAAAACACAGTGATGGGAAATGAAGTGCATGGTAAAGTGACATAGAAATTCCAAAGTTATGTTCAGTCAAATATAAAGCAAGCGTGTAGTATGTTATCTGTCTTTTGGTTAACTTCGTTGGAATTAATTGACAGTAACTTCAGTAAAGTTCTATTTGCAATCTGATTTAGGATTGATGTTGTAATTCTCTCTCTCTTCTTCTTCTTCTTCTTCTTCTTTTATTTTTTATTTTTATTTTTTTAAAATCAATCGTCATTCAACTTGTTGGTTGTGCTAGAAGTTAATATCCTTTGCGTGCATTAATTTTAAAAGTTGCGCTTCAGGTACGTGATCTTTGCTCCCATGGATATAATTGTCAAGTGTCTGATTGTGCCACGATGATAACTTTTTATTATCATGTCAAAATACCAATTGGTTTTTGGTGTAAGTGTGATTGAACTTCAAATTACTTATTTAGATAAGAGGCTATACTAATTGAGTCAATTGAATCCACAATTAACTTATTTATTTTGTTACCTTAATTTAAACTTTTTTTAATAATTCGATAGAGTAACGGGGAGGAGGATTCGAACGTTGATCCTAATAAAAGAGAGCTGGTTTTATCATCGATTTACAAGGCTTTTAACTTCAAAATGGCTTGTTTGTTTCAACAGTGATTCCATCTTGTCAT
The DNA here is from genome assembly GCF_002906115.3 of Quercus suber. Taxonomy (NCBI): domain Eukaryota; kingdom Viridiplantae; phylum Streptophyta; class Magnoliopsida; order Fagales; family Fagaceae; genus Quercus; species Quercus suber. The sequence goes on from NW_027069476.1 coordinate 2,159,387, forward strand.
TTCTCAAAGTCTGTAAAATCTCTCCATTTGGTAAATTAGTATTACTAATCGGAGGTGAAGATTTATTTTTTTTTTTAAGTGAAAAATAAAAATAGTAGATAAGAGGCTTATAAGTGTTAGTTTCAAACTCTTCGTAAAATGATGTGGTTATTGTTTAACAAAGTATAGCTGACAATTTTTTATTTTTTAAGAAGGAAGTATAGTTGATACTTAAATACAATATATTAGATTTTTAAAATTAAGCTGTCTTATTTGTGGTTATAATTTGTTTCTGGTACTTCTTACAAACAAATAGTTCATCTTGTAAAACAGTTTGAACTAGCCCAAAGTGGACAGCAATAAATCGAAATGGAACACAGTAGACCAAACTGGACAGCAGCAGACAACAATGGTCCAAAGTGAATTGGAATAGACCACAAAGGACAAAAATGCTACATTGATCTGCCTCAGTAAGAGCATAACACTGATAAATGTTATGTTTTAATTTTTAAATATATTATATAGATTTTTAATTAAGGTCGCCAAAAAAGGAAAACGGATAATTAGCTGAAACACTACCATCAAATTTGAAGCTGCCACCAGATCAAGTACGACAAGTGAGAACCAATGAAGAGGGTTTCCAACCACAATACATCCAGTTAACCAAGCTCCTAGCAAGAGCACCAACCACTAGCATGTGACTCTTGGACGATTCAAGGAAAGTAGGAAACCCACGATCTGGGCAAAGGCAAAGCACATCAAGGGGGCGCCAGAACAAGTGTTTTGCCTTCAGTCTTGTTGATTCTCCCAAAATAAGAAGACTCTTGAGTCTTTTTGGCAAATATCCAGCCAGGAAAAATATAAAAAGCTAACCCTGTTGGAATCAATCTTAAATGCGGCCATATATGGGTTGAATAAAAGCTACATCCCGAACAAATTATGGTTTGATAAATCAAACATTCTACCTTTTTTTTTTATGGTAGTGCCACTGATACATAACCCCCCCACCAGAACCGTGCATAATGAAGTCCAAGGGAACTCCTAGTGGGATAGAACCTAGGATGCCTGGGCCTACAGCTTATCCCTAGATCTACCAATTAGTGGGGTAGTATTCCATGGCAAACTCTGCTAGCCAGCCATCTTCTCTTCTAATAGCTTTCTAGTACTGGACTAGAGAAAATTTAACCAAGAAAACTTTAATAGCCAAATTAATACTTATAGTCTACAACAGAATGACACTCGAAGAGTTCAACATTACAGTCAAAAAACTAAAATATTGCACCAGATGGAACTGCATAATTAAATCAAATCACTACTGTTTCTAAGGTCCTATATAGCTTAAATCTGTTCTCTAAAATAGAAATCTTGATAAAATATTTTTCAGCAGTTTCCTCCTGTAAGAAGCTTGAGGAGATTTCAGCAATGCTTTCACAACACTCACATCAGGTCCTGCACACAATGCTCCACAGACAATGACAGCCAAACCTGTATACAAATATCATTGTAAGCTGAAATTTGAGGCTCTATCCTGGGAAGCAGGAACACCTGAACCTGCAAAACTTGTACAGTAGGTGAGATCACAACTTTCACAGGAAAATTGAGTGGAAAAAAAAAAAACAATACCTCAATCCCCTTTTGTTTTTCAGTTGGGATATGGACAAATTAATTTTGTACTATGAAGTAGAAAAATATGAACTTCATGCTGAACAGCTGAAAATTTTTGTTTGAAGAGTTTAATATGTTAAAAAAATAAAACAACGAAATTTCCTTATGACACATCCCGTATGAAGTGGCTTATAATCGAGGAAAGAAAAAAAAATCGTATTTTGAAGGTGCTTTCCACTTGGCTCCAAATCCAGAAACTATTTCAATTTATATATGCTCCATTTTGACACATGAATTCCCTTGACTTAAGTAACTAATAATGGGAAGCTAATTATTTTTCAAAGGAAAAAAAAAATTTAGAGACCTGCGGGAAAATCACTTTGTAATTACATAAACATGCATAAAAGTGATCATCAACTGAAGACCAATGAAAAGCAAATGTTACTTAAAAGAAATCTACTAAAAAAAATCTATGCAATTACCTGAATTAACTTGGAAGTGAAATTTAAAGCGTAACAATACAGGCATAGCAGCAATCAATTTGTAATTTCATGTTCAGCTACCTATAAATCAATTCTTTTTGCTTTTCATTTTAGAAGGGGGAGAAATTTTTTAAAAGAATTTTACTTTCAATAACACATGACAGGGAACCTGTACTCCACCTGCAGAGTGGAAATGGGTAGTAAGCTATATTAACTAAACGGGTTGTCTAAGTGAAAAAAAAGAAATGCACTTCTCTAAGTCTAAGAAACATTTTTTTTTCCTAATCAATTTTAAAAAGAGCAATGGGACAAACCAGACAAGTCTGATGGGGCTAATCATCGTATCTATCATGCTGCTGATGTTGCTCAGGCTCATTATACTGATCATTCTGTTCAAAGCCATTGCTGTCATTGTCAATGTTATCCTCATGGTTCGGAACACCAGATTCTGTCTGTTCCCTTTCCCTATTCCATTGCTCAATCTTAGCCCTTCTTTCAGCACTACTTTCCCTGACAGGACTCCTATTCCTCCTTCCTCCAGGGCTTCTGCTTCGTTCCCCTCTACGTCCAGGACTGCGGCTTCTCGGCCTCCTGCCCCTATCATGGAAGGAACGGAAATCTCTGTCATCATCTCTTCTACCAAAACCACGACCACCACCACCACCCCTACCAAAACCACGGCCACCACGTGAATGCTCTTCATAGCCACGGTTCCTAACAGGACTGCGGCTTCTGCTTCGACTGCGGCTACGCCTTCTTCTGTTTCTCCCGAATAATTTCCTCCTCAACTCCCTAAAAGTTACATAAAAAAGCTTATCAGGAAGATCAACATGAATAGGTTTATATAGATAGAAAGCCTACTACTTACAAGTTGAAAATTATCACACCAAAACACTCACTTGCTAATCTTTTTCAGATGCATGAAGTTACAGTAGCCACCACGATTACATACATTTTCCTCATACTGTCTACATGTAGCTTCACGAAAATCAGTGACTGGCGAGAAGTCAACGATGATAGGACGCCCTAGTACATTTGATATTCATGAATTGTCAAAATAATATTTCCATAATAATAATAATTACACCCACAATTATTATATTACTACCAATAATAGCAACAACAAGAAGTTAACAACATTATTTCTACTTCTATTACTATTACTAGTACAGCCCAAAAGAGCAAAAACTGAGTGACAGTGAAATTATTGGTAAAAGTGGTGTAAATGCAATGACACAACACAATCTACATGCCAGAACTAATCAAGAATGTTTACCTTTATGAGCCAAAGCACACAAATAACTACCCCTATAGGATTTATCAAAATACAAGGCCCAGGGGATGCAAGCAGCAATAAATGGAGACTTGGGATAAGATTTGCGGCTATTAGATTTGACACAATTATATTTTAACCATGAAATAGTCTGTCCATTTCAAATAGAAATGGAGAGGAAACTTATTTTTGTGGCAGGGCCCCCCTGGTTAAATCCATCACCCTACCATTTTGTAGTCCATCAAGAGTAATGGCCAATCAACAACAATAGCTACAATTTTGGGTATTTCTATGAATTTCACAATTTCATAAAATATAAGTAAAATTCAAACCAAATTCCAATATTATTATCTACCATTTTCATTCTCATAAAACTTGATTTTAGAAAACACATAATAATTCTTATCAAGCTTATCTTGTAAACAAATAAAAAATAAGTCAACATCATTCGACCTACATTTATAAATTATTATTTTTAATATTTTGACATGTAATTTAATCCATTAAAGAAAAAGTGCGAAGTTGTGCAACCCTACTACACAAAAGTACACAAAGGCAAAACCAAAGCAAAAATAAGGTTTTTTTTTTAGAGGTAAAAGAAAAATTAATGTAAAAATACACTTTAACTTTCAATAAAAAATAAAAAAATAAAAAAGTTAATTACCATACATATACTGAACTCAATCATATGGATCTAATGCTTATTAGGCACAATTTTTATTTTTATTTTTATTCTTCAAATTTGTAGGAGGCTATATTAATTATTTTAAGGACTCTACAACAATCTTCTATATTTAAAAAAAAAAAAATATATATATATATAAAAAGGTAAATGGTTATATGGTTGATATAAAAAAATATATATATATATATATATTTATTTATTTATTATAAATTGATGCAGAAAGAAAGGGAGGTGAAAGAGAGAAGAAAGCAAAAGAAAGATAACCGCTAACCTAAAGTGAATTATAGAACAATCCTTTTTTGCCAAATTACAAACCTGCCTTCTTTTTTTGTTGCTGAAGTTCACTAAGGCTCTTGCCTCAAGTGCCTTACAGTCTGTTTAAGGCGCTTGGGCACTTGCCTAGGCTCTAAAGGCAAGTGCCTCATTAAAGGAGCCTTATTGGCGCCTCATTGGAGAGAGTGTAGCTAATCTTTTTCTCCTTTGACTACATTGACTATATCATAGACTAAGGCACTGCCCAAGAAACAACAAATAAACAGAAAACCAAAAGCCACAATTCCTGAGTCACTGCACAATGGAGAAAAAGATTAGCTACACTCTCTCCATGGCTTATACACATAAAGCACCAATGCATAATAATGATCCCCCTGCACTTCCTTAGAATACCCATAGTCAAAGTCTTTCCTAACTTCACACTACATGAAGAAAGCCACCATGGCGGTGCACAAACTATGATCTGCCAATGAAAGTAATTTCCTCCTCTTAATACCTTGTAGTTGCTCTTCACTTGGAAGCCTTGATTTTTCAAAAGGATTAATACCAATTTATCTACCTCACATATCAAATATTTGTAGCATATGTCATCTAGTAACTATCCCAAAAATTCCAGTTTCCAATCATTCGCTGCTCTAATGAAAAGAGAATTCCAATAAAAGCAACTATTTCTATACACTTGATAATCCGCCACCGAAGAATCTTTTGCATTTTGGGAAAGATTAGGATATCTCTCCCGAAGAGTAGATTCACCACTCCATATAGTTCATGCCAAAAACAAATTTTAGAACTATCAACAACATCATATCTTATAAAATGCAATAAGTTATCTTATCTTCTTCTAATATTCTTCCACAAACCCATACCATTTGGCCCCTAATGTCGTCGAAACACCAACTTCGTTTTCTTTTATCCTGTATCACCAAAACCATTTACCCAGCAATGCTTGATATATATATATATATATAAACCTTATTGATCCTCGAACCTCCAACACAAATTGGAGTGCAACAAACATTCCACTTAACTAAAGTGAATTTGAATTTCTCACCCATACAACCCCAAAGAAAATCCCTCTGAAAATTTTCTATACCATTTGGCACTCATACATGCAAAGGAAATAAAGATAAGAAATAAGCTAAAAAGTAAGATAACATACTTATGATTAAAAAGATTTGTTCCCTTTTTATAAGCACAATTTCTTCAAGCTAGCTAGTAGCTAGATTTGTTTAATTTCCCTATAATTAGTCATGTTTAGCTTGAGGTAGCACCAAATGTACTCTACTGCATTTTTCTAAATAGTTTTACTTCAAGATAGCTTGGGAATGGGTTAGTTTAGCCCCCATCTTCCTTATTTTGCATTATGCACATAATCACAAACTCAATTAACCTAGTTGTCAAGTCCCCTTCATTGAGGCATTACCAAACCTTAATCCTTCAAATACGAAATCAGGTAAAATCCTTGAGGCAAGATCAGTATATAGCCTCAAGATCACCTCAAAACATAATTTTCACATCGAACAAACAAATCTTTTGGTGTTCGAAGCCAAAGTCCTTAACGCATAATTAAGGAATTTCAAATAACAAAAATGTAAAAATTGGCATAAATAGACAAACTCAATACATGTATATAGAGCTACATTTACGAAACACTGCTTGCACAGCAATATATTCCTACCACTACAATTCAATCAATTACAACAAAGCAAACCTGGTGAGAAACCTAATATGATTTTTCGCAAAAGTACAACTATTCACAGAGATTCAATTACCAAATGTTAGGGCAAAAGAGAAAAACTAACCTGAGTAGAACCTTCCATTGAGATTCCTCAGCGCATTCGCCGCGTGCTCCTCCTCACGAAACTGAACATACACATTCCCAACCTGCTCTCTCTCTCACACACAAACACAAACCAAACATTAGATCAAAAAAATCAAAAAGTGAATCAAAAAGCGAGAGAGAGAGAGAGAGAGAGAGAGAGAGAGAGAGAGAGTTATCGACCATGTGATCAGCCAAATTATCGCAGATGTTGAGGCTCTCGAGGTGGCCGTACTTGCTGAGCTCGTCAAAGAGGTCTTGGTAGAAGTCTTCGAAGTGGTCTTGGATGTGGCGAGGATCGAGATTGGGCTGAGTTTGGGGGTTAAGAGCCGGGGCTGGGGTGAGCATGTCAGGGCGCTGGTACATGTTGGAGAGAAGGAGCGTTGGGCTGATTGTGGGCTTCGTGTGGAGCCTCGAGCACCGGTCGCCGTGCCTGCACGCGCCGATCTTAAAGTAGAAAGGGCAGTTCACCCTGTCTTTCTCAGTTCCGAATATCGACGCCAAGTGCTCCGCCATGTTTGGTTTTGGATTTTGGATTTGAGATCCGTTTCAGTGTGTGTGTGTGTGTGTTTGATTATTGACTTGACTTTGATAATAAGAGCTGTAATTGAATCAGCATCAAAACTCAAGTCTATACCATTCGGTCTTTGGGTTTGCTTTGCTTTGCTTTTTGTATCTCTCTTATAAACTCTGATCTAGGGTTTTATTTATTTTTATATTTTAACAAATAAAGATTTAGATTCTATCATAAATAAATAAAGATTTAGATAATGTGGAAATATGTTAATAAAAGCTATTTCTTCACACCGTCAGCAGGTTTGCCCGAGTGGTTTAAGGGGGCAGACTTAAGATCTGCTGCACATAAGTGCGCGTGGGTTCGAACCCCACAGCCTGCAGCGGTAACGTTTAACGTTTTTATTATAACACACCTTTATTATTAATCTTTCAGCACTGAGTTTAAGTTTGACTCCGTCGTGTTTGTTTTTACATTTATCTCCAATAGACCCTCCATTACCAGCATTTTTCTTTTTTGTTGAAAAGATAGAAAATATATTGATATGTAAACACAAAGAATACAAACTCGTCTAAATACAATCAAACAAGAAGACAATAAAAGCATAAGGTCTTAAAAATAAAGCCTAGTCTCTAAGAGCATTCACAGCAAAGCATCTAAAAAATTTAGCTTTTAGCAACTCAAAACACTATTTTATCTATTTTAAAAACTCACTTTATAATACACCCTACAGTAAAGGTTATATATTAACATTCAACACATTAAAATAATATAAATAATACAATAAAATAATATATCTAACACAATAAATAACAACCTCAACACTGCCGCCACCACCACCACCACTGTGGCAGCCACAACCCATTGCAAAACAAAAAACCCAAAACAAAACCACCACCAACAACAACCATCATCATCAACAACCCACCACAAAACCCATTAAAAATAGAGCAACACAGCCAAGAAATCCAAACAAAAAAACGCAGCAACTCCACCAAGAAATCCACCATTACAGTCATTGCTGCCGAGAAAAACCCAGCACCAAACCGAGAAAAACACACTTAACCAAACCCATAAAACACAGCAACTCAGACCTAGACAACACAACCGAAACCTCACACCGGCAACCCAAACCCACAAATCCACTAGCACCAACAACCAAAACCCACTAGCATCGACAATCCAAACCCACGAATCTGATCTCCATGCCAATGCCCATGAATCCGATTCACCTCAATGCCGATGTCCACAATTCAATTTCATATGGATTAAGGTTGGAGCAGAGAGTATAGGAGAAGTGAGAGAGTAGAAAGAAAGGAAAAGAAAGAAAACAAACTTTTTATGCATGTGAAGTGATTTGTGAGCATGTGGGGAAATAAAAAATGTTTTTTTATGTATACATTCCAACTATAGTGGGCTGCTAGAGATAGCAGCCCACTGTAGCAATCAGTTAAAATTTTTTAGGTTTACCTCTTTTGCTGTGGTGTGTGTTTTTTGTGTTTTGGTTGTTAAAATGACAAAATAGTCATTTTAGCAACCTTATTGTGAGTGCTCTAAGGAGGTTTCTTTTGTACAATAGTGAGTAACTGATATTTTGCCAAGAATATAATATCTAGGGTCTATTTGGGATTCGTTTATTTTGTTGAAACTGAAACTTTTTTACTAAAAGTACCATAGATAGAGATAAAAGTTAGCTGAAATAGTATAGTGAAACTCATGAATAGTACCAAAAAGTGTGGTGGGACCCATAAATAGTAGCAAAAATAAGAATAATAGCAAAAATAAGTTAAATAGTAAAATAAGTTGGTAAAAATAATCATTACTAACTTATTTTACTATTCAGTTTATTTTTGCTACTATTCATAAGTCTCACTACACTTTTTGGTACTATTCATAGATTCCACTGGACTATTTCAACTATCTTTTACCTTTATCTATAATACTTGTGGGGCATTTTACCGTTGGTTTCGTTGTTAGTGAATGGGTCCAATTGAAGGGAGAAAGATGTGTTAAGGACGATGTACAAGCTTTGTTCAATAGAGCAGAATAAGGAGAGGGCGGTAAGTGTCGATATAGTGAAGTTGTTCACCGCTGGTGGTGGAGCAGGGATCAGGGATAGTGGAGAAGGTAATGGTGGTGTTGAGTAGCTTAGTTGGGGTTGAGGAAGGAAGGAAGCAAAGGTTGCTCGTGAGGGTAGGATGGTGAAGGGGAAGGAGTTTGCGACGGTGACTTTGTTGCAGAGGGTTGCTGGTGAGGGAAGGAGCATTATATTTTAGTTTTTTTCACAAAGCTTTAACTCGTAAGAACTAAAATTTGGTTATAATACGATATGGATGCACAACATATAGTACACCAACTAGGGCATGGGAGAGTGTTGATGCAGCGGCTCCATGATATATTTTTAGGGGGTCCATAAGAAGATATATTTTGGGTAAAAAAAAAAAACTTGTGGTCTATGTGATTTCTTTATTACAAATTTGTCCATAGTATGTACTAGAAAGAGAATAAAAGACGAGAAATGTTATGTGCACAACATTTTCACAACACTTTCTCAACAAATCTTTGGTGATAAATTATTAGTTCTAACTTAAACTCACTACTGAAATTATATTTTGCCCATCGGTAACAGTCAATAACAATCTGTCACTTAGAATTTGTTGTGAAAGTGTTATGAATATAGCGTTTCTCGTATAAGATAAAATATAAGCTCATTGCATATTATTTATTAATACAATGAAAATACTAATTATTATTGCTAAGATTAAATATTATAAACCATCTATTGTTTTTATATACAAAAAACATATTAATTATTGATTTTATGTGAACTCCAAGTGAGATGTAAATATAATAAACTTTTATGTATTAGTTTAATTAAATGAGTTTTTTTTTTTTTTTAAAGGTTTAAGATGAACAAATTTATACTTTTGTTGTTAGGCTTACTATATTTTTCCCTATATTTTAGATCAAATTTGTTTGTTATTGGATTTTTTTTATTATTATTATTCAAAAAGACCAAGATATTGTCATAAACCAAGATGATCATATTCAAATCTATTTAAGCTAGGATTAAAAAAGAAAAAAAAAAGATCCAAGGAGTTCAAAAAAAAAAAAATGAATGGTCATTTGAACCCCTGGACTATACTTAGAGCCGCCTATGCAAAAGTGTAATTATGGTGCATTATTGGCTCAGTTGGTGTTGTCACATCTACTTCTTGTTACCGTTGCTTTGTTTCCCTTCTTTTTCTTTGTTTCTTTTCTTTTTCACTTTCATACCTCTCCTCCTCTACTTCAATTCATCTTCTTTTTTTCCTTTACTCTTCCACAAGCTTCTCTCTTCCTCCTCTCCCTTCTCTTCCTCTCAAAAATCTGCTGCATCCAAAGCATTTAGCCAATTGAAGAGAGCCCATCCAACTGAGGAAGTTGCTGATCGAAGATAGGCTTGATCGAAGGGAGGCTTGATCTGTGATTGGCAGGACTCTCTCCCTTAAAACTCTGTAATTTCTTTTTCTTCCTTTTTTTTTTTTTTTTTTTTCCTTCTGTTAAGAACCATATAATTAAGTTTATCTATTAAGACCTATATAATTTAGTTACCTAATGGGTCTTTACCCATTTAACCCAAATATTCAAATGGGTTGGGTTAAGACTTACCATTAACATATATATATATATATATATATATATATAAACTTACCCATTAAGTGCCCATTTGGTTCAGTTTTTTGAGGCCAAAATGCATGATTTGAAAACCAAATCCTAATATTTTGCATTTGGTAAAAATTTAAGGGTCTTTACTCATTTAGTTTTCAAGTAACATTGTTCAGTGGCATTTTTGTAAATATTTAGAAAAGTGGTACCCACTTAATAAAACCTAACGTTAACTACAATTCTCTCTCCCTCTCTCACGCTAACCAAGAACCTTCTATCTCCTCTAATAAATATTAATAAAATAATTGTAATGTCATAAAGTTACTTCTTTAAATACATACACATACCAAACTTATAACATTTTAAAATATGTTGTTTGAAACATGGTACCAAACACATTTTTGTATTATATATATATAGACACACAGATACACTTGGAATGGAGAATTTGAAGTTTTGAGCTCGAGTTCTCCACGGGAAAGAAAGTGGGAAAGCCATTGAGCTTGTGGGCTATAAGGATTTTGTCATCTATTCTACTATTTAAAGAAAATATAATGCAACAATATTCTTGAAAGGACCAGATTTGGATTTCTAACCAAAAAGGTGGATGAACTTAGGCCCAAAAAGCCCAAAACAATGAATTTGTAGAGAGTGGGTTGGAAAACTGGGTTTTAATGAATCAGACAAACACTAAAGTAGATTTAGGTGTCAAGAAAATGTAAATAGACAGGTTTATGCTAAAGAAAATCATCATTGGCAAAGTCCGAGGTGATCTGTTCTTATATATTTCTTTCAGTTTTGATTACAAAGTTAGTTCTTGATGATATAGTGTTTTTCTCTTGGTTTTTGATCCCCTTCTTTCATTGCTTCTCTCTTCTTTTATACTCTTTTCTCCTTTCATCTTTTTCCTCCACGTGCATGCCAGATGCCTGGTGTTGATACTTGTCCCATTAGCACCTCCCATAAGTCTTCATATAGTAGCTGTAAGATTGAAATCCACTGTCAGGTATCATCTCCACATTAATGCAACTAGAGAGTTAGCTACAATGCATTTAAGGCAGAGGCAGCAACTTTCTCTTTAGATATTTTAGGACTTCTCCCTGTCTGATGTCTCTGCAATACTTATCCACACTGACAGAACTTCCTGGAACGTTACCTTGGTCGACAGACTACCTCATTGGACCTCGGCTTTGGCTAGCCGATGAGGCATTTATCCTCAGCCTATCCTGTTGAGCCATTATGACCAAAACTAACTTCTTTATTTACCAACACAGTCTCTTTTGACAAAGATTCATCCTACTCGGACAAACCCTCGTCCTCAGCTTAGGCCACAGGCTCAATAACAGATAATGAACTCCTGGGCCCAATGTCCCTACAATTCTAATGGTATAAAAATAGAAGATTTTATAAGAAATCTTTATAAATTTTAAACTCTTTTTTTAAGAAGGGTGTAAATTTTAAACTCAATTATATATATTAGTATTATATACATAAGAATAATGACTTGTAAAAATATGATCTTTAAAAAAAAAAAATTGGGTACCCTTGGCGTGATGGTTATTCCACAAATATAAATGCTTGTTGGGTATGTGGGGAGGCAAGAGCTATGATTCAAGTCTCCAAGAATGAGCTTCACACACATACACTTAAATTAAGTTAGTTTTAAAAAAAATAATGCATTATTTTTTTAGAAGATGGTCAACAAATATACATAGAACCCAAAATCAATAAAATATGGACAAATTACAATTTACTCACATGTGGTTTGACTAAAATATAAGTTTTTTACCTGTGATTTAAAATATGACACTTTACCCTCCTAAGCTTTGATCAAAATATAAGTTGTCTGCCTGTGATTTGAAATCTTATGATGCAAGTGTTCCGCTAAATTCCTTTTAAAATTTAATCTTAATTGATCTTGTATTTTTTGAGGAAAGAGACACAAAAGTGGAGCAAAATTACATATTTAGCTCTATTTTTAACCAAGGTGATTTGAAGAAATTTAACTAAGCTAACTTCAAGTGGATAAAACGTCAAATTTCAAACTACAGGTAAGCAACATAAATTTCAACTAAACCACAGGTGAGTTAAGTTGTAATTTCGGCCAAATTACAATCCCTGCATTTTTTGTAAAGTGCAATGTAAGCTCTCCCTTAGGTAATACATTTTTCACTCTAAAGTCAAAATTAAAGAAAGGTTCAATATGTATGCGAACAAGTTTGAGATCTATATTATAAAAAAAAAAAAAAAAAAGGTTTGAGATCCATATTTTTCCATAAATCCGAATCTAGAATAGGTACTTTCAACCAAAACTTATTATTTTCCATTCTTAAATAAGTGCATTGATGTGGACCCAAATAGACTAAATAGACCGAAGTGGATAAAAGTGGACCAAATTAAACTAAATGAACTGAATTAGACCAAATAACTAAAATGTAATATAGGCCGTCAGAAACCACGTCGAAGGCACTTCTTTTTTGGGAGAATCCACGTCGAAGGCACGTAGTATTACAATATCTGCCTGCCTGCCTCACAATTAAGGGGGGAAAATGAAATGAGAGAACGCAAAGTTAACATGATATTTTAGCTTCAGGAGATGTTAAGAACGCGCTATCTTCCTTACCCGTGAGTGTACGGTTTTCTCGGTTTACAGATAAACATGAAGAAAAAATTGCTGAACCTAATCAAGGCATTCTCATGGGAGTTTAGTTAGTCATTTTGCATTTCAAACAAAGTACATCTGGTAAACAATCACAAACAAAATGGAGTAGTTAAATACATACATACATATATATATATATATATATATATATCATAGCACAAGGAATTTCACCATGTAATTCAACCATAAGCAACCCACGCAATGCATTGTAGTAAAATTCACAGAATTGTCTTTGAAGGTTAATATGAAGAGAAGGGAGGTTGGTGCATAACATTGAGTGAAACTGGCAAAGGTCTGGTATTACGTTGAGAAGGGCAAAAAGCTCTTCTCACGTGTGCGGAAGAAGTTAGGCCCTTGCCCTAGGCCTGGCAAATGTTTTCAAACAACATAAAGGAAATGATTTCCACAGCATATCTATACCATTCCAGCTTTTGCAGAGTAGCTGCCAAAGAAATGGAAGCCAAAAGGATGTAGAAACATTTCCAATGAAAATTACACACCTTCTCACAATTTTTGTATTGTAGTGGGCCAAGTCAAGTGAACCGTGTTGTGACTTGTGAGATTGGTGTGAAATTTTCGGTGTCAAGTTTTTGGTGTTTCTAGCAAAGCTCTTTCCAAATGAAAAAGACCACTCCGCTAGTTAATTGAGCAAACATCAAATAGAAAACTAAAATTCAATTATGATTAAACATGCTTCAACTTTGAAAAAAAAAAATCTCAGTACAGCAGTGTTCAGGCTCTCGGAACAAAACAGCCGTCAAAATTATTAGGGAAAAGGTCTAAAAGTTTCCTTTGGCTAAAAACCATTCTATGTATGAACTTATTTGTTGCAATTGAGTTCCCCCTTATGCAACTCCCCCGAAACAACAATTTCTCATCCAACGCTTCAAACTCTAATAGGGCTCAACAGGCCTACGGAAGCTCGCTCCAGCATAGACTGCTTCTGAGCCAAGCTCCTCTTCAATACGCAAGAGCTACACACAAGAAAATAAAAACGTAAATATGAATGATGCCCAACATATTTTGTTCAAGTTCTAAACCAAATTGTATAAGACAAACAGGAGTTGACGAAATTTATGTCTATGATATACAAGCAAAAACTAGAGGCAGTGAAAACCCAGAATCCTAACCTGGTTATATTTTGCAAGACGCTCAGACCTGCATGGAGCTCCTGTCTTAATTTGGCCCTGTTCAGAATGCAAAATATTATTAACTTTATAAGTAAATCTTCAAAATGAAACAAAGTGGGAAAATTGTAATGATAAAAGTGTCTCAAATTTAGAACTCGAGCACAAATTACCGTGGCCAGACCCACAGAGAGATCAGCAATGAAAGTATCCTCAGTCTCTCCACTGCAACCAAATAAAGTAAAGTATATCAATGAAAGGAATTTTATTGGGTTAGGCGAAGACGATTAAATAACACTATGTCTACAGTATTCAAGGTCAACTTCAAACCTGCGGTGGCTAGCCATAACACCCCACCCAGCTCGCTTGGACATTTTAACTGCTTCAATGCTCTCAGTTACGGACCCAATTTGGTTGACCTGTTCCCAAACCATATCAGAGTGGTGCATATATAAGTGGTGATAGAAACCCCAATAGTCCATTTGAGAAAAAGAACAGGGGAAAAAAAGACACTCCAATCATACCTTGAGAAGAAGGGCATTGCAGGTCTTTTCCTTGATAGCCTTCTCAACCCTCTGCACACATTAATTGTTTTGTAATTTATAGTTCCACCAGTTAGTAAAGTTCTTGCAGTTGGTGCACTTAATCTATAAGTTATCAAGAAATATTTACAAGGGAAAAAAACACAGTTTAAAGTCAAATCACTGAATCAGTAAAGCATGCTAATGGCTAACCTTAGGATTGGTGACCAAGAGATCATCTCCCACAATTTGTACTTTCTCTCCGACTTCACTGGTCATCTTTCCATAGTGCTCCCAGTCATCTTGGTCAAATGGATCTTCAATTGATACAATAGGATACTCAGACACAAACGACTTGTACAAATCTTTTAGAGCATCACCGGGGATCTTTTGGGAGCCATCATTTTTCTGCACAGACAAACAATAGAAATAAGTAAATAGATAATGTAAGCCAAGCTGCTGCAGGTCTTGCTCTGATTCATATGCACTGATATGATATCCTTCAAACATTGCATTCACCTAGGGTCCTAGAGAGTGACACAAACTCACCTCTTCCTTAAAGTTCAGGTCATATCTCTTATCTTCTCCATAAAATTCAGATGCAGCAACATCCATTCCGATGACAACCTAATTAAATAAAGGAAAATTTTAGTCCCTTAAATTTCTAGATATATTGAAGACTCAATTGAACAATAAATAAAATGAAAGAAAAACTAACTTGGCTTGTATAACCAGCTTTAGCAATGGCAGTTTTAAGCAATTCAAGACCTTCCTTGTTTTCCTGAATTCAAGCAAAAAAGGATGTGAAAAAGCTATAAACATAAATATTAAAAAGGCACAACCAACATAATCCAATTGCCAAGATGTTTTAGAAGACAATGGTTGACCTGAATGTTAGGAGCAAAACCACCTTCATCACCAACATTTGTTGCATCCTGACCATACTTCTTTTTAATCACAGACTGAGAAAAGAAAGACACCATAGTCAGTGAACAAACCAAAGGGTGAAAGAAAACTTTGTAATTATGTAAGAGCCCCAAACAGGAGAGATCTATGCAATAACTTAAAACTTTCCAGACAATGTAAAATTATCATATCTATGAAAAACCTACAAAGAGGGACACACAAAGTACTCTAGCAGGTTCAACTAATTTCGCCATGACTTCAGCTATTTTAGTGTGACAAAACTTTACTGGGAAAAAAAATGGTGTCATAAACCTGGCTCTGTCAGAATGATCCAAGTAATCTGATCCATATACATCTCACCCAACCACCATCTGATCAGTTAAACTCTTGTGATGGTCAAAACATGATACACAATGAAATGCATATGGATCAGATTAATTGCATCATTCCAACAGATAAAGTTTTATTACACTAAAATAGCTTAGTCAGTCATGGGTGGTTGATCCCAAAGGTCCAAAGTAGAACGATAAGAAACACAATCCATAATCCTGACCAAAATCTAGATGACCCATTGCTTAAATCAAACTAGCACCAACCTTTAAATTGTGATACACTTCCACACCCATCTTCATGGCCTCCTTGAAGGAGGAGGCTCCTACTGGAAGAATCATAAACTCCTGCAGAGGCAAAGTGAATCAGCAACTCATAATCAAGGAACAATGTAAAACTATAAATTGAACAAAAATTTCAAGAAGCATGCCTGCATTGCAAGCTTGTTTCCTGCGTGTGATCCACCGTTAATGACATTGAAAGCAGGAACAGGCAGCACCAACTTCTTGTTACCAGCAAGGTTTGCAATGTGCTGCATCCACAATACAAAGTAAAAAATTGATCAGATTAATCCCAAGCCATCCCCTAACAGAAAAATGTAACAATACTGCCACAAAATTCAGTAGGTAAGATATCCCAACACCTAAAATAACTCTATAACAGAAAATGTACTAGTAGAAGTGCAGTGAATGGTCAAACAACCGGTTTATGTAATACCTTGTAAAGAGGGATTTTGTTGACACCAGCCCCAGCTTTGCAGACAGCAAGAGACACTGCCAGAATGGCATTGGCACCGAGCTGAAACAACAAAAGGAGAATTAGATTCACATGATTCAAGTTAACTACTACAACAACAACAAACAAAACCTTGACAGATTAGTTAGGGTCAGCCATTTGTATTCTTTTTCACCATTCTGCCCTATCTAAAGTCTTACTCTCTATTATGAGAGTGTCCTTTTTATTCCTTCTACTTAATTCACATGTTCTTCCTCTACCTTTTTTAGTTCCCCCAACTTGGATTAATTCCCTCTTTCTTACCGACACATTAGTAGCTCTCCTTTGAACATGATTCAAGTGAACTAATCTAGTTAAAAATCTGGTATTGTACCTTTTGTTTGCACCAACCCCACTCGTTAACGGTTCCATCAAGTTGTTGAACCATGAAGTTATCAATGGCAACCTGATCAGTTGGGTCCTGTCGAGAGAAACACATCACATCACTACATAAGTGAGCAATCATATTGAAAATCAGCAAAAAGTAAACTAAATGCAAGTTTCAACCAACCTTGCCGATCAAGGCAGGGCCGATGATCGCGTTGACATTCTGAACAGCCTACACATCCAGCAGAAAGGTAAGTAAAAATTACACATAGAGATGGATCAGGATCAGCACAAAATAGCATGGAAACAGAGCGATTGGCGAATCATGACTCACCTTTGATACACCCTTCCAAGGTAGTCCGAACCTCCATCCCTTAGTTCAAGTGCCTCATAAATTCCTAAAGGGAAAAAAGAAAAAAAGAAAAAGGACACACAGTTTGTTCTATGAGACAAAACCCCAAAACATATCTATTTTTCAAATCCTCTCTCAATTTCTTCACTATATCATGTATTTTCAAAACGATCTAACAACATAAATGAAAATGATCGTCTCCATAGTTCATTTCACCGAAGATTTGATTAAGGAACGTACCAGTGGATGCACCACTTGGAACAGCGGCTCTGTAAAAAGCGCCATCTGAGGTTGTCACATCGACCTACATGATTAAGGAACAAAGATTTGATTAACTAATCGTTAACAAAAACCCTTGTGTACGATGGTAATAGACACAGAGATTTTCGATACGATACAAAACAGTCTATAACACACTATCGACAAAAACACAAAGATCAGGATCATGGGAATTATCGAAGAGTCATCGTAAGAGTTAAGAATCGAACCTCTACTGTGGGATTGCCACGACTGTCGAAGATCTGGCGTGCCTTGATGGCCTGGATTGTGATAGCCATAGGAGAAGAGAGATTTTTAGTTGAGAGAGAGTGTGAGAGAAGAATTGGAGTTCACAGTCTAAGAATAGTTGCGGCGATTGTTAGATCAAATCAAGTAGACCGTATTTGTAGATGAACTTAGGTTAACGTGAGCCGTTTGATTAAAAAAGTTTATTATTGGGTTTTACCGTTTTACCAGCGACAGAAACGGAAAGCCTTTCTTTCCATTCTTTCATACTTCATCAGCAAGAAATTTTCAACCTACTTTCAAGCTACTGTCTTTTCTTTTCTTTTTCTTTTTTTTGGAGATAAATGATAGCATTTTTTTCAATTTTTTTATTTATTTATACAAGATAAAATTCTATTCTGTCATATTTGAATTTCTACCCTTATCTCACACGCTACACAAATAATTATATTTATAGAGTGATTATCGTGTAAAGGTGTACGGTGGTAATTTTTTTTTTTTAATTTGTTAAACAAGTTAAGTTTGATCAATTTTTATTTTAATTCTTTAAATTTTATTTTTTTTGTTATTTTAATTCTTAATTTTTTTTTTGTGATTTTGGTTCTATAAGTTCACTTTTTTTTGTCAATTATTAAAAAAAAAATTTAAAATAAACAAATTTTAAAATTTCTTTTTCAAAAAAGAAAAAAAAATCAAATTGATCAATTGTTATTTTGTCCTGTAAGTTTTATATTTTATCATTTAAAAAATATAATAGATAAAGGACTAATGATAATAAAAAATGTGAACTTACATAACTAAAATGTCAAAAATGACACTTAAATTGCAAAAATAACAATTAACCAAACCTTTGGCCTTTTTTATTTTTTGGGAAAAAAATACGCTATATTTTCATCATCAGGAAAGATGAGCAAGGGCTAGATAGTGTTTCACTTCTGTGAAAATTTTGTCAAGCTCATGTCATGACTCATGTGCATGTTTTATTAATTTTTTGGGCGGCGCAATCAAAAGGAAAAATAACCCAAACCTTTTTATAAAAGTACTGGTGTTGGCTGCACGTGCAAGGCATGGCTGCCTTAGTAGCGAGAAAATTAATATAGATTTTGTGTGTGATCGTAAATTTTGGCTCACCCAATTTGATTATATTAAAAAAGAAATCTAAGAATATAATAAAATATCATAATATTTTCACAATATCTTCATTTTTAAGATCCGAATAAATATTTTTTTATTTTATTTGAGAGAAATGCTACGTTTATAACATTTTTAGAACAAATTCTAAATAACAAGTTATTATTAGTTTTAAGCTGATAACATTGTTATTGTTATTCTCAAAACATTTATTTTTAGTCGTAGTTGGTCACAGTCTCATATTTTATTATTTTATTTCGACTTGTAAGAAATTGATACTTCCATATTTGTAAAAATATTATAAAATGTATTGTATCAGTATAACAATATATATGCCAGTTTACATAAATATTTATAAAAAAAAAAAAAAAAAAAAACCAAACTGATTACTGGGAAAAAAAAACTTTAGGCACAGTAGAAATTAATGTTAAAATATTGTGGACTTAGCATTTTTTTATTTGATCTATAAGAAACTGAGATATCAACAATTGTGAAAATATTGTGATAATAATAAGTGTTGTAACATTTTCTCAAAACATTTATTTTCAGTTGTGGTTAGTCACAGTATCATATTTTATTATTTTACTTTGACTTGTAAGAAATTGACACGTCAATAGTTGTGAAAATATTGTGAAATTTGTTATATCAGTATAAAAATATATGTGCTAGCTTACATAAATATTTCAAAGAAAAAAAAAACACAAACCGATTACTGGAGGAAAAAAAAATCTACAGCGCCAGTTGAATAAACTAAAAGCACTGTAACTCCAGTGCTATCCATCAATAATAGCCTACCTATGATTTGTTGTGAAATTAATGTTAAAATATTGTGGATTTAGCATTTTTTTTATTTGATATGAAAGAAACTGAAATTTCAATAATTGTGAAAATATTGTGATAACAATAAGTGTTGTAACATTTTTTTTAAACATATATTTTCAATTGTGGTTGACTACAGTCTCATATTTTATTATTTTATTTCGACTTGTAAGAAATTGACACGTCAATAATTGTGATAATATTGTAAATTTGTTATGTTAGTATAACACTATAAATGTCAACTTACATCAATATTTAAAAGAAAAAAAAAATACAAACCGATTACTGAAGAAAAAAAAAAAAAAAACTTTACGCATTGTAGTTACAGTGCCAGTTGAATAAACAAAAGGGTTGGGGAAAAAAAAAACTCACGAAACCGCACTATTGCAACTACAGTGCTGCACAGTGCCAATACTCTGGATGCACAATGCCGAATCACTGTAGCGGCATAGCTGCTTTTATTATAAAGGTATAAATATTCTTCTTCGTCCTTTTGGTTAATCGAACTATCAAAGGGTTATGTTGCCTGAAGTTTAAAAATGAGAGTTGTGTTTGATTCAAATTTTCAAATTGTATGAACAATTAGAGAGATATATATATATATATATTTATTTTTTTTTTTAAATTAGAGAGATAGGTAATTAAAGCAACAACAAAAATTTACTTATTATTTGGTTGGTTTGAGAAGGTTTCAAATAAAAAAAAAAAATATATATATATATATATATTTTGTTTTAAGAAATAATTTGTTGTTGATTCTAAAAAAAGAAAAACAAATTATTAATATCCCATTTATATTTTAAGTGATACAAGCTAACAATTTTTTTTTTTGTTTATAATTCCATAGTTGGGGATAAGGATTTAAACCATGAACATCTCATTTGAAAATATTAAGAGGTGTCAACCAGTTGAACTACAAAACAACAACAACCTAACAAAATTCACCTTAAAAAAAATTTGTTAAATTGCTTTTTTTTTTTTTAATTTATTTAAATATATGTGTTAAATGGTACGTTTAGTATACTAAATAATAATTAAGTTATAAATGGTAATTCATATTACTTAAAATAAAAGGTGATGTATTGTAATAATTATACTTGTTTATACGTTTGGTTGTGAAATAAAAATAAAACCCACAGACTTTATTTGTTGGACATATAATAATTTTATACTTATTTTGTAATTATTATGAACATAAAGATAGATTGTATTTTTAGAAATATAATAATTTATAAAGTTATTACATATATAAAGAAACAAGCCAATAACTATTAATTTTCAAATTATTCATCTCTACAAGGGATGTAATAGTTATTCATTCATCAAAGGAGTAGATATTTCTTCATCAAATAAATAAAAATGCAACCAAATAATTAAATAGTTATTCCACATTAATAGTTATTTTATTACAAAACCTATACCTATTACAATGTACCAAATAATTAACCCTTTCATTATTGGATAGATCCAATTCAAAAAAAAAAAAAATTAGAACAATCCAATTTGAATTCTTAAGAGCTTACTATTTGATTTATTAGTATTTTGTAATGAAATGATTTTTCTTTTAATTATTATTGATATTTCGATGGTTACAACCGAGGAAGGGAAATTTAAATCCTAAATATTTTTATTGGAAATACTAAAAGATGTCAATCAACTGAGCTACAACGTTCTTGGCTTATATCTAAATTGTTACTACTATATTATATAGTTACATTCTACTTAAAGGCATGCAAATATTCCAAGAATATAGAAAGAAAAATTAAATAAAACTAATGCATTAATCCTGTAAAACAAAAACACTCATGAATTGAAAATCCACATGTTGAAATTAAAAATTACAAGGGTCACTTTTTGTTTTGACTTTCGAGACTATAACTTGTTTGGTTTGGGGTTTTTTTTTTTGGTTTACAAATAGCTTTTTAAAGTATTGTTTTATTTAAATATAATATATTTGTATTCAACTTTTAATATATAAAAAAATTTATTTTTATCAAGAAAATGATTGGGAAAGTAGATGAGTGGGGAAGGTATAACCGACTTTCAAACTTTCGGTGGTCAAAGATTGACAATTTCCACTTTGCCAGTATCTTTCTTATGTCTCACGGTTTGGTCACAAAATAGAGGTTGGTTGGACTATAGAGTATAGACTCTAGAGTGAAAGCATCACCTAGTTAGATGCATGTCGTGATAAATTGGTATAAACTAAGGAGGAGTTTTTTTTTTTGCTCAAAATATATATATATTCTTTCATTGGGCTTTTATTTTTTGCTATAATTTACTGGTACCATGGATCATGGTAAGGATTACATAATGTATTTTTTTTTCTCTTCATTTCCTTAAAATGTCTAATCAAACTTAATAAATAAAAAATATCTATTACATCATCAAAATGTTTGACTACTAATTGAACCAACTAATAGCAGGTTTATTCATAATTAAAAAAAAAAAAAAACTAATAACAGGTTTAATTTTATTATTTTAATCCTTTTGTTGACATTATTTTAATTTTTTTATTGCTCTTTAGTGATTTTTAGGCATCACGAGCTCCAAAGTCTTTATCATCAATTGAAATATTTGATATCGAAATTCTACCAACTCGATTATCTTATGTCATAACAAGGAGTATTTACATTGGACTAAACATCTAGTTATTTGTTGAAGGACCTTACAAATCAACTAGCACTATATGATTTTTCCAATTGAGACTTTCAAGTCCAAATTCCCCTTCCATAGTAACTATCAAATTAAAAAAAAAGGTTGTTTAAAAAAACCATCCAGTTAATCCAACCAAAATGTTGCTGACAACCTCACCCCCCCCCCCCCCCCCACAATATGACCCAGCATTAGACTAGCCAACATAGACTCAAAATGCATTTGTGCTACAATGTCTTTTTTTTCCAGCTAGGTTAAAAATTATAATATACCCTACATATAATGCTCCCCTTTGGAGCTTGAACTTGTGATGCTCTCCACCCCACAAGTAGGTGACGACTACATTCTAGGTCGCGGTGGTTACAATGTCTAATTAAAGTTAAATAGTATTGTAACTTAGTAAGATTACCGTGGATTTCAGTTAGCTTAACTGATAAAGTCTCTGATGGTTGAATAAGAGATTTGGGGTTCAATCCTCCCCTACACCAAAAATTGATTGATGTCTTGGTATGATGATAAATAGCTATCATTAGAAGCGGACACAATAAGTTAAAACTCTCTCTCTCTCTCTCCGCGACAAGTGGGGCACGGATGAATCATAGTACCATGTCTCCTCTTTTAGGTAACAAGAACTTGTACAAGATGAGAGTGAAGTGAGGCAGAGACATTTTACCATGTGTAATGAGGTGGTGTCAATGCTAATGAAAGTAAGACTAGGGCAAGGCAAAGCCATTTTACCTTGCTTAATAAGGTGATGTCAATGCTAGTGAAAGTGAGAGAGATGTGAGATAAAGAGGAGGGGCAAAAATAAAAGTATTGAAAGAGGATAACTAGAATTTTGGAGATGTCAATACGATGTGCATAAAATTTTTTATAAACATACACAAAAGCAGGGTGTTTCTACCTTAAGATGCTTTACAATGTTGAGGCTTAGTGTTTGTTTGGTATACTTTTATTTCCAATCGTTTGAAAATTGGTTGTTTGAAAATTTTACAATTAAGAAAAAAAAAAGCTTTTAAAAAAGTTGTATTAAAAAGTGCCATTTTAATTTGTCACTTCAAATAGAAATATAAATCCTCAATTCCTTTTTTTATATTTTTTTTATTTTTTATATTTCATTTTATATTTCACCAATTATAACTTTTTATGAATTTTTTTAACACTTTTCTTTTAAAATAATCAAAGTTTAGAATAAGATAGGAAATTTGTAATCTCCATGTGGGAACCTATCTCCAAACTGGTCACCCAAACATACATGTATTTCTTTTTATCCTATGAAAATTAAAGTAAAAATCTAAATTAAAATTTTTATTCAAGCTCTTTTTTTAAAGTTGTTTTTAACCAATGCTAAAATGATTTCAGATTGTTTTTTAATTTGTTGGCTTTTGTAGGGATGTTCAGCCGCTTAAGGGCCTCTTATTAATTGTCAATGGTTGACTCTCGTGAATGCAACTTTTTGCTGTTCTCAATTGTTTTTTTTTTTTTTTTAATAAATATTTTCTACATCACATACATCTCATGACTGCAGCAATTTGCAGCTTCCAAATTTGTATATCAGCATCAAGGCTAGATTCATTCTAGACCACAGAGTTTCTCTCACCTTAAATAATTGGTGAAATTATGTGACTAATTTTTATAGTCACTGAAATTGATGATAGAAGTATGTGTGTGTGCATTGTGAATCTGTGATGGATAAAAATGGTTTCTTGCGATCCAATGGAGTCAATTCCAAAAATATTGGCCCTTCCTACTTCTAAAATATTTGATTAACCTATGAAAGCATACATGTTGAACGGGCCTGCGTTCCACCTGGTTCCAATTTGGCGTGTCTGGACCCTCTCTTTCTCAGGGGCACAAAATATCCAGGTTATCGTCTTCATTATGAACAATCTGACATTAATTGCATCAAATGGTGTCCTCATCCTCTGGCAAATGTCTTCTTATTGAGGATATTAAGACGTTTTTGGATTATCTAAGGATATGAAGATATGTCACATCCGCGAGGAAACCAGCATTAGAAGACATATTTAATTGACCCTGTTGGTTTTCTCGTGACATTTGATAATTTTAGAACATTTATTAATGAATCATTTTAGAAAAAATTTGATACCATTTTTACATTAGCAGTATTTTTCTTTTTCTCAACAAAACTAAAGAGCGTATGCCAGCAGACTGGAAGTTGGATTAGGTCTTCACTTTAGTAGTCATGATAAACGACCAAATTATGGTAGGCAACGGCGTGACCTTTGGTTTCTGCGCATGGGCTTGCATTACGCAAGCTGCATTTATAAAATAAATATAAAAATACTACTTTTACCGAAAGTCCATGGACCATGGCTCCAATCCACGTATCCACCCTAAGAAATTAATAATTAATTAGCCATGTTGGTGTTTAATTACCTATAGCAAAAGTTTATAAATTTTCAAAAACTATAGCAAAAGTTTATCACAATAATTATATATAAGACCTTTTGAAATTTTGAATTATTAAAAAGAAAAAAAAAAAAAAACAGACCATTTGACTCTTGAGCGCACACTCGTGCACTTAACATAGATAGAAGTATCAATATTGGGCCGGCTTAATATAGTAGTTTTAATGAGTTATTTATTTATTTATTATTATTTAAACATCACTCAAATATAATTATAATTTTTTTATTTAAAATTAATTCTTCTTACTTTTAATATGACTAATTTACTTAATAGTGATAGGTTAAAATTGTATTAATTCATGATGTTTTTGAAAAATGTTAAAACTACTACAAATCTACAAATTTTACTCCAAAATTTCTACAAATTTATTTGATGATGAATATAATTAATGACACCTCAATCAAATAATAAATGAGTATTTGAATAATTTATTTTTGATTGGTGACACGTTGATTTGTAAAAGCTATACAGTAAAATCTGACACTCAGTTTTTTTGACCTTTTTAAGAGTCAAGGGGAAAAAAAAATACAACTCACAATTTCTTTTAAATTAAAAATATCACTTATTAACCCCCCGCATTTGAGGGTCTTTCTCTAGTAAGGGGCCAAGGCCATGGTCTAAGTGGCCTAGGTCTAGGGGCTAGCATTGTATCAACATATGGTTAATGGTTTGCTTGATTTCAATCTCTTATATTGCTATGATCAATGGTTTACTAGTGGGATATATGATTCTAGCGATAGGGAAGAGAGAAAATGATCCATTCTTCCTGGTTCCCATACACGATTTTTTTTATGTGTTGAAGGTCTTTACTTCATTGCTCATAAAAGTAGAAGTAAAGGGTTCTATTACGGGTGTCTTCTAGTAGAGATGGTCCACACTTATCTAATTTATTTTTTGCATATGATAGCGTCCAATTTGGTAGAGCCACAAGGGAGGAATGTTAATGCTTCCACGATAAATAAAATAAGACTAAAATGACCTAGTTCTATCATGACTTGACCAAAAAGTTGAATAAATCCACATTTTTCTTTTATGTTATTAGAGCAAACTAGTTCATTTTCACTGAAGTACACATTTGGCCTTTGAATTTGGGGGGTTAGTTGAACTTTGGCCCTTAAGGTTTCAAAAGTTTAATTTTGGCCATTAACGTTTGGTACCCTTTTCGTTTTCAAAAGGGCATTGCTGTCCATCTTTGTTAGTAGCTTCAACTTTCAACTTTCAACTTTCACCATTAATTGCTAGATGAACCTTGACATGTCATTCATTTAACTCCAGTTGTCACAATAAGTCATGTTAACCTTGCTTGTACACAAAAATCTAAAAACGTATAAGTTCGTAGAATCATAAAAATAAGAAAGAATAGTTGGGACCAACTATTTGACGCCCTAGATTCAAAGCCTTGCCCATAACAATTAACCACTTTTAACATCAAATCATCCCTTCACTCAAAGTCAAAGCCTCGCCCATAGCCACACTACAAGCACCTTCCATGTAAGGAAGTCAATATCGTACCGTACCGGTTGATATATACCGTACCGGCTAGTGCATCGGTATAGGTACACCCTTGTTTCATATTGGAAAAAATACTGGTCGTACCGGCGAAATCCAGCTGTTTCGGCCGGTAAATGGATACTGGGCCAAAACACGATCCTATCATTTATTGGGTTCACAATTACAAGGGAATTAGTTTCCAAAACAAAGCTAATACCCAAAAGAACACTGAAACTGAAAAATCCAAAGATTTGTGAACTCACCCAACCGAGAATTGCCATAAAAATCCAAAGAACACTGTATTGCAGATACGAAAAACACAGCTCGCTTGTCCATGGGCTGAAAGCTCATCTCCATAAAAATGCAATTGAAGATCGAGTCCATTGCTACCTTCGATTTATACTTGGAATTTTCTGGAACGGCCTCTTAAGTTGTGGTTCTTTTACCGAAGTTTTGTGTAGTCAGTTCAGTTGTGGTTCTTTTACCAGAGAAAAGAGATAAGACCAAACACTCTTTTTTTAAACAATAGCTGGCATCAACTAGCCCACCGTCACAATTATAGAATTACTCTCATTAAAGCAAAATCCCTAATTCCAAGTTTTCAACTTTGTAAATTGTTATTTGTAATGAATAAGTTTGAATTTATTTGCTTTTCATTTTTTTTTAAACATTAATATATTAATTCTTTACTAATGTACCCATAAGGCCATTACATTGTTTTTAATATTTATATTATCATTTTTTGACAAATAAAGAATAATAAATTAGTTGATTTTTCTTTAGTCCAAAGAAAATTTTGCTTAAATAAAATTTTATACTCAGAAAATATTATATTTATATATCTATTTATGAAAATAGCGGTAAACTCGAAACAATACACCGGTATTGATTGGTATTCGAAATATATTGTACTGTTGGCCAAATCGATACAGCCTCTGGTACGGTATTGACTTCCTTGCTTCCATGTGCCATTATTGCCATTTTCATGCGTCACCGAAACTCACCCTAAGACCTAAAACTCTACTACCATTGAAACCCCAAAATGGTAATACGAACACTCAATTGACCCAATCATTGTATCGAAGAACCCATCCATCATCACTAGTTGATTCATTATCAAAATCCCTTTGAATCCTCAGATCATTGTCACATCCCAATGGAGACTCATCTCTACCCAACTAAGGGAGAAACCAAGAGTCATTGTCGACAACGGTGTTGATGAACTAAGCAACAATAATAAGGAATTTTGACCTAGGGCAATTAGAGAGAGAAGGAATTGATTTGAAGAGAGAGGGGGAAAGGACTTTGTGGGACAAAAAATGAACCTCAAGTGAGGACCATTTTCATCTATAGATTTAAGCTTTTTTCCCCCTCATTCCAAGCATGGATAGCATGGCTTATTGTGACATGACTGTTGGCATTAAATGGGTGATGTGTCGAGGTCCATTTGACACTTAACAATGAGACTACTAACAAAGATGGACGGCATGACTCTTTTGAAAATTGAACCAAATGTTAAGTGCCAAAAGTATACTTTAGTAAAACATGTACTATAATGGCCTGTTTGGATTGAGGGAAAGAGAGGAGGAGTAGAGTAGATTTAGCACAAAATTAACTTATTTTTAGCCAATTCTACTCTACTTCCCTCCACTTCCTCTCCTTCCCCCCTCCATCCAAACAGGCTCTTAATTTCCTAAGCATAGCATAAAAGAAAAATGTAGATTTATTTAAATTTTTGGTTAAGTCATGAGAGAACCTACCCATTTTAATCTTATTTTATTTTATTGGTTGAAAAGTTAAGATTTGGAACAAAATAAAGAAATTTATGAGCATTGGGGGAGAGGGACATGGCCCTCTGGCTTAAAGAAGCATGCAAGAAATAACATTTTTTGAGAGCTGTGACCCAAAGAGAATTGGGGTTGGTCCAGCTCCAAGTTTAGTTCATTATGAAAGCATTACTCTGGTTAGAGCATCCACATCAGTCCGAGGAATTTTTTTTTTCATTTTACAAGTCTAAAACTTACTTTTTTCTATTTTACACACCTATTTTTACAAATCATCTACATCAGTTTGTCTATTATACACATTTATTCAAATAAAATATTCATTTCTTTAACCCAGTGTTACAGTGTAAGGCAAAGTCATGCTACAGTATCGGGGAGAGAGAAAAAAAAAACTATTAAAAAATGATATACACATGCTATAGTGCCCGTGTAAATTTACACGAGTACTGTAGCTCGTGGATAATTTTAGAAGATTTTGCAAGATTTTAAATGGACTGATGTGAGCTGTTTTTGAACAAAAATGTGTAAATTTGAGTATTTTTTCTATTATACATACTTATACACGGACTGATGTGAATGGTCTAAGAATTTTATTTAGCAACTCTTCCCAAACGTGATGAGTGAAAAAAAAAAAAAAAATTATTGGATAAGCTTTGCAACGCACTGGTCTAGTCTTTAACCTGAATCGCTGATTGCTGCTTCTTTAATCCTGCGAAAGTTAGCTAGCCTAATCAAGAAAACTAGTTAGATAAAACCATCTTATTAAAATAGTTACAAATTCATTGATCAAAAACAGAAGAAAAATAAGTAGTTACAACTTACAAATTATTTAATAACTAATTAAAAGTGGTACACTAATCGAGTTGTATGAAACATATTCCTTGGAATCTTGGCATATAAATAATATCCACTTCTCTCACTGTTCTATCTCCTCACATGAAACATTGAATGGGCATCTTTAGTAGTACATTGACTACATTCCACCTCTTTGCATGTAATATTCTTATATTCCTACTTTGATTTTTTTTTTTTTTTATCAATATTTGACTTGTACCATTTTCTCATGATTTTTATTATTATTCAGGTTTATTTGGGCTATAATGAAAATTTTTATTCTGATTATTGGTTTTAAAGGATCTGCTAATATGCCATTTAACTTGCTTATTTCATTTGTTTGAAGTACCTGGAGAATTAAAACTCTTTTTATTTTTTATTTTTTCTTTAGTGAAAATTTCAATGTGCTATAATTAATACATGTTATTAACATTTTAGTGTTATGGTGGCCGATAAACATGAATACAATTTCTTTTCAAACTAATTTAGAGAAAAACTCTACAAGCTCCTTATATATATTTATATTGAGTGTGAATTTTGAAAATCTAACGGCCAAAATGACCTTTTACCATTAATTTTTGAAATATTTGGCCAAAAAACACTGTTTCGAAAATAATTGGTGATCTACCACTTTTTTAAGTACTCGAGTTTGGTGAACTCGAGTACTTTATTTTATAACTCCACCGTGGCATGGCTAACATGGCAATTGGATTTAAAAATTCCAAGCAGTACTCGAGCTTAGGAAGCTCAAGTACTGTTCAATGTGATACCCGAGTCCACTAAACTCGGGTATCAATCTATATTGGCACCAATTGCTTCATGGCAATTGGATTTAAAAATTCCAAACAGTACTCGAGCTCAGGAAGCTCGAGTATTGTTCAATGTGATACCTGAGTCCACTAAACTCGGGTATCAATCTATATTGGCACCAATTGCTTCATGGCAATTGGATTTTAAAATTCCAAACAGTACTCGAGCTCAGGAAGCTCGAGTACTGTTCAATGTGTACCCGAGTCCACTAAACTCGGGTATCAATCTGTATTGGCACCAATTGCTTCAGCAGTCATGCAAGTCAGCCAATACAGATTGATACTCGAGTACTTGAAGCTCGAGTACTGTGTTCAGTACTCGAGTTCACCAAACTCGGGTATTAGTCTGTATGCCAATTTTTGGAGAATGCAATCTTTACGTCCTAGTTCTGGGGTTGTGACTGCCCTTTGCTAAATTCACTGGTAGGTCCACTTGGCTAGAAGCTCATGCTCTCTTTCTCTCTCTCTTTCAATAAAAAAACAAAGAAAGAATATGTTTTTTTCTTTGGTTTTGGTTAGCCATCTAACTCAAATCATTAGAAACAGAATACAATGGCCCCAATGGTTTCTTTAATCAGTTGGGTGCTGGTTGATTTTTGTCCCCCTACACCTCCCTTCATTATTATATTATATTATATTATGACATACCCAAGGTTTTTTAATACTTACATGTGATCAAAATGGGTGGTATATGGAAAGGCTGTTTATAAAATCACCTGCATCATAACTCATTCAGCACCCAACTTATATGGTAACTTTGAGAACTCAGAGGTGGTATTATTTGGGCATTTTCACTTAATCTCAGTGTTAATTTGTATAATTATTTTTTTCAAAACAGTTCTATTTGTTTTAGAACTTAACATCCCTCCAAGCCAAACATAAAATTTTATGAACTTGTTAAACTGTCCAGTAATGCATAGGTCATTGCAATTTGCAAGTTGTTACTCTTTACATACTAAGATTCACCCCCATCCCAAAAAAAAAAAAATAAATAAAAGAGAGAAAATCTCCCTTGCCAGTAATAGTATAATGCATGGGAAACAGTCATCACCCATGCTTTCCCATGCATTTGTGAATTAGGAGACTCCCACTTTCAACATGTAATCAGCTGCTACAACCTCCAGGTCCTCTAGTTGGTATTCATCTTCAACACCATCATCCTCTATCTCACCAGTGGTTGGATCAACCTAACTATGATATGTTTGATATTATCAGTGTTTTAGGTGTCAGTACCCTGCCTTTCAATTGTGAGTCGGTGCAGCAAGTTTGATATTATCTACAACATGACGTTACAACTGAATATAGCTAGCGCACGACGATGTCATGTTCATAGAGTTATTTTGATTAATTCATAAAAGTACACTAAATTGAATCAATCAACACCATCAAATTACTCTATATTAATGCTGCCTTAAAACAAAAAGCTTTAACTTGAGAAATGGATATGACTCAAAATTGTGGTTGTCATGTTTATATTATACCTCAAGGTTGGTGACAATGACTAGGTTGAAACCACAGAGTCTTCCTTTTTGAAGCTAGATACATAACAACGCTAGTGAGTATTGACACATAAAAGGTACTAGAAATCTTGAAATTGTGGTGGATGTGGACCTTTTTGAAAGATATCATGAGCATAAGGTTCTTTGGTACACATTAATACTTGAAATGATAAAAAAGATAATTTGAGTTCAGTGGATGTGTATTTAGCTTGTATCCTAATAATAAGCAGTTGTTGACAAAGCCAATTTCTTTCTTAGCCTTTAAAAAAAAATTGAGAGTAATTTTGTTGGGCAACCCATGTGGTTGGTAATTGCTACTTTATATAGATCCTTATAAGTTTTACAGTAGAGGACCATAAAAAAATGGTAATACAAAAAGTTTTCATACCTAGATTGGGGGTTAATAGATAGGTCAGTGAGGGAAAAAAAAAAAGGAGAATAAAGAATAAAGGATAAAGGTAACCTATTTATGCTATAATTTTTTTATATGGCTCAT
>NW_027069476.1:2191769-2210044 GCF_002906115.3 Quercus suber
TTATTCTTAGGATACAAGCTAAATACACATCCACTGAACTCAAATTATCTTCTTTATCATTTCAAGTATTAATGTGTACCAAAGAACCTTATGCTCATGATATCTTTCAAAAAGGTCCACATCCACCACAATTTCAAGATTTCTAGTACCTTTTTATGTGTCAATACTCACTAGCGGTTGTTATGTATCTAGCTTCAAAAAGGAAGACTCTGTTGTTTCAACCTAGTCATTGTCACCAACCTTGAGGTATAATATAAACATGACAACCACAATTTTGAGTCATATCCATTACAATTTATAATCTTCAATATTTGTTTTTTTAATGGTTCTAAGTAGGACTAGAGAGATATGTTTAATGTGGTCCACTTAAGGTTTTTATTATCATAATTATTATTTTATTTATTTATTTAATATTATAGTTGTTGACAAATAAATATAAATACCCATAGAAACACTTATCTAGTGAAGACTCATTTAAAAATAACTAGCTATAACAATCATAACTATGTGGTATGTACCACTTTTTTTTTTCTTTTTCTTTTTTTAACTTCTCTCAAACCCTACATATGAGACCCCATTTCGAAAATCATGGATTTCTTTACATGAGTAATAATAATTCATCATTAAGAAAATTTAGACTAAATAGCATTTCTTCACCATAAGCACAAAATGGAGGGTGAAATACTACAATACCAATAACTAAGTCCTAGTCTCAAATTGATTGGGGTCTCAACAAAGTACTCAGAGTTGGTCATATGTATTAGCTCATTCTATTCTATCCGAAATCTATGTTTTTTTTTTTCTTCAATATTTCTAATTTTGAATCCATTAAAATTTCAAATGAAATACGTAACCCTAAAACTAAAAAACTGACCTTAGTGCAAGATAGTGAAAGAGCTGAGTGAGAGGTCGCCGACGAGAGTCTTTTGCCGCCGATGGAGTGAGGGTTTGGGGTTTTTATTTTTGGGTGTGAAGGAGAGTGAAAGTGTGAGTGTTCACAGTAAGAGAGCTGAGTTCGGTCGCCGACGAAAGTCTTCTGCCGCCACGGGTTTTCTGCCGCCGTTGGTGTGAGGGTTTGGGCTTTGTGTGATTGTGTGAATGTGTGAAGGAGAGTGAGAGGGTGTTTTGGTGTTTTGGTAACTGAGAGTGAGAAGTGAGTGAGAAATAAAATTGAATTTTTAGATATTAGTACAGCAATACTCGAGTTAACCGGACTCGGGTACTTTTTTAAACAGTACTCGAGCTCAGGAAGCTCGAGTACTGTTTGGAATTTTTAAATCCAATTGCCATGTCAGCCATGCCACGGTGGAGTTATAAAATATAGTACTCGAGTTCACCAAACTCGAGTACTTAAAAAAGTGGTAGATCACCAATTATTTCTGAAACAGTGTTTTCTGGCCAAATATTTCAAAAATTAATGGTAAAAGGCCATTTTGGCCAAATCTAACCGTTGGATTGCATGTTCTTATTATATCCTTTATGCTTGCAAAATTTTAAGAAGATCAAAGATCAATTGCTTTGTCATCAAACAAATGTTAAAATTCAAGTTTTTGTGATCCAAAATTATGTATAAAAAATAAGTTTGTTGATTGAATAGTAAATAACATTCGATTTGAATGAATTTTGATGTGCATGTTATATATATATATATATATATTTGTATATATAAGAAGTTTGAAGAGTTACTTTGTTTGATAGACATGAATCATAGGAAGCCTAAAGTTTTAAAGTTCAACAAAGTTTAGGGAGAAAAAAACAAGGAGGAAAGGGAGACTATTTATTCTTATGTTCGATAGCACTCACAGCAGTCAGCAGTGTAGCTAAATAGCTATATAGCTATTTTAGCTACACTAAAACACAAAAATTCATACTACAACAGTGAAGTTAAAGGTAAAATTTTTACCTTCATTGCTATAGTGCATAGCTATATATGGCTATGCACTGTAGCTGAAAGCTAATTTTTTTTTTTTTAAATTTTTTATTTTGCATTCACACCACTTTTTATATTTTTTATTCTTTCTGCATTTCATTCTCTTTCTTTGTGTCTCTCTCCTCACTGCCTCTCCATCTCTTCTTTCTTCCTCCACAAACCCATCGCCAATCTGCACGAGCCCAACCGCCACAGACCTATCGCCGCCGACCCACGCTCGGCCGCCGAGCTGACCCATCTCAGCCTTCGGGCTGTGCTTGTGTTTCAGCTTTGTGTTTCGGGCTGTGCTTGTGTTTCGACTTTGTGTTTTAGGCTGTGCTTATGTTTTGGGTTGGGTTTTTGTTTCAGGCATGGGTTTCGGTTTTGCTGTGTTGATTTTTCTGCTTTCTTTTTGTTCTTCTTCACTGGTTTTGATGGGCACGGCGGGGTTGTGGTTGTGTAGTGATTTTTATGAGTTTGATAGTGATTGTGGTTGTGTGTTGGTGGTTGAATGAAATATTATTTTATTGTAATGTTTATATTATTTTATTGTGTTAAAAGTTAAAATAGCTTTACTGCTATAGGATGTGAGTAGGTAAAATAGATGAAGTGACTTTTTTGTGGTGCTAAAAAGCTAAAAATTTAGCTCCACGGTTATAGATGCTCTTAGAAATTTATTTTTGAATACTTCTATGCAAAATTTACTTATGGTACACTGAAAAGAGCTATTTGTTTTCATCCATACTATACAAGAGCAAATGAGAACAGAAGTATTCTTGAATGGAGCAGAACTATAAGTATGTGTTTGGATAGGACTTATATGACGTTTGCATTTTGCTCCTTCCTTCTTTTTTTTTTTTTGTTTTTCACGCATTTCAGAGACAAAATTTAGCTAAAACGGCTATTGTTCATGCACTGTGCATGAACAGTAGCCAAAATTTTTTACTTTTCAACACATCAGTGGTTCCAATACACTGTTCACTGGACCCACAAACTTCATTTTTCAGCAACTTTTTCATTAAAAATGGGTCTCACGGCACTATTCACACATTTAAAAATTATTTTGTTACAGTGCTTTTAGTTTTCAGTTTTAGCAAAATAAGTTTTATCCAAACGAACCCTAAGACTAAAACTAAAATCGTACCCTCTGGGCCATGGCATTATATGTCTGACTAACCCATTCAAAGGCCATGGCTTGTGGTCCATGGACTTACAACAAGTGGTGATTGACCTATCAATATCAAAGCCTTCTCATTTTTTTGACTAAACATTGACTGTGAACAAAATATTTCACACCAATGAGTTCTAATTTGTTCAAATAATAAAGTTTATTGTCTAGAATAAAAGATTTTGTGTATTGAGGTTTGAAATCCGTCTATATAATAAAATTAATTGGTTTTTCAAGCTGATGATAAAAACTAATTATCAAAATATATTGTATCTATATAAAAAAAAGGTAAAATATTATTTTAAAAATTTGTTTATTATCTCTACATTTTAAAAAGTTTTTTTTTTCCCTAAACTATCGACAATGTTTTACTGTTTATCCGTAAACTATGGTAGTGTTTGGATCCACGTTTGTGAGATGATTTTAGCGTTTGCGTTTAAAACTTAGATGGGACCTATGATACAGTAGACAAACAAACGCTGAGATGAACAGTAACTACACTGTTCATGCACATGGATTCACTGTACAGGAGACAAAGTGCACTGTTCACGGGTCCCACAATACTATTAACATATTTTAAAATTATTTTGTTACAGTATTTTCAGTTTCCAGTAAAATAAGCTGTATCCAAACAGACCCTATATCAAAAATTTATATTTAGTCTCTAAGTTATTTTTAAAAACTCTTTATAAAGTTTAAGAATGAAAAAAGGAAATGAATTCTTTAAAATTTAGGAATAAAAAACAAACTTTTGATTAAATTTAGAGGACAAAATGGTATTTTACTTAAAAAAAAAAATTACACAAAATGCCAAAAGGCCCTTCTCAACCCTAGTACCCCAAAAGACCCAAACAAAAAAGCCTCCAAGAAAAAATCACAAATCTCTGTCGTGACATATCCTAGCCCCTCATTGCTCCCTCCCCCCAAATCTCCCCCCAAACCAAAGGTCCAAAACTACCCAAAACGATCCCTCTCTCTCTCTCTCTCTCACAAACCCTTCTCATCATAACACACATCACAGAGAGTCTCTCTCACGCATTTTCGCAAACACAAACAATGGCCGCCGCTCTCTCCATCTCAAGACTCCTCTCTTCCCCCACCTCCCTCTCTCTCTCCACCGCCACCGCCTCCTCCCTCTTCCCCGCCGCCGCCGCCAAATCCCTCTCTTCAAAACTCTCCTTCACTTCCCTCCCCCTCAAACACCACCGCCACCACCCAAAACCCCTCAAATTCTCCACTGCCAAATCCACAATCTCCGCCACAATCTCCGTCGGAGACAAGCTCCCCGACGCAACACTCTCTTACTTCGACCCATCTGGCACACTCCAAACCACCACCATCTCCGACCTCACCAAAAACAAAAAAGCCATCCTCTTCGCCGTCCCAGGTGCCTTCACTCCAACCTGTTCCCAAAAACACCTCCCTGGTTTCGTCGAAAAATCCAAGGACCTCAAAGCCAAAGGCGTCGACACCATCGCTTGCATTTCGGTCAACGATGCTTTTGTCATGAGGGCGTGGAAGGAGAACCTTAAAATCGACGACGAGGTGCTTTTGTTGTCTGATGGTAATGGGGATTTCACTCGAGCCATTGGGGCTGAGCTTAATCTGAGTGATCAGCCTGTGGGTT
The DNA here is from genome assembly GCF_002906115.3 of Quercus suber. NCBI lineage: Eukaryota > Viridiplantae > Streptophyta > Magnoliopsida > Fagales > Fagaceae > Quercus > Quercus suber. The sequence goes on from NW_027069476.1 coordinate 2,196,474, forward strand.
TGGGTGTCAGGTCGAGAAGGTACGCGCTTTTGGCTGAAGATGGAGTTGTCAAGGTCTTGAATTTGGAGGAAGGTGGTGCTTTTACTGTCAGCGGAGCTGAGGATATTCTCAAAGTGCTTTGAATTTCCTGAGGTTGTGCTTTTACGGCTTCTTCTTCTTTTTGTTTTTTGATTTTCATGTTGTTCAGACTGGTTTTTTGATAATAAAAATGTATGGAACTTGAGTGCCATATGGTTTTTAATAATGGGTAGAAATTGAAAATTTTAGTCTTTGAGGTAATTTTGATGCATTTTGTGATGAGTTTGTAGGATTTGTGATATGATAGACATTGGAGTGAGTGTTTGTTAAATTTTTGCAACTCATCTAAAAATCTCTGGGGTCTGTAAAAGCTAGTGGGAATATTTAGCATAAAAACGGTGCCAAGAAATTAAGAGAGAATGAGGATAGATGCAAGAGAATAGCAATTTAAAGAACAAGCCTTTTTTTTATTATTTTTATTTTATATATATATCCTTTTCACAGTTTACATGTTCTGATTTACTGGATGATAATTTCACATAGAGTAGTGATTATTGCACACATTGCACGCGCTGAATTCGTTGCACGCACTGCATGCAAACAAACTAAAATCGTGACTTCAAGTTTAAAATCGTGACTCACTGTGGCAAACACCAAATATTTGGCCAAGGAGGATGTTGAATTCTTGAGACGGTTTTTCATGTAAAACTAAATTTAGATTATGTGCTCATATAAGTAATCGATTGATAGGGCGATAGATAGGACAATTGAAACGATGTTATACTTGAACCCATCATTAGCTCTTTTTGTTGCCAAAAGTATTGTAACTCAATTGGCAGTATCCCTCATCCTCATTGGAACTTTCGAATTATCAATAACAACAATCATGATCTTGAACAAATTGCTAACCTTTGAATATTGCTCTTAATTAGTTGTAGTTTTCTTCCCTGTCTTTAGTTACCATGCCTGGCAGAGTAAATCATATCAATCAATGTATTACAGTGAAGATTCTGAATGAATAAAGGTCGAAGGAATTGATACTGGGAAACCTCCAGCCCTTCACCTTCTATTGGAACAATCAGCCAAGAAAAAGTGGATGATAGCTCAAAAGGTCAATCATGTGTTTTTAACTAAAGTAAAAGCTCCTCAAAGTAAAAGCAAAACATCCAGAATTCAAAATAGTAGAGAAGCTAGCATACATTAACTTCAACAAGTTTGAAAATGAGAATGAACTAGCGGGCACCTTCTATTTGTAGAGCGACTTTACAAACAATAGCTATATCCCCACACTGTACGCCTTTTTTTTTTTTTTTAACGAACAAAAAAGGGATTTTTTTTTTTTTTTTTTTTTTTTAAAGAACAAAAAGGGGTCTTATGAGTGTGATCATTGACCCGGCTCACTTAAACTCACTATTGATGGCATGAGGCACTTGTTTATTTTTTTATTCTCGTATGCCTGTTTACACAAGTAGTGGGCTATATTATTAACCTCCCTAGTTATCTACTAGAAGGAGCAGGACATGGGGTCTTTAATTTGGATGCAACTTGTGTCTGGTCCATTTGTATACCGAACATAATACGATGCGAATACTAGTGCATTTGTGCACTAGACACAATATGATGCGGACACATGTCCGAATCATATTGTATTCGATGCACAGATGCACTGAACACAAGTTTCGTTGTTTAATTTTCGCTTCTCACGACATACTTGGAGAGCTTTTGGTTGTAGCAATAGCATCAATATAATTCTTAGAAACAGATTCAATATTGACATTCTGAAGCCTCAAATCTATAGTTTCATTGTAAATGGCACATGCTTTTGTAGTTAGTCTTATAAGTCCTTCCTCGCACGTCTTTTTTAATCGAAGATTATATTAAAACGAAAGGAAAGCAAGACCAAGAGAGAACTGAAAGTCTGGCCCTTACCCATCTCCAACGGCTACCATTCAAACAAATAAATGTAAGTCAGAGATGAGCAGTATAATTAGTTTATCTATCAACCAACAAAAGTTTTGCTCAATACTTCTAATATCATACACCACAACAAAACACATACCCCGCCCATTCTTTCCCTTCAAGTGCACCACATTACATACAGAAGTTGTCTTTCAAATCTAAACCGAAATTTGTATTTGACCATGTCAATGACTCAACCACGATCCCAGTTTGACCGAGATGGAAAGTTAATCTGTGACAGTGTAAAATCAGTGTTGATTTTTGGAAATTTCCACCTAAAACGTAGCTATTCATAGAGACTCAAATGCTCTCTACTCATTATTTAATTTATATCAACTGCTTTCATAATCTTGATAAATAGAATGCTTGTGGCCTAGATTCGGGAATCCATTTCCAAGCTAGAAGCTTACTCAAATTGAATTCCTCCCACCAACTCCTCACAAAAGCAGGTTTACCAAACATTTGCCTATTCAGCATCTGTCCTACCCTCCTTTAGAAGATGAGCTGTCTCTTCTCCATGTTTCGATATCAACAAAGAAGTAGTAAGCCAGAAGACATGTACAAATCTTATTTTGGTAAAAACGGATTGCATTAGCTAACAGAACCACCACCAACAGTATTTAAAGGACAAGAACTCTCATAGTACAAACCCAAATTATCATAAAATAGTAGCATACATAAGTCCACAAGCGACTATCAAAATAAATAATGTCCTGATCCATAGTTGAACTTTTTCTAGTTAGAACATCTGCACACTTGTTTGCTTCGCGAAAATAGTGACTCATCTTTGCTTGAGGAATTGGCTAATGAGGGTCCTGCAATCGATAATGAGAGAAGCATGATGCAAACTACTATTATACTCATTAGATATCCTTCCAAGCACTACTTTGGCATCTAATTCAATTTCCACATCCACAAAATTCAAGCTAGTACATAAAAGTAATCCTTCCCTTAGAGCCCACAGTTCAGCATCAACACTGGTGAATACCCCAATAGAGTGGGTGAAGCCTTTGATCCAAACCCCATTATGGTCTCGAATAAGGCCCCCTCCGCCAGTGAAATCCCGATTGTGTAATGAAGAGCCATATGGGTTAAGCTTGACCCAGCCAACTTCAGGTTTATTCCACCTGACTTTGACAACCTGCTTCCTTTTAACCCTCTTAGACCAAGAGGCACAGTACTCATTGGCAATAGCACAGACCTCCCTACCCAGCTCATGGTTTGGAGGAGAGCTTTTGAACACAATTTTATTTCTATGAAGCCAAAGGCTCCAAATGGCAAAAGGAAAAAACATATTCCATGGCATAGATATTCCCTGGCAGTAAGTGTTAATGCTAGAATTTTTTTTCCAGCCACAAACCAATGTCCTTAGCATAAAAGTCATGCACCAGATCATAAGCTTAAAATATCATGTGTCTCTCTTTATTGATACTTATAAATTGCTGTGCCTCACTTGACAACACCTGAGAACCTCTCCTATCTTTTGGCAACAGCAGAATAATCCTCTTCTGCTCCAATCAGTCAATCATCCAAATCGTTTTAACGTTCATTTTTTAGCAGACTAACTGGGCCTCTTTCAACCTCCCTCATGTCAGAAGGTCATCAATTAGGGTATTATATGTCTCAATATTTGGGAAAACTCCCTTCTATGCCATCCCCTTTATCCATTCTTCTGCCTCATTCATCTCCCCCATGTCACCAAAACTGTCAATTAAAGGATTCAAGTGATGCAGTTTGGCCGGAATCCATGGCTTCCCGTTTGCTCAGAGTTCACACAATAAGTACAGGGACAACTTTTTTACGATTGTTAATTTGGCATGTCGTAAATTGGTGATTTATAAAAATGGTGTTGGTGGGCTAATGTAAATAATATTGCTCCATTCCTAACTTACACCTTAATAAATTATGAACAATGTTGTGTCATTGCTCTTGTTCAGATTGTCTACATTACCTCTTCGACAATGTCCTTTCACCATTGTGTCCACTCTATTAGTTTTTCAAAACCTATTCAACCAAGTCCTACAAGCATAGTATTTAAACGTTTCCCCTTTCTCATTTGCTTCTTTATACAAAAACAATACAGCCTCACCATCACCACACCTCAAATGCCCATAAAAAAGTATGCTATAAGTAAACCCATCAGGTACAAATCCATGGGCCTTCATAGGTTAGTTGCTTAAGATCCAAAAATGACAAACTAATGGAGCTCCATCTGCAGAATATATGATCCTTTGTGCCCATGCCTTTTTTTCTGTGCTTAAAGGACTGCCCATGAAATTTTGTGAGGCCCAAACCAGTCATTAGTAGGTTTCACTTGAGCATTAGCATTGGTGGTGTCAAATTGCGATACTACCAAATTTAACAACCAACATAAGAAAAATAGGGCTGCATTAATGATTATTTCCTTTTGGTTTTGGTTGTTATTTATTGTAGTGGATATATTATTTTATTGTGTTATTTATATTATTTTCATATGTTAAATACTAAAATAAAACCATTGATGTTGACTGTTTGTAAAGTGAGATGGTAAAATAGATTAAGTAACCTTTTGTAGGGTCAAAAGTTAAAATTTTTGGCACCACCAATGCTTATGCTGTCAACCAAAAGGCAAAAAGAGCATATGAACATAATACTTTATACTGTCATTAATAATGATAATATAATTAAAATAAGAGTAAAAGGGATAAATTCATTGATTGGTTTCGTTGAAGGCCAATATAGCACAATTAGGCTTTAAGAGGATGAGAGTATAGTTGGGTTAGGCACTCTGTTCTTGGTAAAGTTATTAATAAGTTCCATCTACGTATGCCATGTACATTTAATTTTTTTTTAAAAGGAAGCAGATATGTGAACTAATAAATTCTTTGGGTTACTTTAATTTATGACAGGCCTCTACTGCTTCATGAAATTATTAATGATGAGCCTGACTAATCCAACCACACAAACAATTGCTACCATTTCTTGGGACAAGTGGTGAGTGTGATGCAACAATCATTTAATAAATAATTGTTTTCATGGGTTAATAAAAGACTAATTTCCTGTAGTGTCAAGGGAAAAGTAATCTTGGTGTATGAATCATTCAACTCTCTGTAGCCATTTCATTGTTCATTATTTTCCTGCATAATGTTCAGTTATTTACTCTCCTTCACTGTGCTACCTATTGGTCAGTAACATATCTACCATACATACCTAATGCTTGCAAAACACACAGAGAGAGAGAGAGAGAGAGAGAGAGAGAGAGAGAGATGTAACATTGATCTTTTCCTTTCCCAACTGTTTACTGTTTATTCTTCTTCAAAGAAATCCAACAAAATAAGGGCATAAGAACAGAGAAAAATATGATAAAAAGCTAGAAAAAAAAAACCACTCAAAGATGTTTACTTTGGGGTCTGGGTCCTTCCCACAAACTGCCTTCAGTTCCTCCTTTCTGTATAATGCACATTCTGGTAACAATCCTTTTGTTCTGTAATTTTCCTTTAAAGTATACACAAAGAGAACTAACTTTTTCGAATCACTAACTCAAATATTATGCGAGCCTATAAAATTGACCATATATAGTTTTGTTCTTTTTTACAAAGCTATAATTTCAAGATATTGTCGGTATGAATGGTCATGTATATGTTGCTGAAGCAGAAATTATACAGACACATTAACAAAATGGCAAAAAGAACTTCAGTATCATTGTTGGGAGTTCCTCTAAGAGTTTGGGACAAAGGTGCCAACGTACCCAAACCCCACGATGAAGAAGGCAGCTGCTTGGATAAAAAGGAATATGAAGAAGTGATTTTTTCCAAAGAAAACATCATACCAGCCAACATATAATAGGAAAGCTCCAACTGCAAGCTCTAGTAAATGGAGTCTGTCACAGTTTAAGAACAAAATAACAAATATTGATCAGAAATTCTCTAGTATAGATGATATTACTTTAAAAAGGAGGGCATGACTAAATTACACAGCAAGTCTATGGAAGAATGCATACCTTTCTCCAATTCTGAACCGAGGTTTTCTTGGTGCTTTCAAGCCTGCTTTAGGCTTGAGAGCATCTCCTAGTTTCTCTGTTACAATCCATTCATTTGCTCGATTTGTCTCTAGTAGACCAATGATGGTAGCCTTCATTCGATGTAGTGACATGACATTCTCAAAAAGGATCCAGAAAACCAATAAGTGGAGTGACCTGAAAGATTATGAAAGAACATGAACAAAAACCCAAGAAAAATCAGTAAGGCCTAGATCACTATGGCAACAATGCCTAGGAAATGACACTTAATATAATTGCTGAAGCAACATTCACTGGCCTAGGTTGCAGGTAAGTTAATAATTTGAAAATTTTTCCCCTTTTATGGCTACACATGGTGTCCAGCTCTTAAGGCACCTAACTAATCCCTTGTGTTTTAAGGAGAAATCCCTTGAGGCTGGTGTGAAGGCAATGGTAGGGGACTTGAATCCAGAACCTTATGGATCACACAAGACTTGGAAACCACAAGACCAACACTTTGGCTTTTAAAAAAAAAGGTTTAGTTGTTTGTGTATTTTTTCCTGGAAAATGTTTCCTTCAAGAATTATTCTAATCCTTGCTTTCAGTTCATCAAGAAGCAGAGGAAGTTGAATCCTTAGGAACTATTTTTACAGCAAAATAGGTGAAGTATACTTGTCACCCAAAGGTAAGATAAAGAACCTAGTTTCTACCAAATAGTGCTTCCCTCAAATTGCAAATGCTCAATGCCAAAATGCTGTGAACCTATCAGAAGATGTTCAAAAAACCAGATAGAGAAGCAGAAAAGGATATCTGACCTTGGAGTTCCAACAGCATTAAGAAGGGTGATGAGGGATGGAATGTAAACTGATCCCCACTTTGGAACCACAACTTCAGGTACTACAACAGTTGCTGGTAGTACAATGCAGTAAAACACAAATGTGTTTATGTGGGCTATGATCTTCCGAATAAAGAAGAAGCTGTATATCACATGTACCTTCTTCCATAAAGATACTTTCTGCATTAGACGTATAAAAATGAAGGGTGAGCTGACAAAAAAACTTTCATTTTACTTCCGCGAAGTTGATATATTTGACAGAACAAAGAAGCAAACTGACCTTGTTTCTTATAATCTCCATTGCCATTTTCCTGAAAAGATTGGCCGGACCACATGACCACCGATGTTGTTGGTACCGATAGGCTTTCAATGTACTAGGCAATTCATTTTTCACCTATGGTAAAGTGATATTAAGAATATATATAAACATTACAGTCTGTATATAGAAACATTAATCAACAGAAGCCAGTATGTGTTGTTTGTTATTTAATCATGGGCATTTTCTTTCGCTATTGGTGGCCTAGTTCAGTGGGATTCAAAGTGACTATATAAGAGTTCAAATTCCCCCCCATTCTTAATGGATTTCTTGAATCACAAAAGGTAACTGTGATTGACTCTCCTAGTTGCAAAGCACAGCTCTACTGCTGATCAAAAAGCAATGAGAGAATATGAGTAGTGTTATTAAGTTCAAACAAACATACCATAGCAATGGTAACTTAAGGAAAAATATAGTAATAAACTTCTGTGCATAAGACTATTGATAAAGAGCAATACTATGACACAATTATTTTCAAAACCATTTTCACAATTCTCTAAGGTTATAACTTGTAATCGAAGTAACATCACTTTTACATATTACTTTTATTATGAACCAATTATAGACCACTTAACAGTTGTGAAAATTTGTCTCTACTACACTCATTGATTAATAATTGAGTACAAGGTTAATTTGGAGGAATCTTCTCCAACTCATTACATGGCATAACGTTATCAATTCTCACCTAATGGATTTGAGATATTTTCTTTCATATCAGTTTGTAGGTAAACCTTTTCCAATAATTAAATACCTGAACACCTCCGAGGTACAAAAATTTCCATCCTTTGAGACTAGCTCTAACAGCCAGGTCCATATCTTCCACAGTGGTCCTGTCTTTCCATCCTCCAGCCTCATTAAGTGCAGCAATTCTCCACACACCTGCTGTCCCTGTATCATTTCAATATTAAAAGTTAGATTAAAATTTTATTTATTTTTACACAAAACCAATAGTAACACATTAACTTTTTATCAAACACATAACATTAAAGAATTATACTGTGATTTCTGATAAAATTTTTAGCTAGTGATTTACCATTGAATCCAAAGAAGGCATATGTGGATGACCCCACTTCTTGCTCCACTGTGAAATGGTAATCCAATGACATTTCTTGAATTCTTGTCATCAAGCACTCATCGGAGTTCACTGTAAAAAACAGCACAGAAAAAGCACTGCCACGTTACTAAATAGCTGGCATGAGTTTTACAATCATTATAAATGATAAAAGATCACATAAATTCCATTGTCGGTTAGTATAGGATAGACAGTGACTGGGATATGAGGTCCACCATTAAGGTTGCACATGCAGCTGCTGGTGGTGGTAGGAGAAGAATCAGTATTTTTGGCTTTAAAATTTTCACGTAGGGATTTTATTTAGAAAATCAGAATCACAATGATGTATCCTACAAACAATCAAATGGAAAATTTGCATATTTTAAACATGGAAAATTCTATCTATTATAAAATAAGCGGATTAGATTTTGCTATATTATCAATAATTTAAATACATATCAAACCGTGTTAGTCAACATCAATATAAATGCTAATAACATGACAAAATCTAATCCATTCTTTTCAGCATGGATGCATAATAAGATATTTAAATTTTTATGATAGAGTTACTTTCAAAACTATAATAAATTCTAATCAGGGTGGATTGATATTAATATTTAAAGTAGCTGTTCAAACAAGTACACAGTACTCTACTATCAAGCTCTTATCCACCGTTCTTCTTGTCAATAATTTAAAAGTATGGAAAAGTTGTCCTTTAATTCATGTTTCATAAAGTTTTTCGAAAAAAAGCATGATTAAATTATCATGATAAGTTTATAACCTCCTTCATTACCGTATCCAAATATATTTGTAAACCTTCTCAAAAAAAAATATATATATATATATATATATTTGTAAAATTAGTTAGTTATTATAACCTCCTTTTACCTATTATTTTTAAAAACTCTCAAGAGTTTTATTAATAAACTTTTTTTTTTCGTTCATAAAAAATAATAATAAAAAAACCTTTTAAGAGATGTTACTTTCACTCTTTCTTTCTTTTCTTTTTTTCCTTTTTTTGGATGGCAAAGAGAGGGTACATTCATTTTCATGAAGTCTGGGACCAGTTCGTGAGAGGGAGAGGATGGGTACCCTCTCATAATTGTGGCCTCCTAATTAGGAAAATAATATTTAGAATTAAAGGAAAAAAAAAAAAAAAAACCCTCTAAGTCTAATATTACTATTTTCGAGGAACATTCTAATTATGGTACCTAATAAAATAGAAGAAGAAAAAAAAAAAAAAAAAAATCAGACATGGGAACAGCAGTCAGCAGGTTGCATAACAAATTCCACAAAATTTTATTTTATACTAAATATAGTATCAATGATGATCTTACTTTGAAGCGATATTCTATGATCATGTTTATTACCTCCATAAATTATATATATATATATATATTTTTTTTTTATAAAAAAAATTCTATTGTATCTATTTCTTGTGTTTCTAGCCTTAATTTTACATTCTATTTAATTTCATTAGCTTGGTTGTTTAGGAAAAATTAATACCGTTTCATTTGGGTGAGTTGGGAGAGAGCATGGGTTTGAGTTGGGGGCAGTATATTTAGTATGTAAGTACTTTTAGCCATCTAAAATATATATAATCAAACCGTCTCATAAGACACACTTCTTATATTTGATAAACCTTAGGATATCGATGTTGTGAGAATGCATTTTATAAAACAGTTTTATAAGATAATTTTCTATTAATTTCCTTTACTAAAAGTAATAAAGCCAAGAATTTTGTACGTCAATTAATATTTTTGTTCTTAATGAGATTTCAAGGGTTCATATCTAATCGTCCCAATTATTGGAATTAACAATAAAAAGAAAGATAAACGTGTCCCAACTACCAACCAGGACAGCCCAGTGAAGAATCAGAACCGAGACAAGATATATGGGACCATTGTCCAAACAACATTTCCTGTCCATCTCTCCATTCCCAAACAAAAACAGAACCACCGACAGTTTTTTAAGCGGCCACTGTTTTCTTTTTTAGAACCTACTAAAAATTCTCATCAGAAAAATTAAAATACTAATAATAATAATAGTAAACCAGTGAGATTAGTACTGACTATAGCTAACCAAAAATAAAAGTTTATGGGTGATTTAGCGGAATTACCGAATTTCCAACGGGCCTGAACGAGTGCTAGTTGAGGATTATGGGTAAGGAAAGGTATGGTTCGCCATAGAAAATCTGGTTCGGGTTGAAAATCCGCGTCAAAAATGGCTACATAATCGCACTGTTTCACGTAGCTACGCTTCATGCCTTCTTTCAAAGCACCTGCTTTATACCCATTTCTGTTGTCTCTAATTTCGTACTTTATGTTTATGCCTTTGCTTGCCCACCTTTGACATTCTAGCTCCACCAAATCCTAATCAATTTACAATTTTGGAACATGACCCAATTAAGAAAATTGACTAATTAATGGTTTTGGCAATTTGGGTTCGTTAATTGGACCGTAAAAATTGGTGATTTTCATGGAGAAAAATCAAATATGTATTACCTTTATTGTTGAGTCTGTGGAATCATCAAGTACTTGTATGATGATTCGATCAGAAGGCCATGAAAGCCCACATGCAGCTCCAATTGATAGTTGGTACACCTAAATTTTAAAAAAAAAAAAACACACACACACACAACTTTTAAGGTTTAAAGCTAGAATTGTAACAAGAAAACACATATTTTGATCTTGACTAATATGTAATAAGCAGAGAAAAGAAAAAGAAAAAGCACCTCTCTTTCGTTGTACATGGGGATTTGGACAAGGACCATAGGATAAGCTGAGTTTCCAAGCTCAACGTCGTCTTTAATTGCCTCCCATTTGTAACGCTTTTCGGGTTTTCGGCCAAACAGCTTAATCAGAACAATGACAATGCCCATATAAACCCTCTCGATGAACAGCATCAATGACATGATCAAGCACAAAACCACTGAGATTCTTAACAGAGGGACAATCAATGGCGCTTTGATCTGAGCCCAGATAATTTCAAGTTGCATGGAAATGTCATCTCTGGCTCCTTGAAATGCGTCTGGAAGAATTGTCGACGATGAAAGCCGATCCATTTCAAGGCTTTTTTCTTTGTTGTTAATGAGAAAAACAAAACCAAAAAGCTATGAGAAGGTGATGGGAAAGCTAGCAAGGAAGTGAAAGAGTATAAGATGGTTCACTTTGCGAAAAGAGCACGAATATGTTTTTGCCTTTTTGCTGTGTTTGTGATTATTTGCTTCCTTGTCAAGAAAAACAATGGAGGCAGAGCTGGAATGTCAGTCACTAGCTCAAACCCCCCCACTTTGCTTTGCAGACAAACCTAGAGAAGGAAAAATCTATAACAAACCCAGTTTAGATCTCAATCTATCAAGCTCTTACAACACGCACACATTACACAAACAACATTAATAATGGCCTAAAATGTTGGTACACAAAATTAATGTCTTTTTTTTTTTTTTTCCTTCAAAGGAAAAAAAAAGACACTGAAATTGAAAATGAGAACCTTTGAGAGGTAGAGAATAGGAAAATAATGATGGCAATAGAAAGAATTTAGAGAGAGCTAGAGAGAGAGAGAGAGGAAATAGCTTTTTTTTTTTTTTGTTATTTATGTAAGCTCTATTTGTGTGTCAATCTCTCCCTCTTGTTTCTTCTTATATAATGAATGAATGAATGCGTTAGCTCTTCAAAAGCCTCAACAGCCTTAACTGTTCCAACGACAAGTGTGCGGCTTATATAAAAATAACATCAACCAACAACGAGTCCAAATTAAATAAATTAACCGCCGGCGGCAAGACCCACCACCATCTGAGTCAGATTTTCCCGGCGATGTGGGTCCAACTTCTTTTCTTTTTATTGGAGGGAATTTGTGGGCCATGAATTTCCTTTCCAAATATGATACCTTATAAATCATCAAGCTCATTTGAAATATGTGAGTCTGTGACCCCCATAATTGGCCGTAATTTCAACCAACTATTATTAATTAACTCAACGGTTATTTCATTCATTAGCTTTCCTTTTATTCTTAGAAGTCTTTGCCTTATGTTTTTATGGAAAATGTTTTAATTACTTACCAAATACATAATAAAAAATTGGTATTCAAATTTCAAATTTCAAATAATTTGTGCTTTATATGGATGCTCTTTTAATTATAAAGCAAAAAAAAGAGGGTTGAAAAAGAAGGTTGTAAATGAAAGGGAAAGAAAGGGCCATATAGTGGAATCCAAATCTTCTGTCTCACTTTTCGTACTCCACCAATAAATACTTGTCACGTGTTTACCTAATTAATTAAATACTACTATTAATTAATAACTATAGTATTAATAAGTCAATAATGATAATATTTAATTAATTAGGTGAACACGTGGCAAGTATTTATTGATGGAGTATACAGTGGAGCAGAAAAAGTGAGACAGAAGATTTGGACTCCATATAGTGAGGTCGGTCCAAAATTAATTTGGGCATGTACTTTAAGGCCCTTACTATTGTCCCTTTCTGTATGACTACTATGACAACATAGATGCTTCTTTGGTAATATGCGTTTTCATGAAATTTCAATATGGTCCTTTATTGTTTGTTGATACTTCTGCGAGTATAATATGTTATAGTTTACTACTATAACATAACATAACATACATATATATATATATATATATATTCTTTTTCTTTTTCGTAAAAAAAGGTTTTATATAGGAGATTCTTAATTTGAAATAATTATAAACAAGCGTGTGAGCATCCCAAAGCATGTAATTACTATAAAACATGTAATCATCCATTAAAAGATTTGATATTTAATATGAAATAATTATTAATTTTTATATAGGAGATTCTTAATTGCATAAATGTCTTCATTAAATCTTAATATCCTTATCGTGGGGTACAAGAATTTAAAAAGTTATTTGCGTCACGTGTCATACCCATGGCCGAGGAACCCACTATCGCGCTGAGTAGGTCACACACTTGGGCAATAAGGTAACGTCAATGGCACGTTACCAGAGGAAGTCATACTGTAAAGAAAGAGCTTCAGAAAGGGAGTTAGCCATGACATGACTGAAAGGATGGTGGCTGCCACCACATTTAATGCATCACGCCAAACCTCCTGGCTACATTTATGTGGAGAAAACCCCTAAATAGTGCTATCGTGGTTGCCTCAACTCACAAGAAACTTGGGAATATGTTTGATGGGACAAGCACTCAAGTAGTGGCCTGGACGATCAACAAATAGAGGGCTAAGATCATCTAAAGGGAGTATATAACGTAAGAGACCCTCCAGGAGAGGGGATCGGAACAATCTGTAGAGAATACACTGTAGCATGTAAGAGACCATCCAGGGAGAGGGGATCGGAAAAATCTGTAGAGAATACACTATAGCAACAATAACTAAAATTGTATCCAAGTCCAAAAGAACTATATTCAAGAATATATCCTTG
>NW_027069476.1:2210168-2309543 GCF_002906115.3 Quercus suber
CTTTAGGTGAGGTAGAGTAAAGAAACAAATGAAAAATTGGCGCAGAGAGAGAGAGAGAGAGAGAGAGAGAAAGGGAGAGAGAGAGAGAGAGAGAGAGAGAGAGAGAGAGAGAGAGAGAGAGAGAGAGAGAGAGTCTATGTGCTCATTTACTTGAAATTTTCATAGTTCTCTCGACACTTTGGAGGAGCAAAATGAGGGGCAAGATTATGCAAAAAATTGTAATTTTGTAGTTTTTCGGCCAAAAATTGCACCATTAGATATATGTATGTTGGCAAAATTATTTTTAACTGTTTTTAACAGCTATAAAACACATATATATATATATATATAACTCTCATTTTTATAAGGAATTCATATTTCTCTTGGATTCACTAAAAAATCTGTGAGTCTTTTTTCAAATTGCTATTTGTAGAACTTAATAGGTTTAGTTGTATCTTGGGAATAAATTTGTAATAAGACTTTAGCAACTTAAGCGTGAGGGACAAATATTGTTTAAAGAAAATGATTTCCTCTAAGCCGTCAAAATTTTGTTTGTTCTTTAAATCTCCTTTTTTCTTTCTATGTTCATCTCATTGTTCTCCAACATCCGTAACATTAGGAAATATCTTATCAATCAATTAGCCATTAACGTCCTTTGATATCAACCTATTTTAAATTTAAAAAGAAAAGTCTCTTAGTACGGATTTTCACATTAATTAAGCTAATAATTCGGCAAAATTACTTTCAGACTTTGTTCTCTGGAGGATGCTTGGATCTTAAAGACATTACCTTAATTAAAGTTAGTTTTGTTCATCAAAAAAAAAAAAAAAAAAGATAGTTTTGATTTTATTTGTTTTACTAGTATACCATTACAATGTAATTGTGCGGTTCTAGCTTTGACTAGTGTTGCAAAAGAGAAAAATGAGGTCATTGTTTAGTTAAAAAAATGGCATTCTTTTCTCTTTCTTATTGTACAATATGATTTTGTAATAAATAAAGTCTACTATCATTTCAGCTCAAAAAAAAAAAAATTTAAACTATTAATTGTCTTGTCCGTTCCTAATAGAAATTTTAATCCAAACTTCAAATTTGATCATCTTAAATCCTTTTGGAAAAAATTTGATTTCAAAAAAAGAAAAAAAAAATTCAAAATCCAAATTTAACAATCGGATGTCATCCATTCAGATTCATACTTGACTAACCCATTAATTATCTGTCTTTTCCTTAATTGACTTTCCATTTAAAATTTTAAATAAGTTTTCTTATGTTACTTATTAAGGCATGAATCATAATCTTTCAAATATTTTAATTGGAGTAATGTTACAGTCATTAACTATTTTATAACATTTTTATAAACTAGTGATGTGACCAATTTCTTATTAGTTTTTATTTAGGTCCACCATTAACATCATTTTTTCATTTACCAATAACTAATCACCATATTAGCAATTTGTAAAAAAATTTGTAAAAAAGTTTATATCTTTAATATTACTCTTTTAATCTTCAATTAGGTCATAAAGTCTTTCCAACCTTAAATGGGTTAGATTTAAATTTGAATTTAAAACCTAAATAACTGTAGTCTTTAATTACTAGCCTTAACACATGCACTTTGTGTGTGCGATGAGGTTTTTTTATTTTGTTTTTATTTTTTTAATTTGAATAAGTTTGTTTTGAAGACATGGATTAGTAGGAGAGCATTATATTTTGTTGGCATTTTAAGTGGAGTTGGAGATATTTTTTTACCAGTTTGTCCTAAAGTTTTTTTCATGTTAAACATAAAATTTAGGGGTATTTTTGAACTACATAAAAAGTTCAGTCCAAGAAGGGAAATCCTCTTATAGATAGTATAGATGAGAAAGTGTTTTTAGCCCATTTAAGATTATTATCTTTTCAAATTTTGAGTTTTGAAAAAGTTGACATAGAATATAATTCTCATTGATTTGGAAAAACTTTATCTTAAGTAACCTCTTAAAAAAAGAAGAAGCTTTTCGTTAATAAGGGTACGTTTGGTACACTAAATGAGAATTACAATAGGAATTGTAATCTTTATTACTAGGAATAAAATGTGTTTTAATGTAATAACTAAACATATTCATTAGTTTGGTTGTGAGTTATAACATTAGAATGAAGCTTAATATTTATTTTAGGAAATTTCTTACTCATACAATTATATTTCCTTAAAAATTGTTATTTTTAAATTTAAGAAAGATATGTGTTATTTTTTATGATTTTTTATTTTTATAATTATTAGATGTATGTAGAAAGTTTATTTATTTGGAAATATATTAAGTTTTGAAATTATTATACTAACTAAGGAATAGCTAATACAACCTTTTAAAGAGGAGTCCAAATCTTCTGTCCCACTTTTCCTGCTCTACTCTATACTCCGCCAATAAATACTTGCCACGTGTTTACCTAATTAATTAAATACTATCATTATTAACTTATTAATACTACAATTATTAATTAATAGTAGTATTTAATTAATTATATGAATGCGTGACAAGTATTTATTGGTGGAGTATAGAGTGGAGTAGAAAAAGTGAGACGGAAGATTTGGACTAGTTATTCCTCATTTTGAAGAATAATTATTCATAAGGAATGATTATTCCTTGTAATAAAAATATAATCAAACTAAAGAATAACTAAACCATAGGAATAACTATTACATTATAGTGCCTATTACAATCTACCAAACATGCCCTAAGTGCATAAACTCAACTAATATTATCGTATTGAAGACATCAACCACCTAAAGAAGTGTTTTTAACTCCATCAGGTGTCAACAGCACCTCAGGGTTCCCCCTCCCTTCATGCTCTGTCTTTGGAATTAATTTCGAAAATATAAAATATTTTATTAATCATTATGTTTTCTTGACTACAAAATGCTTAAAATTTGAAATCGGAAAATATATAAGTTGCTGGAATTAGGTGCTAGATAAGATATTATAACATAATTTTGTTTATATAAAAGAATTTAGGGTAGTCCATGACTTTAGATTTTAGAGTCCAAGGAAATTGTAGCAAAATTTGGTGCAAAATCAATCATATATGATTTTTATGATTAAAAAGAATGTTGAGTTCTGTTTTCATATATGATTAAATTGAAATATATTAAGAAATTATTATGTCTTTTATTTTATTTGTATTTTGTAGTTAACACTACACATATGCCAGTTTTATTTTACATTTATTAATTTATAATTAAATCTTTGTATGAGTATCATTTTTTTTTTTTAAATGGTGAAATTCCTTTCTTCATACTTTGGCCCCTCAAAGATGAGATTCTTAGCACAAATATATCTCAATGAATTTAGGAGATCCGTACATTTAAAGGACAAAAAATTTCAAATGATCTTTGAAATCAAATCCCATTATTCCATGCATTCCAACAAGTATGGATGTTATCGAGATAAATCACTAAGTGTGCGTTTGGGAAGCAATGAAAATTATAAATTATTTCATTATTCAGTTTATTTTTGCTACTAATTATGGGCCCACTGCACGTTTTGGTACTATTCATTGGTCCCACTGTACTATTTCAACTAACTTTTACTTTAATCTACGGTACTTTCAGCAATAAGTTTTCAGTTTCAGCAAAATAAGCAATATCCAAACAGAAATATTATTATTTTTTTCCTATAAAGAAAAAACGCAGATCATTTATTTTATTGTAATCAGGAGGGGATGCAAAAGATAGTGACTTTGTAAATTTTATTAATTAAGGACGGGAAATGCTAACTATCAATTAGTTTATTTTACATGTTGCAGGAGAAAGTCAACATAATAATATGATAATGTAAATGTCAAGCACACTTTTTTTTTTTTTTTTGGAGAATGCAATGTCAAGCACACTTGAAGGTTCTGAATCTTTCTGATGTCAAAAAAGGAAAGGGGTTAGTAAGAGGACAAAAGGGGCTTCTGCCCTTTTTGGGAAAATTAATTAGGAAAATACTCCATTTTCAAACTAAATAGGAAAATGCTCCTCTTTTGAAAATCGAGTTTCTAAAAATCGAGTTAGGAAAAAAAAAAATTTCTAAAGCTCTATAGCGGCGTTTTTAGAGAACCTATAGTGATATTTTAAGGACCTATAGTGACGTTTTTTAACTCGATTTTAAAGAAATCAAGTTATAGGTAAAAAAAACGCCACTATAGGTTGATTTCATTGCCTATAACTTGATTTTATTGAAGTCGAGTTAAAAAACATCACTATAGATCTTTAAAACGTCACTATAGGCTCTCTAATCAAGGCCCTTGTCTTTACCCGAACCCGATGAAGAAATTAGAAAGCAGATAAAAACAGAGCAATGTGAACCATAATTAACACATAATAATTAAACCACTACCTCGAAACCCAAAATCAATAAAACAACAAAAACACATTAACCAAAGCAAACCCAGAAACCTAAGAAGCAAATAAAAACAAAGCAATGTGAACCATAATTAACACATAATAATTGAACCACAACTTTCAATACTAGAATAAGTAAAACAACAAAAATCCATTAACTAAAACAAACCCAGAAACCTAAGAACCAACTAAAAACAGAGCAATGTGAACAAAAATTAACACACACAAACCACAACCCTCCAAGCCCAGAATCAATAATACAAACAAAAACCCACTAACCAAAACAAACCCAAGAACCCAAAAGAATTGAAAAAGAAAGCAAACCTTGGTTGAGAAATTTCTGAGTGGTTTCATTGGTTAAAAGTGTAGAGGAGCATAGCTCTTTGGTTACGTCGCTATAAGGCCTAAATCGATTTTTAGAAACTCGATTTTCAAAAGAGGAGCATTTCCCTAATTAGTTTGAGAAGAGGGACATTTTCCTATTTAATTTTCCTGAAAAGGGCAGAAGCCCCTTTTGTCCGTTAGTAAGAAGAATCAAATAAGGTATGGAATACGGCATGGAATATGGCATGGAACGTATTGGTAAATTATAGAACAACACATTTTAATGAGTTTGGCTTATATTTGTTATATTTTTTTTTTAAAAACTTTTTTATTTTTTTATTTTTATATGCGTGGCCAAGATTGATTCTACAGTTTAGAATTAATCACAATACATTTAGTATAAAGATAAGAGTATTTTTATTTCATTCTTTACGTACTTATGTGATGCTTTATATAATTCATAAAGTAGATCATTCAGCGTGTAAAGATTTATTTGATCATGTGAGGAGCAACCAAGCATGTAACAATTAATCTTGTAAGCATTCGAGCATGTGAGCAACATTCAAACATGCATAAACACAATCGTACAAGTGTAAATCAAATAGTTTGAACTTAAATTTTTGAATTAGTTATTAAGTCTTATGCAAAGGAACCATTTATTGAATGGATATCTTCATTAAGTTCTAGATGCCCTCTTACATTTTCCTATTTAATTTTCCTGAAAAGGGCAGAAGCCCCTTTTGTCCGTTAGTAAGAAGAATCAAATAAGGTATGGAATACGGCATGGAATATGGCATGGAACGTATTGGTAAATTATAGAACAACACATTTTAATGAGTTTGGCTTATATTTGTTATATTTTTTTTAAAAAAACTTTTTTATTTTTTTATTTTTATATGCGTGGCCAAGATTGATTCTACAGTTTAGAATTAATCACAATACATTTAGTATAAAGATAAGAGTATTTTTATTTCATTCTTTACGTACTTATGTGATGCTTTATATAATTCATAAAGTAGATCATTCAGCGTGTAAAGATTTATTTGATCATGTGAGGAGCAACCAAGCATGTAACAATTAATCTTGTAAGCATTCGAGCATGTGAGCAACATTCAAACATGCATAAACACAATCGTACAAGTGTAAATCAAATAGTTTGAACTTAAATTTTTGAATTAGTTATTAAGTCTTATGCAAAGGAACCATTTATTGAATGGATATCTTCATTAAGTTCTAGATGCCCTCTTCCTCCAAAAAAAAAAAAAAAGGTTTAGATGACCTCCCAAGTTAAACTCAATGCTTCTAATTCAAGTGCACTCTTGCTTCTTTAAGATATCTTGGATGCTTAATTAATTATTAATGTTCATTGACGTCAATCTTATTTAGATTTTAGAAGCATTTTAGGAAAAGATATGACCTTCACTTCTTTTCATTGGTGGTTCCTTACTTGACTTTTATTCATTTATTCAAATAAAATATGACCTTCATTTGTTTTCATGAGTGGTTCCTTACTTGATTTTCATTATTGAATTCAAATAAAGATATGACCTTCATTTGTTTTCATGGTTGACTTTTATTTTATGAATTCAAATAAAGATATGACCTTCATTAGTTTTCATGGGTGGTTCCTTACTTTACTTTTATTATTGAATTCAAATATGGTTTGATTCAATTAACTAGCTAGTTGTTGTATGTGTGATGTGATTAGTGGCAGAGCTAGGATCTAACTTGGGGGAGGGGGGGGGGGGCAAAAATTACACTTGACATCACATTTACGCATGTGCAAGCGAACATATACATATTGAAATAGTATTTTAGATCAATTTGCAAAATAACAATTCATTCGTGTGTATGCTAAGCAATATTTAAATGCAAGAAAATTCAAAATAAAATAACATATTCATTATATTATATTTATCTATTAGGGGTTTATTTACATAAAAAATCATTTTGAAATTGTAATCATAAAAATGTTATAATTCTACTTACAAAATGGAAAGGTTTTTAGTTGTTAACGTTAGATAGACATGAAGTGCAACATACAACAATTTCTATTTTTTTGTTAAACTATATGTTATAGGTCTATTTATTTTAGCTTAACATGCCAACTTATTTTTATCTTTAACAAACGTATAAGTAGGCTATGCTCTCAATCCTCCCATGAAAGCAGTTGCTCGTATTGTGTATACGGTTTTATAACTTTTCATCATTAATAATATTTTATATTTTTACCTAAAATGCGTCTAGACTAGCTAGTAGTANCGACTACTATGACAACATAGATCTTGTAATATTTTTTTTTTTTTTTTTTTTCATGAAATTGCAATACGGTCTTTAAATTGACGAGAGAGAGAGAGAGAGAGAGAGAGAGAGAGAGAGAGATTTAAATCTTGGACGTTTTCATTGAAAATACCAAAATGTGTCACTTGAGCTACAAATGCCTTGACACTGTTTATTGTTATAGATGAGAGGATATGTTATAGTTTAAATTAAAATATTTTGTAAATTTTTATTTATATACTTTTTTTATAAAAATCATCTTTATAGTCCAAGTATAATATTTTGATAACTGAATTTCAATTATATTACATCCCATTAAAAAGACAATAAATGTAAATTGTTAAGATTAGTATAATTAAGAACATGAATATATTGTTTGAGTTAATTCATAGTCATTTTGAAATGAGAAGTTATTATTGTTTATATTATTGATTGTGTATTACTGAATTTGCTTTTATATTTTTTCTGTTTTGTTTCAATTGTTATTGAAGCAACTAATTTTGATAATTAGAGATGAAAATGGGTTAGGTTTAATATGTTTCTAACCAAACTCAATCCTAATAATTTCAAGACTTTCCATTTCTGTTCATTGATGAAGTGGTCATTAAGTTTCATCTCAACTCAAAATGATGTTTTGAAACTGAGATTAAATTATATAAGGACATGGTGTAAAACCCATGTTTTACCCCTCTAATCCCAACATGCAACATCATCTTATCACATATTTAAAAATAAATACAATCACGCTCAATCAATTCTAATACCCATATATAAATCCAACCAAATTGGGAATCTATTGAAATGTTATTAGGTGTGGTATGATATATTGAATTTTAATAATTTTTAAGTAAAATGCTAATGTAGTAATCACTTATTGGATGGTGTAAAACATAGGTTTTACATCTCGTCCTTATAGAATTTAATCTCTTTTAAATTATGTCGATCGTATTGTATAGGTTAAAAAAAAAGAGTATATATATTTGACTTTAAAAAATGTTTTTATTTTATTTTTTCCCTTTTATTTTTCACAGCCCTTCAAAATTTTCTCCAAATCCAAACACACCAAAAACAACCTTATATCAAATGCAAAACTGACACTCACAAACAAGCAAAAAAAAAAAAAGTCTTACGCATCATCAAAGATTAGTATAACATTTCTTTTACTAAAGCGACCACAACTAGTCAACCTAACATAAACCTACCACCCCAATAAAGTCTCTTGATATCAACATGAAATTTCATTTTTTTTCTATATAATTCTAGGCAACCAAAAGAGACCTTGAAAAATTCAATGAAAAGCATACCAAACACCAAACAAGTTCCCGAGCTTTAGAAAATTACTAATCGAAGACGGTTGCTGGGGATGAAATAACTGGTGATCAGAGATGACTGTTGAGGTTAATAAAATCGAGGATATATAAAATTTTTAGGGTTTAAAAAGAAGGCGATCATAGCTTTGAAAAAAGGGAAGTAAGAGAGAAGGAGAACCAATTACATGAATTTAAAATCCCGAACGAGAAGATCCCAAACCCAAATGAAGAAATCAAGGTCAAGTTTCGACAAACTGAGACCGATGGCAATTGATCTGAAGGTTAGTTTGGCATGTTTTAATTAGACTAGTTATAAATATTGTAGGTTTAGTTGGCACTTAAGCAACGACACTAAGTGACTCAAATTAAAGCATTATATAACATTGAGGACATTCCAATTTTAAAACTTTAGGAGCCAAAAAAAAAAAAAAATTTAAGGGGTGTAATTGCAATTTAAACCCTAAAATATTAGTCCATTCAGGGTAAAAATGTGCTTACTAGTGCTTAAATTGTGTTAACTAGTATTTTAAATGTTTAATTCTAGGTTGCTTCTCTTGATCGATTTATTTGACCAAAATCGTCATAAGACGATCGGGCGGGTTTAGTATGGGTTTGAGTTTTTCAAGTATAAATATGATGGATTTGGGATAGAATCTGAATTGATAGGCTTTGATATGTGAAATAGTTAGAGGGTTTGAGATTTGGGGGAATGTCATCTTAATCCCAATTTCTTGTCATTCCTAAACTTGAGAGAGAATGTCAGATTTTAAGTCAATTGTTTCAGTTAAAATTTTTAGAAAAATATCAATTTAAATCATTTTACTAAATAATTAATACAGCACTAATTAATGCATGAAAATAAATGTATTTTTCCATTAATTTATGGCAATGAATTTATAATTGGCTTTTGTTAATGAGTATGATAAGGGCATAGGTTAAGGTATATTTAATACTCTATTAAATAATATTTTTATACATTTATTTTTTTTAAAGTCAAATTGTTCAAAAATATTATATATATATATATATATATAAAGTAAAATTAAAAAAAAAAAAAAACTACATTGAAGGAATAATTATTCTATATTACGGAAGAACAATAAATATATGTCCTCCTTTTCACATAATATTCGATGATGGAGTCTTACTAATTCAATACATGGTGGGACTCACTATTTATGTGAGAGAGGGAGTACAAATTTATTATATTCCAAGAGAAATAAATAATTACAATAAATAATTTATTATATTTCAAGAGTACAAATTTACAATATTTTTACAAATTATTGGTGTGTCAAAATTTTACTAGTTCTCATTTATTTACTAGTAACAGATCGCCACTTAGGATATTTTTGTTAAGAAAAATTTGTAAATGTAGCATATCTTATTTGACCTTTGGTAGAGTGACACCTCATATTGTTGTGAAAAATATTATGAGATTTGGTTGTGTGTATAAAAGAACTTTTCACACTAGTTTTGGTTTAGGACTCCCAAAGAGGTTTAGTTCCAAATAAAGAGTCCAAATCCTCTGTCTCATCAATTGTGCTCCACTTCATGCTCCACCAATAAAATTTGGACAACTAACATTTTTCATTAAATGAGATATCTCATTAAATGAGACAACTAGCCTCTCTGTTTAAAGGCATAAACAATTAAGGTCCAGTTAAGCACAAATTAAAGAATAATAAATTCTTAATTATGAACAATAATACATATTAGAAAAATACTGGAACTACAAACTTTTTTACAAAATTTGTTTATAATCACTCACTACATTAGCAGTTTATAAAAAATTTTGTAACTCTAAAATTATCATAATATGTATTATTGTTCATAATTGGGCATTTATTATTTTAAAACTTGTGCTTAACTAGACCATAATTGTTTATTTATGCCTTTATTTGGAACTCAAAACTAAACTTTAGAAATAAGTGTGAATAACTGTGCAGGGTTTTTCTATAGGCACAACAAAAGTTCATGATATTTTCACAACAAGCAAAGATGTCACTCCACCATAAGTCAAATGAGATATGCTAAATCCTCAACGATTTCATATCAAATCATTTTTCCCTAAGTGATTAAAAGTTGTTACTGGTAAATAAAAATGTGATGCTAGTGAACCCAAATAAGAACCTTTAACAGCTTTACCACTTGTGAAATCGTTATAGACCTAGCATTACTCTAAGTCAAATAAAAATGAAATAAAATAATAAAATATTATATTTGATTCACTACAATTCAAAACAAGAATATTGTAAAAATGTATTAGCTCATATTTTTTTTGTTGAAAGTAGGATAGAATCACGCATGCCTTTATTTGGAATATTCATTATTCAGTATAGAACTAATGGTCTTTCTCTGAAAAAAAACTATTTAAAAAGAGTGAAAGTAAGAAAAAACCAAGCATGTCATGAGAAGTTTTTATTTTAGAGTATTTTATAAAAATCATATGAACTCCATGATTTTGATACTTATATCTTTTAACTTCTCATTAACATAATTTCTACCACGTTGACTATTCACCCATTAATTGCTCAATTCAACGAGTATTGAAATGCTTTTCATACTCAATTCAACAGCCAAGCGTTATTGTCCTTATTGTCTAAGGTTTTGAATACGTAAACGGTAGAAAGTTTAATTTGATTTAAACATGGGATTAAATGACAAGGCTACACCTTAGGTGTGTGTGTGTGTGTATATATATATATATTTGGTGTAAGCATTTTGAGATGTGAACAATTATTTTATTACTCCCTCTTCAAACATTTGTGTTAAATTATATTTAGAATGATATAGTATAGTATTGTGAGTTTCAGTTAGCTCAATTTGTAAAGTCTTTGATGGTTGAATAAAAAATCTAGTGTTCAATCCCTGCATACACCTTTGGTTAGAACTCTCTCTTAAAAAAAAATGTTATAGTATTTGAATATTAAATAATTAAAATGAATTAATATGACAATATAAATATAAAGATATAAGAGTTAATATGAAAGATAAGTAGTTAGTAAAATGTTTAATCTCACATTGAAAATGAGAGAAGAAACTCTTTTATTTGTTTTTAAGTGTGGTGATTAACAGACTAAAATGTATTGAAGTAGACATTATATGGATAAAGTTTAGCTACATAATTGGTTGTAGCCTAATGTTACAACACTACTCAATATCTCTTTATTGGAGGTGAATTTTGAGAATTTTCACATTTAAATTACATCTTCTTCTTATATTCTACATGCTTGCAAAATTTCTAGAAAATTAAAGATCAATAGCTATACCATCAATAAATTATTTAAATTACTAATTTTTAGAGTCTAAAACTATGCATAAAATATAAACTTATAGATCATATAATATATAATATCCGATTGACATAAAATTTGACATGTGTATTAAGAGTGTAAAAAACATGCAATTCAATAATTAGATTTTATAAATATGTAATAATGTTTATTTTATTGAGTAATGTTGTAGTCTAACCTTAGGCTACAACCAATTTTGTAACTAAACTCTGTTCATATTATATCTGTTAGTGTAAGGACCAAATTTGAATTCCTATCCCAAATATATGAATAGACTTAGGCCCAAAAAGCCCAAAGCAATGAATCTGTAGAGAAATGGATTAGAAAACTGGGCTTTAGTTAATCAAATAACAAATTAAGTAGGTTGATGGTGAAAGAATGAAGATGGACAATTGTAGAATGAGTAATAAATGTCCTCGGCAATATCTGAGGAGACTGGTTCTTATATAATGATCTTAGATGGGGTTACAAGTTTGGTTCTAGATTGCTACAATATTTCACTCTCTATTTTCCAATCACTTTTTCTTGCTACCTTTCTTTCCTTTTATACTCCTTTTCCGTTTCATTCTTATCTTCTATGTGCATGTCAGATGGTTGGTCTTAATACTTGTCCCATCAACACCTCCCATAAGTCTTCATGTCGTAGCTGTAAGATTGAAATCCACTGTTTAGGTATCACTTCCATATTAATGCGGCTAGGGAGTTAACTGCAGTGCATTTAATGCAGAGGTTGCAGCTTTCTCCTTAGATATTTTAGGATCTTTCCATGTCTTGAGTTTCCATAGTGCTTATCCATATCAACTAAGTGTTTTTATGAAGTTTCTTCGGATAGCAGACCATCTCTACGGACCTCGGCCTCAGTCAGCCGAGGTGGTTCTTATTCTCGACACAATCCCCTAGGTCATTATGATCTAAATTGACTTCTCCGTTTGTCAATATGATCCCTTTTGACAGCGTTTACCCCCTTCTCGGACGCTTTTAGTCCTCAGCCTGGGCCTTAGGTCAATTATATACCCAAATAATGGGATCCGGGGCTCAAGGCCCCCACAATTAGATTGTTGTATCCTTTTGAGACAAGTCAAATAAGATTTGTATCGGTTACAAAGTTTAGTTAACCAAAACCAAGGGTTGTATTTTTTTTTTTTCAAAGAAATCATATTCATAAGTATTTTATTTAGTTTCTCAATTTGACATATCGAAAAGCCCGTAGACGATATCTCAAAGAAATCATATTCATAAGTATTTTATTTAGTTTCTCAATTAACACACCAAAAACCTAGTAGACGACATGTATCGTCTCAAGAAAGCGACCTAGTTTGTGTATCAACTCCGCCACCTAAATTCATGCTAATTTCTTTATATTATTTTATTCAATTTTGGAGCGAGTTAATATCTCAACTTGTTCTCTAATTTTATTGTAAATTTTTTTTAATAAATACCATTATCTAAATCACTAGTATTTTGTAAATTATGAATTGTAATTTATTTATTAATTTAAGTCCTAGGTTAATAATAGAAAGAAACTTTCAAAAACAGAAATATTTCGGAAATAAATTGCTTATGCCTTTATGTGTATAATATTTATTTATATTACATTAAATAAAAAAAAGGGTTTCACTTTTCTTGATTCCTTGTGTATTATAAAACTTAAACAAGTCGTGGATACACCTAATAATTATTCAAATTTAAATGCAATGTTTATCGGGCTGCCGGCCGCAAGAGGAAGCTTGGATTGACTTGAATTGATATTCATACGGCGTGGAAAACGCTACGTAATAAAAATTACATACTGTGCCATAAAGCAATATAGATTTTATATAGATTTTTTTTGGTTCAAACTAGATTCTAGGACATAAAACATTAATTGTTTTTGTGGTTAAAGATAAGAATAATACTAATCAAATCTTTGTGTTTCAAAATAAAATATGATTATTATAACAACTCAAAGATTGTATGATTGACTACATTAATTAGTGGGGATTTTTTCAATCTCATCTCATGTTGACATATATATATAATTCGGATTATATTAATGGGTGCCCTAAATGCAATTCTTAATAAACTATTTAAAAAAAAATTATATTACTTTCATAAAAAAATATAAAAAGTTTCTTAAATTCTGCCATGTGGATTTTTTGTTATGGGATGGAAGAATATTTTTTAGTTAAGTAGTCACATGGCTGAATCTTAAAAAGAAAATCTAAACAATCTTAAAAAAAGAATTTAAGGAATAGCATCTAAGATACTGTACCTAATTTTTATTCTTATGTATTTTCCTAGAATTAATGGTTGTTACACGTGAAAAAAAAAAAAAAAAATCCCCTGCCGACTAAAACTTGAGTTTACATGTACAGTACTGTGCAGTGAATCAGTACATGTAAAAGAGTGACAACTCGGAATTTCACACTGAGATATCGCCAATGTTATAAAGCATGCAAACAAAGTTGATGATTTTCTCCATTGAAAAAGTGGGGTATGTATCAGTGTATATTCTTATATTCTTTATGTTCATATATTATTATTATTTAAATCCTAACAATGTTCATAAAGCTTAATATGGTCTAAATTAGTGTAAAATCTACTAAAGAAAACCCAAATGACAGCATAAAATATGTATAGAATTTTTTTCTTTTTTCTTTTTTATAAAAAAAAAAAATCGTGGAAGAAATTATTCTTACTCTTTATGTTCATATATTATTATTTTTTTATTAAAAAAAAAAAACAAACAAACAATGTTCATAGAGCTTAATACGGTCTAAATTAGTGTAAAGGCAAGGCAACCTAATTAATAACTATATAAATTATGTATTGAATTTCCTTTTNGGCAAGGCACCTAATTAATAACTTTATAAAATTATGTAGAATTTCCTTTTTTGAAAAATAAAAAAAATAGTAATAATAAAGGCAGCTAACCGACGAGCTGTCGATAAATCTGGCCAGCTGTGCCTCACTCTCTATCTCAGTCTATCATGAATTTACATTTTGTTTTTTTAATTCCTCATGCTCGGATTCTATCAACCTAGAATATATTCATGTGCTACAAAATGAGGACCATATATATGTGCCACTTGAGTGGTAGCAATACTTGGTTGCGTGGTCCGTGCTGAGACATATATATATATATATATCATGACATGAAAAAGTTTACGAATATCTTAAAAATATTGGTTTAAGAATTATTTTTAGAAACGTTTTATAAAAAAATGATAAAGCGATTAACTTTTTTTTGATAACTTTTGTAAACCTAAGGAATAACACCTAATTACTGTACCTAAATCTTGCCCAATACGTAAACACCCTATGCACTTAGTGTGTGTTTGGCTCTAACTTAAAAAGTCAGCTTATTTTACTATTCAACTTATTTTGCTACTATTCATGACTCCATTGTACTTTTTGGTACTATTTATGAATTCTACGATACTATTTCAGTTACTTTTACTTTTATTTACAGTACTTTCAGTAAAAAGTTTTCAATTTAGCAAAATAAGCGGATTTCAAACAGACCCTTAATACGAAATTTTACCTGGAATTAAAAAAAAAAAAAAAAGGTGAACCAATAATAATAGAATTAATTAAAATAAATATATGAAAAACTTAGGTTTGTTGAAAGAGCTAGCAACATCACTTACTGTAATTGATAAAATTACTGTACTAATTTTTATGTTTTAGTGGTAATCATTCCTTTTTTTTTTTTTAATATAAAAGTTCCATCAACTTATTAAGGATAAGAAGTAATGAAGTTTGACATATAAATTTATGATATATTAAAGAAACTGAAAGCTAATCAACACAGTTATTGATTAAGTACATCTACTTTTCTTTTCTTTTTTGGTAAATAATGCTAATTTCTTTTCTTTTTTTTTAAAAAAAAAATAAGTGAAAATGGAGAAATTTAAAGTAATGTTTTCCTTAAGAAATAATGCCATCTTCTTAATATCTCGATATGATGCAAGGTTTAGCCATCTTCTTAATATACTATGAGATTGCGTTACCGACGAAGAGAGTGATTTTAATTCTTGGGTCTTGTTAATAGATGCCCTTAGAGAATTTGTTAATGAACTATTTTGGGGAAAAAAAATATTATAATTTTAAGAATGTTTTAATACCACTTTCATGGAAAATATAAACATTTGTAAAAAAGTTTTTATTTTTTATTTTTTATAAAAAATTTCTAAAAATATATATAGATCATTAACAAATGCCCTTAAAGTATTCATTAATATTTCTTAGTTTTTAATGAGTGTTTAACTAATCAAATTATGAACAGAATGATGCAAAATAAGTAACAATATCCCATATCACCTTCCAAACTAATCATTCCTATAAGACAGTCACTACGTACACGGCAATACAATCTTGTGAAGCAAAAGGTTCATCGGCAGTCGGCAGTGCACATTATAGATATTTAATTTAGTGATGAAAATTGGAATTGTCATTCTAAGAACTTTAACTTCCGTCTTCCAATCATATACAATACAGTCTTATTTTTTTTTTGATAAACATACAATACAGTCTTATAGAAAGTAAACGAGCATAGAAAGTCAAGCTTTGTAACATGGAGGCTAGCCCAATGTACATATCTTCTTTTCTCACAAACTTTGTAAATTGAGCTTCATATATAGCATACCCTTTTGGATAAGTTTCTTTAAAAACCTTCTCTTTTCTCTCTGTGGCTGTTAAAAATATTTAGTATTCTAAAAAAAATATATATATATATATATACATATAATGACTTCTCTTTTCTCTCTGTGGCTGTTAAAAATATTTAGTATTCTAAAAAAAATATATATATATATATATACATATAATGTGGGAATGCTTTACTTATGATCCATAAAGAGATATATTAATATATAATGCTATATTTAAAGTTGTACCATACGTACGGGTGGATGAACAAAATTGAGAAAGACTATTGAAATCATCTATATTATTACCCAAAAAAGAAAAAGAAAAAAAAAGAACAAACAAACATTGTCAACAGTCATTGATCTTTCTTAATCTTCACCTAATATCCCTGTGTTAGTCAATAAGATATGGATCTTATAATCAATGACAATGTTAATGTTAATTATAGTTAAATTAAATTTCAAATTGTAAATGATCTCATCTCACACATCACTATGAATAACATTCGCCACCATTTTACTGTGTTAAAAATTAAAAATGTAATTTTTCAGTTTTCTTTCTTTTGCTAAAGAGAAAAGTTATAAACAATGGCTATTTTTATTGGTATAAAGCTGAACAAGAATCACATTAATATTGTTGTTGGTGTACACTAAAGAAGGGATAATTTGGTCGTTGATAGTGCAGTTATCTTTATCTTTACAGAAATTAGATTCTCCAATACTTTTGGTATACATTTATCTTTACAGAAATTAGAGTCTCCAATACTTTTGGTATACATATAATATATAGTATTAGATTGTAATTGAAGGGAGTGCATTTCAAAGCATTGATTTGCCTTTCTATCTCATATACTTTATTCACTATTATAATTCAATTATTTTCCATGCAAGTATATTAATTATAGGGCAAAGTTGATAGGTGGAATTGAAGGTCCATGGTACACATGGAAATGATGTGTACCATCTACTAAGTCTCCTAAAATCTCACTAGATATGTTTTGGGTCTCATAATGATGTAGTCAATAAACTTTTATCTCTCAATCACTTGTCTTGTGGAATGTTTGTGTTTGTGCTCAAGTTGAACTAGACACCATACCTTATTATATCTATCTCACGCCTATATTAAAACTTGATCCCTAAGGTTGTCTGCACATTCTACTTCTGTCTCACTCAAATGTGAGAGATAGAGTCCTTCAAAGTTGTTCATATGATACGTTGGCCAAATGTAATAAATGTAACATTATTTAAGAAAGTAAAATAACAATGAAAATTTTCCTTTCTCTAGAACAAAAATCTATTTATATAATTAAAGCCAAAATTGAGAGAAAATCTAATTAGATTCTTGNTAAAAAATAGAGAGAGAGAGAGAGAGAGAGAGAGAGAGAGAGGGAGTAAAACTTATTATTGACTTAAAATATGTATAACTCTTACACAAGGTATAATTTGAACTCATATATATGTGTAATTGTCATTGTTTTTAAATAATACTAAAGATACAAACTATTTTACAAAAAAATTTACAAACTGCTGATATAATGAGTGACTATTGGTAAATGAAAAAGTGATATTAATAGTGAGCCCAGACGAAAATCAATAAGAAGTTGGCCACATCAACATTTTGTAAAAATGTTGTAAAATAATTTGTAACTATAGCATTACTCTATTTTTAATTGCACCGTGTATATGCACAGGTTATATGCTAGATTTAGAATAAAGTTTGGCTTCAATCAACAATAAAAAGATGATATGTGTTCACTTACTAAATTAAACTTAATTGATTATATACAATTATTCAAATGAGTCCACTTCCTTCAACTCTTGCTCAAATTAACCATGCCTTCTGGGGTTCTTAGTTTATCCGCCACTTGAAGCACATGTGCATCAAGAAAATGTCAATGTGTTGTCATGAAAAAGGAATTGACAATACCAATCTCTCATAATTTACTTCTCGTTTTAGCTAATTTTAGCACGCTTAATTACAATCATACAGCATATAAAGTTGAAAATTTCAGAGGGGCACAAAGTGTCCCTCTTTACATGGTCTCTATAACCCACATATATAAGGTTCTCAGGTTCTTTCTTTTTGGCTCATGAAATTTTTTATTGGTGCAAAACAATATTGAGATAAATTCTTTAGTAGATGTATAGATTTCATGGTTCATACTGATACAAAAGTAGTAGTAAAGAACGACGAAAAGAATTTGTCACATTTAAATCACCATCATTTGTGCAATATTTAATTAAGAAATTGTATGATTAACTTATCGTTCAGAGGACAAATGTTATTAGATTTTGATATTTGAGATGTGTCCCCATCACCATTATAAGAAACAAGGAAGTTTTAATGAAAGTTCGTAGTAGTTAGTTGTGGTCCCAACTTTCCTCTTTAATTACATTATTTCTTCTGAGTTCTGATTCCCACCAAACTCGAAAAGAGCCGAATGGCAGAGAAGAAAAAACACCACTCAGCTAACATTTCACAGTAATACACAGATTATTGATCATGAACCTATACACTTAATCGTAGAATTAGAGTATATTTGGATACTATTTTTTTTTTTTTGGCTGAAAACTGAAAATTTATTACTGAAAATACTGTAACAAAATAATTTTTAAATATGTAAATAGTACTGTAAGACCCAAATTTTGTTAAAAATCTATGTTTGAATGACTTTTGTGGGTCTATGAACAATACTCATTGGACCCACAGACAAAATGCAAAACGCAGGAAATGCGCATTCAGCGCTATCCAAACTCACACTTAATAGTCATTTTCCACATGCTAACCACTTGCTTATGCATGACAATTTACTTTAAGACAGCTGATTCATATTGGTCCAGACAGGATGACCGAGTTGCTAAGATGATGCACGGATAATTTATTTGGGGTATTATACCCGTGTTGTAACAGTATCCTATTTACCGTATTTTATTATAATTTTTCAAAAATTACTCATATCACCGTATTATACCCATATTCATACTTGTGTCCGTACATCCTACCTGAGTGGCTTATGTGGCTTATAAGCACACCTAGTGCAAGCTATGAATATAATAATTTTCATAATTTTTTTTTACAACTATTGATGTAACAAATTTGATTGAAACAATATCACTTTCACATAAGTATCCCATTAACATAATTTTTATTTAACTCGCCACGTGAACTATTGGAAACAAAATTGTAAAAGAATGGTTATGCCCTAAAGATTATTGAAGGTATGTTTACTTAGAGGTCTTCGCTTTGGATTCTTTTTAACACCTTTTTACAATATATTTCAGTGTTCTGTATGCCTAATCATTCCTATTATCATAGTAAACCAGGTAAGACTCCAAAAAAAGATGCATATTGCATATACTACTCGTTTCTATTATAATAAATGAGAGAAAGATGAGGCAGGTCCACTTTGATCAAATCCAATCTCATAAAACTATACAGGGACTTGGATGCTTGCTTTAATGGCTTTATTAATACAAGTGTTTGTGGGTCAGTCATCTAAGTTTCCTTATCAATAACTAGTTGGATTACACTGGCCTAGTCTAATTCAGTTGTCAAATATATGTCACGTTTCAAGGTGTAACCACTTCTGCAAGTTAATAAAACTTGTTTTGCAACGCTGATGCCTTGCTTCTTGGCAGCTAGCTAGATAAACCATCATTTTCTTCAACTAAATTCCAATAAACGATTCTAATTATTAACTTAACGACAAACTGTATTGGGAGAAAATCTTAAAATCTTATGTTAGGTTCTAAGACTTTAAGAACTAATGTATTAGAACTTCAATTTATATTATGTTGGCAAACCATGATCAAAACATAGTGTCTAGGTTTAGGCTTGCTCAAAGTGTGTTTATGTGTAAAATTGGAATCGAGTGATTGTAGAATTTATTGGACAAAATCTGTAAGGCTCGATCAATCGAAAATTAGGCTCTATCAATCGAACCATGTGCAAATTTATTTTTCTCCAGAAATTCTAATTTAGCCCAAGCCCGTTTGATGTATAGGGTTTTGTGTTTTACTCAAAGTATAAAAGGAAAAACCCTAGTTACGTTTAAGAAGTCTTTTAAGTGTTGTATGTTGAATCTTCTGTGAGATTTAGAGGTGTTTACATTTATACACACACATAGAGTTGTCAAGATCAAGATTCAATTCAAGAACTTGATGATCTCTTCAGTTGTTGCATAAAGAACTTTAAAGAAGATCTGAAACCTTTGAGTGGAGTTTCAAAGTCACAAGTAGGAGAACTTGTGGTTGCAATGGATCAAAGAAAGAAGTAGTCTGTGGACTCGGAGCTGTCATGTGGTCGTGGTAATAAGTTTTCTACTTAAGGTAGCAATAGGATGTTAGTGGTCTAAGTTTTATTATAAAAATTTCAATTCTTTCATAGTGGATCTGTTTTACCTTAAGAATAACTAGGTTAAATCATTCCAAGTTTTTTACCAGTTAGGTTTTCTTGGGTTATCATATCGTTGTGTTTTTTATATTTTTGCATTATTTACATGATATGATTTTATTGTATTAACCTAAAACTGAATAATTTATCTAAGTAATCGCTTTGCTAAATAACTAGGTTAAACGATTTAGAGATCTAAAAACGTAACATCTTATATAAACAAACTCAATGTACTTCATCATCAAAATGATCCTAATAACGACGCCTAAGTAGGATTTTGTTCTTCCTTATATCTGTGGAACAACTTGAACATATTCAAATGTGAATAGGCCAAATATTAAATGTTAATAATGTTGAGCTATATATATATATATATATATAGAGTTTAATTTGTATTTAGCCTTCTCTGTGTGAGATATAAATACCGACAATGATGTTGCGCTGCGGACGCAACGGCGTCTTTTGATTATCTCTCTAGAAAGTGCATCAAATTAGCTGTGATACAGCGAATTGTACAAAGTCCTCATGATGCATGAGAAATAATGCACTTTACTCATAATGTAGTTCACGTGTCATGAAAGAATGACCATATATAACACTCACAGTAACCAGTTGCGTAATAAACTGGTCAGTGATTGACTAATTAAGAGAAAATTCATATAATTTCCTAGCACTGCACATTTCTGGTACAAAATGTATGAGAATTAAGAACATCTAGAGTGATTGGAAGCTCGAAAAATGTTGAACTTCCTTTTCAGTTTTCTTTTCGCTGGTAAGACAAAGTACATATGGAATTGTCATCCTAACCAGACATTAGACCAGGTCTCATGATGTAGGTACGAGCAACCTAATCAGTTAATCATGCTCTCTTTTCAAGTCCTGTGGCTGTGCTGTCAACCATTCATCCCGTAAAACCAAAACCTTTCTTTTCTTTTCTCTTTTCTCGCTGAAAAACAAAACCTTTCTTGATCTTCAATTATAAGTCCAAATAATGGTACAACTGTAATGAAAGATCCAGGACATCTTTAACATGTGCTAGGTTAGCCAATTAATTTTTATGCTCCATTCATTTTCTAGTCTACAAAATAAGTTTAAATAAATATATATCACTAACCCTTTTGGCCAAGAACGAAAAAAGCCAAAAGAAAATTGTCGGTCACTTTCCACGGTCAAGAAACTATTCCCTAGTTCTAATATTTTGTCATGATTTTAAGGCTATTCTTTCCTATTGTGAAAACCTAAAGGTCAACAACTTGATGTGCATATTATTCTTGTCTTTCCTTTTTTTTTTTCTAAACACGTTGTGATTGAGTGATGAATTTTTTAAAATTTTATAATAATAATGATAATAATAAATTTTTTTTTGATAACATTAAGTTTTTTTTTATATATAAATTACAAATTACACTCTTAAAATTTGAGAGTGTTTAAATTTTACATCTTAAAATTTTAAAATTTTAATTTTAACCTCTAAAATTTGGGGTGAAATATAATTGACTCTAAATTGATTATTTACTTTTAAGTTTTTTGATTGGCTTATTTAAAAATAAGTCCGATTAATTAATTAATTATTTTTAAAAATATTTTGTAAAAAATTGAATTGTCAAATATATGTCACGTTTCAAGGTGTAACCACTTCTGCAAGTTAATAAAACTTGTTTTGCAACGCTGATGCCTTGCTTCTTGGCAGCTAGCTAGATAAACCATCATTTTCTTCAACTAAATTCCAATAAACGATTCTAATTATTAACTTAACGACAAACTGTATTGGGAGAAAATCTTAAAATCTTATGTTAGGTTCTAAGACTTTAAGAACTAATGTATTAGAACTTCAATTTATATTATGTTGGCAAACCATAATCAAAACATAGTGTCTAGGTTTAGGCTTGCTCAAAGTGTGTTTATGTGTAAAATTGGAATCGAGTGATTGTAGAATTTATTGGACAAAATCTGTAAGGCTCGATCAATCGAAAATTAGGCTCTATCAATCGAACCATGTGCAAATTTATTTTTCTCCAGAAATTCCAATTTAGCCCAAGCCCGTTTGATGTATAGGGTTTTGTGTTTTACTCAAAGTATAAAAGGAAAAACCCTAGTTACGTTTAAGAAGTCTTTTAAGTGTTGTATGTTGAATCTTCTGTGAGATTTAGAGGTGTTTACATTTATACACACACATAGAGTTGTCAAGATCAAGATTCAATTCAAGAACTTGATGATCTCTTCAGTTGTTGCATAAAGAACTTTAAAGAAGATCTGAAACCTTTGAGTGAAGTTTCAAAGTCACAAGTAGGAGAACTTGTGGTTGCAATGGATCAAAGAAAGAAGTAGTCTGTAGACTCGGAGCTGCCACGTGGTCGTGGTAATAAGTTTTCTACTTAAGGTAGCAATAGGATGTTAGTGGTCTAAGTTTTATTATAAAAATTTCAATTCTTTCATAGTGGATCTGTTTTACCTTAAGAATAACTAGGTTAAATCATTCCAAGTTTTTTACCAGTTAGGTTTTCTTGAGTTATCATATCGTTGTGTTTTTTATATTTTTGCATTATTTACATGATATGATTTTATTGTATTAACCTAAAACTGAATAATTTATCTAAGTAATCGCTTTGCTAAATAACTAGGTTAAACGATTTAGAGATCTAAAAACGTAACATCTTATATAAACAAACTCAATGTACTTCATCATCAAAATGATCCTAATAACCACGCCTAAGTAGGATTTTGTTCTTCCTTATATCTTTGGAACAACTTGAACATATTCAAATGTGAATAGGCCAAATATTAAATGTTAATAATGTTGAGCTATATATATATAGAGTTTAATTTGTATTTAGCCTTCTCTGTGTGAGATATAAATACCGACAATGATGTTGCGCTGCGGACGCAACGGCGTCTTTTGATTATCTCTCTAGAAAGTGCATCAAATTAGCTGTGATACAGCGAATTGTACAAAGTCCTCATGATGCATGAGAAATAATGCACTTTACTCATAATGTAGTTCACGTGTCATGAAAGAATGACCATATATAACACTCACAGTAACCAGTTGCGTAATAAACTTGTCAGTGATTGACTAATTAAGAGAAAATTCATATAATTTCCTAGCACTGCACATTTCTGGTACAAAATGTATGAGAATTAAGAACATCTAGAGTGATTGGAAGCTCGAAAAATGTTGAACTTCCTTTTCAGTTTTCTTTTCGCTGGTAAGACAAAGTACATATGGAATTGTCATCCTAACCAGACATTAGACCAGGTCTCATGATGTAGGTACGAGCAACCTAATCAGTTAATCATGCTCTCTTTTCAAGTCCTGTGGCTGTGCTGTCAACCATTCATCCCGTAAAACCAAAACCTTTCTTTTCTTTTCTCTTTTCTCGCTGAAAAACAAAACCTTTCTTGATCTTCAATTATAAGTCCAAATAATGGTACAACTGTAATGAAAGATCCAGGACATCTTTAACATGTGCTAGGTTAGCCAATTAATTTTTATGCTCCATTCATTTTCTAGTCTACAAAATAAGTTTAAATAAATATATATCACTAACCCTTTTGGCCAAGAACGAAAAAAGCCAAAAGAAAATTGTCGGTCACTTTCCACGGTCAAGAAACTATTCCCTAGTTCTAATATTTTGTCATGATTTTAAGGCTATTCTTTCCTATTGTGAAAACCTAAAGGTCAACAACTTGATGTGCATATTATTCTTGTCTTTCCTTTTTTTTTTTTCTAAACACGTTGTGATTGAGTGATGAATTTTTTAAAATTTTATAATAATAATGATAATAATAAATTTTTTTTTGATAACATTAAGTTTTTTTTTATATATAAATTACAAATTACACTCTTAAAATTTGAGAGTGTTTAAATTTTACATCTTAAAATTTTAAAATTTTAATTTTAACCTCTAAAATTTGGGGTGAAATATAATTGACTCTAAATTGATTATTTACTTTTAAGTTTTTTGATTGGCTTATTTAAAAATAAGTCCGATTAATTAATTAATTATTTTTAAAAGTATTTTGTAAAAAATTGAAAAAATAATTAAAAAACTAGTAACTTTTTTTTTATTTTTTCATAAAATTTTCATAAAATAATTAATGCAAAAATTTATAAAATACTGTAGTTTATTCCGTAAAACCTTTAAAAAAAAGCATTTGAATTGAATAATTTCGATATAGAAGAAAACTATGTAATATCACATCATATAATTGGTCAAACTGACAAAGGCTGAGGAATGAGAGTAAAACTCTTTCTTTGATAAAAGTGCCATTCATACCGACAAAATCTTGGAATTAGAGCTTTGTAAAAAAGAACATAACTATGCATGGTCAATTTTCTAGGCTCCACGGAACGAGAGTCAAACTCATTGGTACTGAACAATTTATTTTTATTCAGAACTATGATTGATTCTTTATGGACCCAGTACGGGGCTAACTTGCGATGTACTGTCTAATATGCACCACGGTGTAACACATTAAGTACGAAACCCAGCCCATGATTTCTATAGATCAGGCTTTAATAAGCCCTTCCCTGACTTACATTTATAATGTCAGCTACAGCTTGAGTATTTCTTTCCCTCTCTCTTCGCAAACAAGAAAGGCTCCGAACACAAAAGCCCAGCCCAACCCTATAACTCAATTGCTCAACCATCAAAGTGGGTTGGGCTCCTGTTAGTCCAAAGGGTAATGTTTGTTAAACTTTTTTTTTTTTTTTTTGCGAAGATAGTGGGTCCGTTTGGATAGCACTTATTGTTGCTGAAAGTTGATAAAAACTGATTGTTGCTGAAAACACTGTAGCAAAATAATTTTTAAATGTGTGAATAGTGTTGTGGGACCCACTTTTAATATTAAAAATGACGTGAACAGTGCGTAAACAGTATACGCACAGTACTTTTTGTCCCCAAAGTCAACAAATGCGGAAGGAAAAAAAAAAGAAGAGAAAACGCGAGAACAGAAACGTGCCGCAGCTTAACGCTGTATCCAAACCCAGTCAGTGTTTGTTAAACTTGTGCGAAAACTTTTCTTAATCTGAAATCGTAACTTTAAGTTAAAGAGTGTGTATAAGATAATTTATCTTAGTAGAAATTAAAAACTATAAACCCTGCCTTTTTTACCCCTCCCCTGACAATCTGATAGAACTCTCCTTTCTTCTAGTAAGAACTTAGAATCTCAATTATGAAGGACACAATCACACAAATTGTAGGATACATCCCCCAATATGTATGATACATATATTAACCAATTTACATGTGAAAAAACTCCGAAGCTTTGTTAACACGCAACAAATCAGTATTCATTAACAAGTAAGTTTCATATAGCAAAAGAAAAACAATTTCCCATGGCAAAAGGTGTTTATAGAAGGGAGTCTGCACACAACAATTCACCTGCACGTGTGATTGATCTGGTACCTCAAATCCTAGTCCAATGATGTGCCACACCCACATATACTAACCAAATTTCAATTTTGATTAAAAAAAGAGACTTTTTTTTAGACTTGTGGACGACTAAATTTTGAGTTTGAAATAAAGTCAAACAAGTAAAATAGTTTCACAAATGTGTATTTGTATTGATGAATATATGGTATAATTCTCTGTAATTACAAAAGAATGATTCTCTGATTTGATCTCCTTGAAAGATTTGTTGATTGAAATTGTGGTATTGTGATTTTGATTTGAACAACAAATATCATTCAATTTGGCTAAAGAATGGATTGAAGATCTTTGAAACAAAACTACAACGAATCTCTGACTATGAGCTTGTTATAAATCTTTTGTTCTTAGCATTCTTCGTGTGTTCTTCGCTTATTATTCGTCTTCGAAGGTATGCGGTGAAAGTTATTTGGGGTTTTAGAGGCTTGAATCCGTAGAGTTTCACTAATTTATGGTTTCTTGAAGTTTATGGAGGCTTTTGAGCTTGATTCTAGTGAACTTTGAGATCTAGGAAGATGATTTCTCTTTGAATGTTCCTTATATTCGAAGGTTTGAGGCGAAAGTTCTTTGAGAATTTGGAGGCTTGAATCCGTAGAGCTTCACCAATTTGTAGTTTCTTGAAGTTTCTGGAGGCTTTTGAGCTTAATTCCAGTGACCTTTGAGATCTAGGAAGATAATTTGGATGATTTCTCTTCAAATGTTCTTCGTATTTGAAGTTGAAGTTCTTGAAGTTCCTGGAGGCTTCAGGGCTTGATTCCAGCAGAGTTTTTGTACTTCTGAATCTTCTTTGATGCTACTTGTGCTTTAGATGTTTTGGTGTCTTCCAAGATCTCTCCCAAGATGTCTTGGTGTCTATCCCAAGATGTGTTGGTGTGTACAAATGCCTAGGAAGGTTTCTATTTATAGGAATTTGGGGGTAGGTGAGCAACACATGACGAAGTCTGATTGGTGACATATGTCACAGTCTGATTGGAGGATTTTTAAAACTTTTTCTCCAAGACACATGGCATTGTTTGATTGACCGAAATGTCTTGATTTTTAAGGTGACACATGTCAGCAATTGATTGGATCACTTATGTCATCGCTTACAAGGCCCGAATGTCATTGCTTACAGGTGTTGATGTGTGGCATGTGTCATTGCTTACATGCACTGATGTGTGATTGGCATTTCACATGCTTTTTTTTTTTTTTAATGTTTTTATTTCATGATATTTGGTAAATTTTTGTTAGTTCCTAAATGGTGATGGTAGAAACTAGTTGTAATACGTTAACGCTTCGTAATTGACTATACTTTGTGGACTTGGTAATATGATGTGTCAACTTGTAATAGGTCGGAAATTTTCCCTCTCTATAAGACTGTAAAGTTATGATAAAAATTATGTTTTATGGTGGCTTCAATTCTGTGTCAAATTTAATTATAATTATGTTCAATCATTTCCATGTATTTTTGTGAGATTTAATGTAAGGGTTGTGTATGAGAGTCTGGTGAAGAATCTGTGAAGATGAAAAATTCGCGACTAGCTCATAAGTGCCAACCGGTGAAATAGGTCACATGAGAAGCACATGCTAGAATTTGAAGGGTTTTTAACAGGCTGGATTTTGCAAGTCATTCGTAACTCAGGCCAAGTCGCAAGTGACTCTCGAAACTCTTTGTCTGATTATTTTAATTGCATCATTTTACATACCTTTACTAATACTATATAAACCCTCATTACTCACGAAATTGTAAAGGAGAATAAGAAATCTTTACAATAAACTTTTGAGAAAGTAAACCATAGCCAAACACTTGAAAGTTAAAGATTGTTTACCTATAATCCTCTACATCTGTTGGAAATTTAGACCCCTTAAACAACCAGATTGCGTAGCCTAGATTAATTAGCCAAGTTGTTACTTAGTCAAATTAAGCAATTCTAGGTTAAAACAATCCAAACAATCATATCAAGAATATAAAGCAGCGGAAAATAAATAACACAAGATATGATCACCCAGGAAACCACACGGTAAAAACCTGGGGAGGATTTGACCCACCGATCCTCAAGGCTAACCTGAATTCACTATGAAAGAATTGAAGTTCGTACAAAAGGACTACAAGCTCCCCGCTCGACTTCCTAATGCTACCCACCAGTAGAACTTCCTGACACGACCACGCGCAGGCTCCGAATCCACGGACTACTTCTTTCTTGAATTCTTCAATCAGCTACAAGCTCCCCGCTTGCTTTTCTTTTAATCTTCAATGGCAGCAACCTTGTTGATCATCAAGATGTAGAAAATATCTCTACCTTGAAAACCCTAAGTTTATGTGAAGGAAAGCTCCTCTAAGATCTCACAAGAGATTCACATAAACAGCAAATATGAGCAACAAAGACTTAGAGAGGTTTGGGTACAAAACCCTAAAAATAAAAGGAGGCACAAGAGGCACTCTAATCTCTCTCTCTGAAGTCCCAAAAACGTTCTAGGGTTTTCCTTATATATCGAAGTGTTTTACTTGAACCCCAAGACGTTTAAATAGAGTTTGGGCTGAACTGGAACTCTGCAGAAAAATAAATCTGTACGTGGTTCGATCGATCGAGTCTAATTTTCGATCGATCGAGCCTTACAGATTTAGTCCAATAAATCTGCACTCACTCGATTCCAGTTTTACAAATAAACATACTTTAAGCAACCTAAACAAGACTAAACAACCTATTTTGATCATGGTTTGCCAACAATACAAATTAGAGTTCTAAATAAATAAATTCCTAAACTTTACAACCTAACAACATCATTTCTCTAAAGTTTCCATTTCTCCTACCTCTCTATCTATACATCTTTAAAAGGTTCTTAGTTCAAACACTTACGACTTACCTCACCCATTTTAAGTGTTAAGAGAAATTTTGGTACATCTGAGAAGTATTGAAAGAAGCAATTAAGTGGCAAATGCAATCAAACGAAATTGTGAAATTCGAATAATTAGTAAAGACAAGACTCTGAAAAATCCATTTATAACTAAAGTTTGGAAAACTTAAGTACATTAAATAGGTTAAGACTTAGAAGGCCTTTTTGATATTCATAAACTATAACTTATTCATTAATGGATCAATTTCGACTTAGAAGACTGCAAAAAAAAAAAATCTTTTTGATATTCGTGAACTTCAACTTATTCATTAGTGAATCAATTTTGACTTAAATGACCACAGAAGTTATTTGCCGAAAACTTTAATTTTCTCTTCAATAATACATCTTGATATTATATTATGTTTATATCTCTCTTTCCTACACTTTAACCTTTATATTTATTACTTATTGTCCTTACTTATTCCTTAAGAGTAATGTTTCGATTTATTGCGTATCTTTTTTGTCCCGCACTTAATTAAATTATAATAAAAATAACTACACCGTAATTTAAAATTAGGGACCTAACAAACAAACATGAGTGTTTCTACTCTAATTGAGCTATCGTAGACTTTCAAGTCATAGATGATCTTGATGACTTGATCCTACAAAAAAATTGAGCTCATGAGATAAAATGAGAGAATGCATGAGACATGCACCAACAAATTCCACTCGCCCTTGAAAAAAAAAATGCTCAGACAAAATATAAGTAAGTTACCATAATGCTTAACACAAAGTTAAAATACCATTAATTACTTCATTCCCTTACAACCCATGTTAGACCAACGAAACAAAAACAAAACAAAACATATGCAAAACCAGGTGAACCTTCACAAACTCACATATTCCAAAATTTCTCAAACATTCAAGTGAGGATCAACCTCAATTCTAGCAACCCCTTTTTTTTCCTCAACAACCTTAGGTACCTCCACAACCCCAACAACCAAGCCCGCCACCTCACTCTTCTCACCCTTCAAAATCTTCTCCTCCTCTTCCTCGTCAACATAGTTTGGGTCCTTCTCATCTATCGCAGGAGGCACTTCTGACAACTCGCTCTCAGCTATATCATCGGGGCCTTCCCACGTGTACTTGCCGCCATGTCCAGACTTCGGTGGTGGCTTCCCAATTCCTATCCCATCAGCTGGGTGTCGATCCATGCGTAGCACACCCTTGTCCATCAGCTTCTTCTCTACGTACTTGAGAGTGTCTATCTTGTGAGTGTTCACTTCGGTTTTCTCTACTCTCTTTCTTCCTTCCTCGTCGCCGCTCACCGCTCGGATTGTCACTGCTTCCTCCTTCTTGTCGTCGACAATGGGCTTCGTCGTTTTCTTCATCTTTTGCTGTGATGTTTCTGGATTCTGAGATGAAATTTTGAAAGGTATTGTTGTGGGTGTTTGTGTT
The DNA here is from genome assembly GCF_002906115.3 of Quercus suber. Taxonomy (NCBI): domain Eukaryota; kingdom Viridiplantae; phylum Streptophyta; class Magnoliopsida; order Fagales; family Fagaceae; genus Quercus; species Quercus suber. The sequence goes on from NW_027069476.1 coordinate 2,240,431, forward strand.
GTTTGAAGTTGATAGGGAGAGAGGTCGGCGTTGATGGTTTTATAAGGTGTAAAAAGTACTGGAACTTGATGCTAGAAGGTGCTGGAAAGATATGGGAGAGGCGGTGCTGGAAGGTTCTACCACGCTGTGGTATGTGCTACGTGTATTGTACTATTCGTTTGGGGAAATTCTTAGATGGTCCTGGACTACGAGAAATTATTAGAATCTCCGGGAGGACTGCTGACCTGGTCCTCCCAGTACTACCAACCAATAAAAATACGACAGCTGTAAAAAAAATGAGTCAGCTTCCACTAACACACTTGCAAAGAAACCTAAATGCAATCAAATGAAATTGTGAAATTCAAATAATTAGTAAAGACAAGACTCTGAAAAATTCATTTATAACTAGAGTTTGAAAAACTTAAGTACATTAAATAGATTAAGCTTAAAAGGTCTTTTTAATATTCGTAAACTCCAACTTATTCATTAATAGATCAATTTCGACTTAGAGAGTCACAGAAAAAAAGATCTTTTGATATTCATAAACTTTTACTTATTCATTAGTAAATCAATTTTGACTTAAAGGACCGCAAAAGTTATTTGCCAAAAACTTTAATTTTCTCTTTAATAACACATCTTGATATTATATTATGTTTATATCTCTCTTTCCTACACTTTAACCTTTATATTTATTGCTTATTGTCCTTGCTTATTCCTTAAGAGTAATGTTTCGATTTATTGCATATCTTTTTTGTTCCGCACTTAATTAAATTATAATAAAAATAATTACACCGTAATTTAAAATTAGGGACCTAACAAACAAACATGAGTGTTTCTACTCTAATTGAGCTATTGTAGACTTTCAAGTCATAGATGATCTTGAAGACTTGATCCTACAAAAAAATTGAGCTCATGAGATAAAATGAGAGAATGCATGAGACATGCACCAACAAATTCCACTCGCCCTTGAAAAAAAAAAATGCTCAGACAAAATATAAGTAAGTTACCATAATGCTTAACACAAAGTTAAAATACCATTAATACTTCATTCCCTTACAACCCATGTTAGACCAACGAAACAAAAACAAAACACAACATATGCAAAATCAGGTGAACCTTCACAAACTCACATATTCCAAAATTTCTCAAACATTCAAGCGAGGATCAACCTCAATTCTAGCAACCCCTTCTTTTTCCTCAACAACCTTAGGTACCTCCACAACCCCAACAACCAAGCCCGCCACCTCACTCTTCTCACCCTTCAAAATCTTCTCCTCCTCTTCCTCGTCAACATAGTTTGGGTCCTTCTCATCTATCGCAGGAGGCACTTCTGACAACTCGCTCTCAGCTATATCATCGGGGCCTTCCCACGTGTACTTGCCGCCATGTCCAGACTTCGGTGGTGGCTTCCCAATTCCTATCCCATCAGCTGGGTGTCGATCCATGCGTAGCACACCCTTGTCCATCAGCTTCTTCTCTACGTACTTGAGAGTGTCTATTTTGTGAGTGTTCACTTCGGTTTTCTCTACTCTCTTTCTTCCTTCCTCGTCGCCGCTCACCGCTCGGATTGTCACTGCTTCCTCCTTCTTGTCGTCGACAATGGGCTTCGTCGTTTTCTTCATCTTTTGCTGTGATGTTTCTGGATTCTGAGATGAAATTTTGAAAGGTATTGTTGTGGGTGTTTGTGTTGCTTGAAGTTGATAGGGAGAGAGGTCGGCGTTGATGGTTTTATAAGGTGTAAAAAGCACTGGAACTTGATGCTAGAAGGTGCTGGAAAGATATGGGAGAGGCGGTGCTAGAAGGTTCTACCACGCTGTGGTATGTGCTACGTGTATTGTACTATTCGTTTGGGGAAATTCTTAGATGGTCCTGGACTACATGCCACGTCATTTCAACAAATCCACAAATTTTAACATCGTTAACCCGTCCTCTGTTCAAATTTCAAATTTTATTTGGGAATTGAATTGGCGGGTCGGCGAGAGCTTTCACAGGACAACACTTCAGCTTTGTTTCAATTTCATTTGTCCCTGCCCAGACGGCTATCTCACTGCTATTGTCATCATATGAATTTTGGTTTTTGACCTTGAATGTGAGCCACCCAGGTGATAAATCTTTTAATTATTTTACTTGATAAATTTTAAGTCTTTTATTTATTTATTTTTTTCTTCTTAGCTCAGTATTATCTGGGTCAAGTTCTTGTTGGGTTTCTTTTGTTTAATATTAAATGGGTCAAGCTTTAATCGTGTTCCTTTAGTGGCACTTTTTTGGAGTCTTAGGTTCTGTAAAACATGAAAATGGATTTCAGATTTGATTTATAATTTAACTTTATCGATTATTAAATATGAGGAATAGTTTTAGTTTTTGCTTCCTATATAAAAATAAATAAATAAAAAATAAAAAGTTTTAGTCTTTGTTGGATTTGATCCGATCAGAAATCTTTTGAAAGTGGTTGGAATCAAAAGTGCTAGATTTAGGCAAAGCATCAATCTTCCCCAATTTTTTTTTTTTTTTTTTAACAGAAGCGAGCCCCTTAGTCCAACAACTTCACTCAATAGATTGAGAGGGTATAGTGCAGTAGCTACAACCATGTTGAAGCCTCCAACATCAAGTCTGTCAAAATCACAAAACAAAGAGAAGTTGCACTTCACAAAGTTAAATAACTTGGGTGGTATTATGACATCAAATGGGTTTGCAAATTAATCCATTGTGTTCCTCATAGCATTAGAGAGTAAAAATTAGTTTCTAAGAAGACCTATAGAATAAAACGCAATCAAAACTAAAATGACAAATAAAAATGAAATATTGTAATTTTTTTTTCATGATATAGGACCAAAAAAAAAAAATTCATAAACTTAATTTAGTTTGAGAAATAAATTATTCAATACACCGGATTTCACAAATTAAAAAAAAAAAATGTTCCACATAAACATGGATACAAAGCCATAACAAGTTTAGACAAATCAAAACTCTATGAATCATTTTAACAAACACTTTCTATGCCACGAAAAAAAAAAAAAAAAAATTGGGGAAGATTGATGCTTTGCCTAAATCTAGCACTTTTGATTCCAACCACTTTCAAAAGATTTCTGATCGGATCAAATCCAACAAAGACTAAAACTTTTTATTTTTTATTTATTTATTTTTATATAGGAAGCAAAAACTAAAACTATTCCTCATATTTAATAATCGATAAAGTTAAATTATAAATCAAATCTGAAATCCATTTTCATGTTTTACAGAACCTAAGACTCCAAAAAAGTGCCACTAAAGGAACACGATTAAAGCTTGACCCATTTAATATTAAACAAAAGAAACCCAACAAGAACTTGACCCAGATAATACTGAGCTAAGAAGAAAAAAATAAATAAATAAAAGACTTAAAATTTATCAAGTAAAATAATTAAAAGATTTATCACCTGGGTGGCTCACATTCAAGGTCAAAAACCAAAATTCATATGATGACAATAGCAGTGAGATAGCCGTCTGGGCAGGGACAAATGAAATTGAAACAAAGCTGAAGTGTTGTCCTGTGAAAGCTCTCGCCGACCCGCCAATTCAATTCCCAAATAAAATTTGAAATTTGAACAGAGGACGGGTTAACGATGTTAAAATTTGTGGATTTGTTGAAATGACGTGGCATGTAGTCCAGGACCATCTAAGAATTTCCCCAAACGAATAGTACAATACACGTAGCACATACCACAGCGTGGTAGAACCTTCTAGAACCGCCTCTCCCATATCTTTCCAGCACCTTCTAGCATCAAGTTCCAGTGCTTTTTACACCTTATAAAACCATCAACGCCGACCTCTCTCCCTATCAACTTCAAGCAACACAAACACCCACAACAATACCTTTCAAAATTTCATCTCAGAATCCAGAAACATCACAGCAAAAGATGAAGAAAACGACGAAGCCCATTGTCGACGACAAGAAGGAGGAAGCAGTGACAATCCGAGCGGTGAGCGGCGACGAGGAAGGAAGAAAGAGAGTAGAGAAAACCGAAGTGAACACTCACAAAATAGACACTCTCAAGTACGTAGAGAAGAAGCTGATGGACAAGGGTGTGCTACGCATGGATCGACACCCAGCTGATGGGATAGGAATTGGGAAGCCACCACCGAAGTCTGGACATGGCGGCAAGTACACGTGGGAAGGCCCCGATGATATAGCTGAGAGCGAGTTGTCAGAAGTGCCTCCTGCGATAGATGAGAAGGACCCAAACTATGTTGACGAGGAAGAGGAGGAGAAGATTTTGAAGGGTGAGAAGAGTGAGGTGGCGGGCTTGGTTGTTGGGGTTGTGGAGGTACCTAAGGTTGTTGAGGAAAAAGAAGGGGTTGCTAGAATTGAGGTTGATCCTCGCTTGAATGTTTGAGAAATTTTGGAATATGTGAGTTTGTGAAGGTTCACCTGNGTGGCTTCCATCCAACTGAAATTGTATTGTAATGTCGTTTTAGAGCTCGGAGAGGGAGTGCAATGAAGAGCTCAAGGGATATGGATTGAATTTTCTTGAGAATGTCATCCAGTGAGAAATGTTTATTCTCCATAACCAACTTATTCCTAGCGGTCCAGATTGCCCAAATAGTAATAGGGAATAATGTTTGCCACGGTACGTCCGAGAAGAGGCTTGTGGGTATGCTTTTGGAAGACATAGTTTTGATCCATGCTGTCGTGGTGGTTGAAGAGTAGAAAAAGGGTGGAGGGTGAGGGATGATTTTGGGCCAAATGGGGGCAGTGGCAGTGTAGTCGCGGAATATGTGCAGAGGGGTTTCAGGGGAATTGTGGCATAGAGGGCATGAGGAATCCGTGATGATTTTCCGATAATGGAGCAAGGATTTAGTGGGAAGGCTATTGTGGCAGGAAAGCCATATGAAGGTACTGATTCTTGGGAGAGTAGGAAGTTTCCAAATCCATTTCCATTTGTTGTGCGGAGCTTCAGAAGTGAAACCACAAGCAAGGTGGTACGCAGATTTTGTGCTAAACTCACCATTCGGTGAGGGAGACCAGAAGGTGGAGTCATCATGTAAAGGAGTGTGGGGCTTGGGAGTGGCACGAATTAAGTCTTTGATGAGGGTGGGGAGATGAAAGGATAATTTGTCAAGACACCAGTTGCCCGAAGAGTCCCAAAGTTCACCCACTTTTAGAAGCTCTTCATTTCTGCTCAGAGGGCCATGGATCATGCTTCTCAAAGGGCCTCTACCCGACCAGTTATCAACCCATAAATTTGCCAAGGAGCCAGTGCCCAATCTCCAGCCCGTGCCAAGAGTACAAATATGATCAGCCTTGAGTAGACCAGTCTAAGTTGTAGATATTTTTTTTGAGGCCGAATGGTTGGGTGGGTATTTAAGTGACAAAGTTTTGGCCCAAATGTCCATTGAGTTATTTCGAAGAGCCCACACTCTTTTGGCTAGAAGGGCTAAATTTCTTGCATAGGCTTTTTTGATTCCCAGTCCACCAAGGAATTTTGGGCTTGTCACTGTGCTCCAATTTTTGAGGTGGATTTTTTTGGAAGCTTCAGTATCACCCCAAAGGAAGTTTCTATTGATTTTATCAATTTCCTTGTAGACTTGTTGGGGCAAAATGGTGCTTTGCATGGTGTAAGTGGGAATGGTGGAAGTGACGGAGTTGATAAGAGTAAGGAGACCCGCAAGGGAGAGAGTTTTGGCTTTCCAAGAAGTCATTTTGTTACGGATCTTGTCGATGATAAAATTAAAAGCTCTTTTATCTCTCTTGTTTGTGAGAATGGGTACTCCAAGGTATTTTCCAAAATTTCTAGAAGAGGAGATTCCTAGCTCAGTTTCCATGTTGGCCATATTGGAGGGAGAGGTGTGAGGAGAGAAGAAAATCTTTGACTTGGCAAGATTAATTTTTTGACCCGAAAGTTTGCAAAAAGTGTCAAGGGCTTTCTTGATGGAAAAGCAATTTTTCTTAGTGGCTTTGGCAAATAAAATGAGATCATCAGCAAAAAATAGGTGGGAGAAGGGAAGGCTATTTCTTGCTGTTTTGATGCCTTTCCAGTTACCCAATGAGACTTCCTTGAGAATGAGCCATGCAAGGTGCTCCATGGAAAGGATGAAGATGTAAGGGGAGAGAGGGTCGCCTTGACGGATGCCTCTAGTGGGAGTGAATTGGGTGAGGCGTTCCCCATTAAGAAGAACAGAGAGATTGGAAGAGGTGATGCAGGACATTATGAGATCAATCCAAGCAGGAGGAAAATTGAAGTGCTTAAGGGTATGCTTGATAAAACTCCATTCAAGCCTGTCAAAAGCTTTTTCAAGGTCAATCTTAATAGCCATGGAACCAACTTTACTTTTGGAAGTAGTCATCGAGTGAATGATCTCCTGGGCAATAATGATGTTGTCACTAGCCTTTCTACCCAGAATAAAGCTAGCTTGGAAGGGGTGGATAAGGTCACTAAGGTGAGGTTTGAGTCTGCTCACCAAAATTTTTGTAATGGTTTTGTACAGAGTGTTGCAGAGACCAATGGGGCGAAATTGGTGGACAATTTCAGGTTTGGGGGTTTTTGGAATAAGGCAAAGGAGGGTGGAGTTTAGCTATGAGGGGATATTTTTATTATTGAAGACATTTCTAATAAAGGAGCAGATGGAGCTGCCTAAGGTGTGCCAGAAACGTTGGAAGAAAATGGGATGGAAACCATCAGGACCCGGAGCCTTGTGAGGTTTGAAAGAGTTAATGGCAGCATGAATTTCTTTAGTGGTGATGTTTTGGAGAAGGGGGTCATCCACTTGGAGTAGAGGTGTATCAATATTTGGGAAGGGGATGGTAGAGATTGAGTAGGTGGATTCTGTAGTGTAAAGGGAGGTGAAGTGTGAGGTGATAAGATTTTCAATGACTTCAGGGGAGTAAGTCCAACTACCCGTGCTATCCATAAGGCACCAAATTTTGTTACGATGCCTTCTGTGAATGGTAGAGATATGGAAGAAATTAGTGTTCCGATCTCCCAACATGTTCCACTCTGTTCTGGATTTAAGAGCCCAAAAGTCTTCTTCAAGCTTTAGGATGTGATGGAATTCAGCAGTGAGCTCTTTTTCTAGCTTGAGGAGGAAGTGAGAGGGGTTAGAGCAAATGGCTATTTGCGTGCCCTTAAGTCGAGCGAGCACTCTGTTTTTTCTGTGAAAAATGTTTCCAAAACATTCTTTATTCCAAATCTTGACCCTGGTGGTGAAGTTGTTGAGAGTTCGCATGATATCATCGGGGTGGTCCTGAGAAACTTCTTGGACAATATCATTGAAGGAGGGGTCATTGAACCACATTGTCTCCAGTCTAAACGGTCGATTATTGGAGTTAAGAGGTGATCTGTCAGTGCTGACAAGTAGAGGGTGGTGATCAGAGGAAGTTTTTGGGAGATGCGTAACAGTGGTGTCTTCAAAGAGAAGTTGCCATGAGGGGGAGCAGAGAGCTCGATCAAGCCGTTTCATGACAAGGTTTGAGTCTTTTTTATTTGACCAAGTGAAACGAGGGCCGTTGTAGCCTAGATCAAGAAGGTTGCAATTATGAAGGAAGTCGTTAAAATGAGTTATTCGGCTACGGTTGGGAGGAGTGCAACTGAAACTTTCATTATTGCTAGCAATGTCGTTGAAATCTCCTGCAATGAGCCAAGGCAGAGAGAGGGAAGATGCAAAGGAAGAGAGGTTCTCCCAGAGATGTATTCTAGTGCTTAAATGGGGGTTAGCATAAATGGCAGTGAATATCCAATTAGAAGAAGGATTAGAGGGGCATACCTGAACGACAGCGTGAATTGCTTGGTCAGTAACAGATAAAATGTCAAGGTCGGTGTCCTGAGCATTCCAAAGAATCCATATGCCACCGCTGAAACTCGAGGCATCAGAGCGGCAAACATTGTTGAAGCTAAGAGAAGAGCTGACTTCCTCAGCTTTGGTGCCTGAAATGCGAGTTTCCATTATAATAGCAATTGCGGGTCTAAGACGCCTTGTCATATCAAGGAAGTTTCGATGGAAAGAAGTGCTTCCAGCACCCCTGCAGTTCCAGACCAGAATCTTCATTTCAGAAAAATTGGAGGGGATGGTTTGATGGATCGGGCCCAACCCAAGGTCACTCAGAGTTGGGGTTGTGCGTTCCTGTGCAAGTGGGTTCAACAAGAAGAGGAAGGTGCGGGGTGCTGGGCAACGAGCTGTCATTCTGAAGTAAGATACCTGTGGGAGGACTTGAATGAGGGAGGTGTTCTCCTCTGTTCCACGAAAGGGAAGGCTGATGAGGGAGTTCTCGAGGGAGAGAAGTGCTGTCAAACATTCTTGGGCTTCGGCAGCGCTCTGCACGGGCTCTGTCCTCAGGTGAGGGTGAGTGATCTCTGTCTGGATAGCGGGGAGGAGAATGGTGGTCGGGGAGACTATGGCGAGGTCTGGCGAGAGAGGAATGACGACACGGCCGAAGGGAGAGTTCAGAGGTGGTAGGGAAGATTGGCTTTGTAATGTCCTCAATACTTCCTTTTCGATGTGCTCCCAAAACCCGTTGGGGCAAGTTTGTATCCATCGGAGAAGGTTGGTTCGAATGGGTTGAAGGCGGTTTCGGCTGAGAAGTGCCCACTGGTTTCATGTCAGAGGGTCGAGAAGTTGGTGAGATTGGGAGTCTGAGACATTATTAGTGGAGTTTACTTGCAGGTCCGAGTTTGGAGATGTCGAGGTGAGGTTGTTATGGACGTCCATGGTGATGTCATTGTTTAAGGGGCAGTCAGGAGATGTTTCCAAGATTGTGATGGGCTGATCAGTGGGTTTTGGGGCTGGGCTAGCCATAGGAAGAGGCATATCGGCGTGGGAAGTGTCGGAACCCGAAGAGGTAAATGCAGAGCTCTCAGTATTGAGGGAGGTGGAGACATTAGCAAGGTTTGGGAAGGATTTTGAATTAAAGCTGGAATTCTCGGGCAGAAGGGGAGCAGGGACCAAGTTAACCGTTGTTTTGGTGGGTATCCAATGTGTAGCAGTGGCTTTGACAGATGCTTTTTCAGAAGTCTGACCCGATGTGACAGCGCGTGGGTGTGGTTCATTTGCATCACAGCTATTGGGGTTAGAGGTTGAAGCCTCGTTCAGATGCGTTAATGTAGTGTTAATGGGCTGGGTAATGGGGATTTTATGGGCCGAGGCTCTGGGCATGGAAGTGGGCTTGGATTTGGGCTCACGTGGATAAGAATTTTCGCCACGGTACTTGGCGTTTGACTGTCCGGAATTGTGAGCATGGTGTTGCAACGATGCTGTTGGCCTGATTTCGGCGTTGTGATTTTTTTGTTTAGGAGATTTTTTGCGTTGGACTAGCATCCATTCCCCGAATTCGTTGGTGGCGGAATCCGGCGAAGGTTGTGAAGGTGGTTCAATGAAGTTGGGCACGTTTTCAGGGCGAATGATAGATGAACACAGAGAAGCTCTATGACCAACCCGGCCACATTCGAAACATATGGCTGAGATGCCCTCATACTGGATGGGCTGAAGAAGAGAGCCAATCCTTACTTTGGAGGTGAGAGGTGAATCCAGGTCTATTTCAATGCAGAGGCGTGCATATCTTCCTCGAATGTTGTCCGTGGTACGCGAATCTATCTTCAACAGCATGCCAAGCTGGTTACCTATTCTACGAAGTATGGACTCATCATAAAGTTCGATGGGGAGCTCTAGGAAACGAGCCCAGACTGCCGTGGTGGTGAGCGTTGCTGCCGAAGGTCTGAAGCCCGGTGACCATCTTCGAATGGATAAGAATTGCTGTCCGATGAACCAGGGACCATCGCTAATAACTTTCCAATAATCTTCTTTAAGTTTAAAACGAATAAGAAAGTAATCTAGGCCTAGGTCGATGATATGAATATCTCCGACCAGTTTCCAGATGGTTCTAATTTTGAAGTCGAAGTATTTGAAACCAAGCGACTTACCAAAAGCTTTGACGATGAGCGTAGATCACCAGGGTGTTCTGGTTCGAATCTTTTCTTCTCGGGATAGAAGGATTGTTGGGTATGGGTCATCATTGTCAAGTTCGATGTCCGAGTGTGCGTCTTCATCGTCGAAGGGAAGGTTTTGGGCTTGGGGGTCTTCCCAGTCGAAGGATGGGCGCAAAACAGAGTCTTTGTAAGAAAGAATGGGTCTTTGTGGTGAGAAAGGCTTGGATGAAGCCTTCTGCTTCTTCGTACTACGGACAAGGTGATCAGCTTCTTCTGTGGAGAGAGCTGCTTCTTCGGCGGACATGGTTGGACAGTTACTTTGCCGTGTTTCTCTTTCACGGTTTTTTCTTGCTCTGTTCTTTGTAAGTTAGCTCTTTGGCTCTTTGCTAAAACTGCAGGTCAACTTAATTACCTGGTGGTCTAGCCCTTCTTTTCCTTTATTAATTCTCTTCATTCTTATCCTTTCTGTGACATTACCTCGTCTCCTTTTTTTTTTTTTTTTTTTTTAATCTTGTTTTCTCTCATAGTGCTTCTTTAACTCTCTCCTATGTTTTCAATTTTTCATTTTATTTATGTTTCTTTTCCCCCACAATAAGATCATCCACTGCTTTCATTCTCATCTTCTTCTTCCTCTTCTTCTGTCAAATGCTGTAAAAGTTGAAAAATGGGAAACTGTTGGGTTTGGTGGAGTTTGGACTTGTAAAGTTGAGAAGTAGAGAGACGCATCAGATCATGAAATTAAGATTTTATTATTTTGGCCTTTCTATTTTTTTTTTCCTCCTATGTTTTTTGTGTCTTTGTTTTACAATTGTATGGTACTTGTATCCAGTGAAACAAAATAGTTTTTTAAAGAGAAGTCAACTTCTGTTAGTGTTAGACAATTTTGAGGTTAATAAATATAAATAATGTGGTGTACCATCATCGCTACCGACGGTTATTGTTCCATTTTCTTCAACAATGATTCATGAGTACTCCTTGAAAAACAACATAATCAGTAGCCAAAATATAAAAGAAATAGTAGAAAAACAAAGGCAGATCAGAATGAAATGATAAATAAGGTCGAAAATAGCAGACCACGAAAATGCACCTCAAGTTTACTTAGTGGTAATTGATGAGTCCTTGGAAATCAGTGGGCTGAAAGGTTCTCAAGTGTTGATGATCTTGAAGGGTGAGTCCTGAAAAATCAAAGAAGATCAGAGAAGACCGGTGGTGGCCGGTCTTGAATCCTCCAATGGTAAAGTTAGTGGGTTGAAGTAGAAAAGAAAGCACTTCAAAGACTTCACCAATTTTTCTAAAGAATAAAATGTCTCCCCCTTACCTCTGCGTAGAAGGGTCTTTATATAGTGTTAGTCTGACAGTTATTTTTCTATCATCGTAGAGTTTGGAGAATTCAGAGGTAACTTCCATAACTGCCACAGAAGTTAACTCATCGAGACTTGTGTTCAACAGTTAACAGAAGGCTTGGTTTGCAACAACGTGACTCTTGACTTTTGGAAGAGTGCCATGACTCTTGGCTTTTGGAAGAGTGCCACTATCAGATAAACCTTGTCTGTCCATCACTAAAGACAAACGAGGTTCCCTGCTAGTACGTCCCCTAATGGACGAGTGAATGAAGGACGAGTGAAAAAGGACGGTAAGAGAGGGACGAGCGTAAGAGCCACTCATTCTCTACTTTGTACTTTGTCATGGACGGCCATATGGACGAGAAATCAGCTAAGCACATTTTCCTTGCACCATCAGTTGCCCCTCGTCCATAGGTCGTCCAAGAAAATATAGTAATTTAATTCTCTGGACGGACGAGCTTCTTTCAACAACCAAAGATGCCACGTGTTATAATCTAAATGGTGGTCCATTTCGTCGATTCATTTTTTTGAGACGAAGACCACGTGTCATCATTTGGTTGGTTGCGTCGTTTCATGTGCTTAGTTCAGCCATCTATAAATAGTGGAATGCCTTCACTGCCCTCTACACTTCTGAGATTTTCCTTCCTTGACATTCATCATCTAGAGCCTTGTCTAAGAGTTCCCTCGCATCCATAGTTTCAGTTCGTCCTAGAGCCAGGTATTCCCTCTCTTTTCGTCTTTTAGGTTTTCAAAATTTTATATTCTGAAAATGTCAGAAATAACTATCTCCTCGTCTAGCAATAGTACAGAGAAAGCTATAAACGAGTATTATGACGAGAGTAGTGATAACTCTAGTGATACCAGTAGTAGTAGTAGGGGAAACACCACTGACGAGGAATATGTCTCAGGGGTCCCTGAGTTTCCCTTAGAAGTAGTACAGAAACAACTTAGAAAAACTTTAGGGTCCTAGGTAGGTACCTCGTCTTCCATTCCTCCGTCTAGTCCTTTGGACGAGACGGAGATAACTGTATATAGTTGTGCTGTAGATATTCCTTCCAAGACGAACGAGGAAAGATTAAACAACCTTAGGAAATGGTACCAAATTCTAGACGAGTTTAATCCTAGATTGCCCGTCCGTGGAGAGTGGTGTTGTAATCCCCATTTTGGGATAGGTGTATATGAGGCCTACCTTCTAGGAGGTCTTAGGTTTCCTTTAAATGCTTTTACCAGAGAGTTGTTAGTTAGATTAGGTTTAGGAGTATGTCAATTCAACCCAAATGCATGGAGATTAATTATCTCTATGCAAATTTTGTGGAGGGAAGTGTTTGGAGGGGACCGTTCTATTACTGTGGACAAGTTCCTCTACTGCTACAAACCCTCAAAGATTCATCAATCCCCTGGCTTTTATCAATTCACGGCCAGAGGTAAAGATTGTATGTTGGTGAAATCCTTGGCCTCGTCTGACAGAAAATGGAAGACGGAGTTTTTCTTCGTCTCTGGATTTTAGGCTGAAAATCCTGTAGACGTTGGCCAGGATACTTTTGGTCATTTTACTGGGGACCTAGGGAACCTTCGTCCTGAGGGTAAGTCCCTTAGCTCTCCCCCTTTTCTCTCTCTTTTTATTTATTATTATTATCATTTAACTTCAATTTATTTCATTACAGCCGTTGGACGACCTGCCTTGAGCAAGCTGCACCGTGACCGCGTCCACAGGGCTCGTCTACACACAGACAGAGATTTTCATTCCTTAGTCAATCTTAGAAGACTAGCCAAGTGGGGGTTAGGCCCTAATCTATCTGACATAGCACTTGCACGCGAGATTACTGTAAGAAAAAGTAAGTTTCAAATTTCAACATTCCTCATATCTTTTATTTTCATTTTCCTTCATGTCAAAGTAAACTCTCTTCGTCTCTTTTCTCTTTATAGGAATGGCAACCATGAGAGGCAATAAGAGAAAAAAGATAAGTGCTGAGGGGACTCATCTTGAGCCTGATTGTCAAGCTTGTCCTTTAGCTGGAGATAAGAGGAAGACCATATCCAAAAACTTGGATTTGGAAAATCTCCCTAGCAGACGTGGCAAGAAGATCAAGCATGGCTCGTCCAAAGTAGTCAAGCCTACTCCGTCGTCCCACCAGCCAGCCAAAGTCTTTGATGTTGACTCATCTACTCCTGTTGAGTCCACCCCGTCCAAGACCCCACCGTCCAAAACTGTTTTAACCTCGTCTCAACCTTCCAAAAGGCCCCTTCAAATATTATTGAAACATTCTCACATCTCTAGCCTCCAATTCGCCTTTCACTTGGCCCACAATTAACCTTGAGTCCGAGAACATCTCTACTGTCTTTCCGCCAATTTCTAAACCATAGTCATTCCCTCCAATAGAGCCTCATACTCTGCTTCGTTATTTGTGGCCATGAATCCCAATCTTAATGATTTTTCATGGTAATTTTCTTAGGTGATACTATAACTAGCCCCACTCTAGATCCTTTTTGGTTGGCAGCACCATCTACATATACTTGCTAGTATAAAGTGTCTTGCCGGGAGACCAGGCCAACCGATTTTCCATCCATGTTTTGCTTTGCTGCTTCTACTTCTAATGTGGGTTTAGCGAACTCAGCTACCAGATCGGCAAGGACTTGGCCATTTACTGAAGTCTGAGGCATGTACTTGATGTCAAAAGCTCTTAGAACCGTGCCCCATTTAGCAATCCTCCCTGTATAATCAGCAGTTTGGAGTATAAACTTAAGTGGAAGTTGGGTTAGGACAACAACTGTGTGTGCTTGGAAGTAATGGGGAAGTTTTCGTGTAGCATATACCACCGCTAAAATGGCTTTCTCCAATGGCAAATAACGGACCTCGGCCTCGTGTAATGACTTGCTCACATAATAAACTGGCCGTTGTATGCTACTGTCAACTCGTATCTACACCAAGCTTACAGCATGGGGTTACAGCAATATAAGCGAATAAGACCTCATCCATCTCAGCAATATAAGCGAATGTGTAGACCTTTCTTGCTTTTAATGCACATTCCTCGGTCTGTTCAAATCCCTTCTATTTATTCATCAAAAGCAAGAAAGTTCTACACATTCCGAGGTGGCTACAGACTGTGAACAGCTTTGATCTGATCGGGGCTGACCTCAATTCCCCTGTATGTTACCATATAGCCCAAAAATTTGCCTGACCCTACACCAAACGAACATTTGGAAGCATTGAGGTGCAATTTATATTTCCTTAGAATTCCAAAAATGTTTCTGAGATCTCCTACATGCTCGGACACTACCTTACTCTTTACCACCATGTCGTCTATATAGACTTCAATATTCTGGCCCAACTGTGGTTCAAATATTCTAGTCATCATCCTTTGATAGGTAGATCTGGCGTTTTTCAAACTAAAGGTCATCACTTTATAATGGTAATTTCCAATGGGAGTGACAAAGGCTGTCTTTTCTTGATCATCCAGGGCTAGTGGTATTTGGTGATACCCCTGAAAGGCATCTAGGAAGCTCATCCGAGGATGGCCCACAGCTGGATGCACCAATTGGTCTATTCGAGGCATTGGGAAGGATCTTTTGGGCAAGCTTTATTCAAATCAGTAAAGTCCACACACACTCGCCACTTCCCATTCTTTTTCTTCACCACCACAGTGTTAGCCAACCATTTGGGGTAGAAAACCTCCTTGATAGTTCCTGCCTTCTTGAGCTTTATCACCTCATTTCTAATAGCATCAGCATATTCCTTGAAAAAAAAAAAAAAAAAAAAAAGGAGACGAGGTAATGTCACAGAAAGGATAAGAATGAAGAGAATTAATAAAGGAAAAGAAGGGCTAGACCACCAGGTAATTAAGTTGACCTGCAGTTTTAGCAAAGAGCCAAAGAGCTAACTTACAAAGAACAGAGCAAGAAAAAACCGTGAAAGAGAAACACGGCAAAGTAACTGTCCAACCATGTCCGCCGAAGAAGCAGCTCTCTCCACAGAAGAAGCTGATCACCTTGTCCGTAGTACGAAGAAGCAGAAGGCTTCATCCAAGCCTTTCTCACCACAAAGACCCATTCTTTCTTACAAAGACTCTGTTTTGCGCCCATCCTTCGACTGGGAAGACCCCCAAGCCCAAAACCTTCCCTTCGACGATGAAGACGCACACTCGGACATCGAACTTGACAATGATGACCCATACCCAACAATCCTTCTATCCCGAGAAGAAAAGATTCGAACCAGAACACCCTGGTGATCTACGCTCATCGTCAAAGCTTTTGGTAAGTCGCTTGGTTTCAAATACTTCGACTTCAAAATTAGAACCATCTGGAAACTGGTCGGAGATATTCATATCATCGACCTAGGCCTAGATTACTTTCTTATTCGTTTTAAACTTAAAGAAGATTATTGGAAAGTTATTAGCGATGGTCCCTGGTTCATCGGACAGCAATTCTTATCCATTCGAAGATGGTCACCGGGCTTCAGACCTTCGGCAGCAACGCTCACCACCACGGCAGTCTGGGCTCGTTTCCTAGAGCTCCCCATCGAACTTTATGATGAGTCCATACTTCGTAGAATAGGTAACCAGCTTGGCATGCTGTTGAAGATAGATTCGCGTACCACGGACAACATTCGAGGAAGATATGCACGCCTCTGCATTGAAATAGACCTGGATTCACCTCTCACCTCCAAAGTAAGGATTGGCTCTCTTCTTCAGCCCATCCAGTATGAGGGCATCTCAGCCATATGTTTCGAATGTGGCCGGGTTGGTCATAGAGCTTCTCTGTGTTCATCTATCATTCGCCCTGAAAACGTGCCCAACTTCATTGAACCACCTTCACAACCTTCGCCGGATTCCGCCACCAACGAATTCGGGGAATGGATGCTGGTCCAACGCAAAAAATCTCCTAAACAAAAAAATCACAACGCCGAAATCAGGCCAACAGCATCGTTGCAACACCATGCTCACAATTCCGGACAGTCAAACGCCAAGTACCGTGGCGAAAATTCTTATCCACGTGAGCCCAAATCCAAGCCCACTTCCATGCCCAGAGCCTCGGCCCATAAAATCCCCATTACCCAGCCCATTAACACTACATTAACGCATCTGAACGAGGCTTCAACCTCTAACCCCAATAGCTGTGATGCAAATGAACCACACCCACGCGCTGTCACATCGGGTCAGACTTCTGAAAAAGCATCTGTCAAAGCCACTGCTACACATTGGATACCCACCAAAACAACGGTTAACTTGGTCCCTGCTCCCCTTCTGCCCGAGAATTCCAGCTTTAATTCAAAATCCTTCCCAAACCTTGCTAATGTCTCCACCTCCCTCAATACTGAGAGCTCTGCATTTACCTCTTCGGGTTCCGACACTTCCCACGCCGATATGCCTCTTCCTATGGCTAGCCCAGCCCCAAAACCCACTGATCAGCCCATCACAATCTTGGAAACATCTCCTGACTGCCCCTTAAACAATGACATCACCATGGACGTCCATAACAACCTCACCTCGACATCTCCAAACTCGGACCTGCAAGTAAACTCCACTAATAATGTCTCAGACTCCCAATCTCACCAACTTCTCGACCCTCTGACATGAAACCAGTGGGCACTTCTCAGCCGAAACCGCCTTCAACCCATTCGAACCAACCTTCTCCGATGGATACAAACTTGCCCCAACGGGTTTTGGGAGCACATCGAAAAGGAAGTATTGAGGACATTACAAAGCCAATCTTCCCTACCACCTCTGAACTCTCCCTTCGGCCGTGTCGTCATTCCTCTCTCGCCAGACCTCGCCATAGTCTCCCCGACCACCATTCTCCTCCCCGCTATCCAGACAGAGATCACTCACCCTCACCTGAGGACAGAGCCCGTGCAGAGCGCTGCCGAAGCCCAAGAATGTTTGACAGCACTTCTCTCCCTCGAGAACTCCCTCATCAGCCTTCCCTTTCGTGGAACAGAGGAGAACACCTCCCTCATTCAAGTCCTCCCACAGGTATCTTACTTCAGAATGACAGCTCGTTGCCCAGCACCCCGCACCTTCCTCTTCTTGTTGAACCCACTTGCACAGGAACGCACAACCCCAACTCTGAGTGACCTTGGGTTGGGCCCGATCCATCAAACCATCCCCTCCAATTTTTCTGAAATGAAGATTCTGGTCTGGAACTGCAGGGGTGCTGGAAGCACTTCTTTCCATCGAAACTTCCTTGATATGACAAGGCGTCTTAGACCCGCAATTGCTATTATAATGGAAACTCGCATTTCAGGCACCAAAGCTGAGGAAGTCAGCTCTTCTCTTAGCTTCAACAATGTTTGCCGCTCTGATGCCTCGAGTTTCAGCGGTGGCATATGGATTCTTTGGAATGCTCAGGACACCGACCTTGACATTTTATCTGTTACTGACCAAGCAATTCACGCTGTCGTTCAGGTATGCCCCTCTAATCCTTCTTCTAATTGGATATTCACTGCCATTTATGCTAACCCCCATTTAAGCACTAGAATACATCTCTGGGAGAACCTCTCTTCCTTTGCATCTTCCCTCTCTCTGCCTTGGCTCATTGCAGGAGATTTCAACGACATTGCTAGCAATAATGAAAGTTTCAGTTGCACTCCTCCCAACCGTAGCCGAATAACTCATTTTAACGACTTCCTTCATAATTGCAACCTTCTTGATCTAGGCTACAACGGCCCTCGTTTCACTTGGTCAAATAAAAAAGACTCAAACCTTGTCATGAAACGGCTTGATCGAGCTCTCTGCTCCCCCTCATGGCAACTTCTCTTTGAAGACACCACTGTTACGCATCTCCCAAAAACTTCCTCTGATCACCACCCTCTACTTGTCAGCACTGACAGATCACCTCTTAACTCCAATAATCGACCGTTTAGACTGGAGACAATGTGGTTCAATGACCCCTCCTTCAATGATATTGTCCAAGAAGTTTCTCAGGACCACCCCGATGATATCATGCGAACTCTCAACAACTTCACCACCAGGGTCAAGATTTGGAATAAAGAATGTTTTGGAAACATTTTTCACAGAAAAAACAGAGTGCTCGCTCGACTTAAGGGCACGCAAATAGCCATTTGCTCTAACCCCTCTCACTTCCTCCTCAAGCTAGAAAAAGAGCTCACTGCTGAATTCCATCACATCCTAAAGCTTGAAGAAGACTTTTGGGCTCTTAAATCCAGAACAGAGTGGAACATGTTGGGAGATCGGAACACTAATTTCTTCCATATCTCTACCATTCACAGAAGGCATCGTAACAAAATTTGGTGCCTTATGGATAGCACGGGTAGTTGGACTTACTCCCCTGAAGTCATTGAAAATCTTATCACCTCACACTTCACCTCCCTTTACACTACAGAATCCACCTACTCAATCTCTACCATCCCCTTCCCAAATATTGATACACCTCTACTCCAAGTGGATGACCCCCTTCTCCAAAACATCACCACTAAAGAAATTCATGCTGCCATTAACTCTTTCAAACCTCACAAGGCTCCGGGTCCTGATGGTTTCCATCCCATTTTCTTCCAACGTTTCTGGCACACCTTAGGCAGCTCCATCTGCTCCTTTATTAGAAATGTCTTCAATAATAAAAATATCCCCTCATAGCTAAACTCCACCCTCCTTTGCCTTATTCCAAAAACCCCCAAACCTGAAATTGTCCACCAATTTCGCCCCATTGGTCTCTGCAACACTCTGTACAAAACCATTACAAAAATTTTGGTGAGCAGACTCAAACCTCACCTTAGTGACCTTATCCACCCCTTCCAAGCTAGCTTTATTCTGGGTAGAAAGGCTAGTGACAACATCATTATTGCCCAGGAGATCATTCACTCGATGACTACTTCCAAAAGTAAAGTTGGTTCCATGGCTATTAAGATTGACCTTGAAAAAGCTTTTGACAGGCTTGAATGGAGTTTTATCAAGCATACCCTTAAGCACTTCAATTTTCCTCCTGCTTGGATTGATCTCATAATGTCCTGCATCACCTCTTCCAATCTCTCTGTTCTTCTTAATGGGGAACGCCTCACCCAATTCACTCCCACTAGAGGCATCCGTCAAGGCGACCCTCTCTCCCCTTACATCTTCATCCTTTCCATGGAGCACCTTGCATGGCTCATTCTCAAGGAAGTCTCATTGGGTAACTGGAAAGGCATCAAAACAGCAAGAAATAGCCTTCCCTTCTCCCACCTATTTTTTGCTGATGATCTCATTTTATTTGCCAAAGCCACTAAGAAAAATTGCTTTTCCATCAAGAAAGCCCTTGACACTTTTTGCAAACTTTCGGGTCAAAAAATTAATCTTGCCAAGTCAAAGATTTTCTTCTCTCCTCACACCTCTCCCTCCAATATGGCCAACATGGAAACTGAGCTAGGAATCTCCTCTTCTAGAAATTTTGGAAAATACCTTGGAGTACCCATTCTCACAAACAAGAGAGATAAAAGAGCTTTTAATTTTATCATCGACAAGATCCGTAACAAAATGACTTCTTGGAAAGCCAAAACTCTCTCCCTTGCGGGTCTCCTTACTCTTATCAACTCCGTCACTTCCACCATTCCCACTTACACCATGCAAAGCACCATTTTGCCCCAACAAGTCTACAAGGAAATTGATAAAATCAATAGAAACTTCCTTTGGGGTGATACTGAAGCTTCCAAAAAAATCCACCTCAAAAATTGGAGCACAGTGACAAGCCCAAAATTCCTTGGTGGACTGGGAATCAAAAAAGCCTATGCAAGAAATTTAGCCCTTCTAGCCAAAAGAGTGTGGGCTCTTCGAAATAACTCAATGGACATTTGGGCCAAAACTTTGTCACTTAAATACCCACCCAACCATTCGGCCTCAAAAAAAATATCTACAACTTAGACTGGTCTACTCAAGGCTGATCATATTTGTACTCTTGGCACGGGCTGGAGATTGGGCACTGGCTCCTTGGCAAATTTATGGGTTGATAACTGGTCGGGTAGAGGCCCTTTGAGAAGCATGATCCATGGCCCTCTGAGCAGAAATGAAGAGCTTCTAAAAGTGGGTGAACTTTGGGACTCTTCGGGCAACTGGTGTCTTGACAAATTATCCTTTCATCTCCCCACCCTCATCAAAGACTTAATTCGTGCCACTCCCAAGCCCCACACTCCTTTACATGATGACTCCACCTTCTGGTCTCCCTCACCGAATGGTGAGTTTAGCACAAAATCTGCGTACCACCTTGCTTGTGGTTTCACTTCTGAAGCTCCGCACAACAAATGGAAATGGATTTGGAAACTTCCTACTCTCCCAAGAATCAGTACCTTCATATGGCTTTCCTGCCACAATAGCCTTCCCACTAAATCCTTGCTCCATTATCGGAAAATCATCACGGATTCCTCATGCCCTCTATGCCACAATTCCCCTGAAACCCCTCTGCACATATTCCGCGACTACACTGCCACTGCCCCCATTTGGCCCAAAATCATCCCTCACCCTCCACCCTTTTTCTACTCTTCAACCACCACGACAGCATGGATCAAAACTATGTCTTCCAAAAGCATACCCACAAGCCTCTTCTCGGACGTACCGTGGCAAACATTATTCCCTATTACTATTTGGGCAATCTGGACCGCTAGGAATAAGTTGGTTATGGAGAATAAACATTTCTCACTGGATGACATTCTCAAGAAAATTCAATCCATATCCCTTGAGCTCTTCATTGCACTCCCTCTCCGAGCTCTAAAACGACATTACAATACAATTTCAGTTGGATGGAAGCCACCACCCTTTGGTTTCTTTAAGCTAAATACCGACGGCTCCGCAAGAAGCAATCCAGGCATGGCTGGTGCTGGTGGACTTATAAGGGACCATAGAGGCAGCTGGATTGGAGGTTTCTCTAGAAACATTGGCTTCACCCACTCCCTTGCTATTGAACTTTGGGGTTTAAGAGACGGTCTCACTGTAGCTAAAAATCTAAACATTAAGAAACTCCACATTGACCTTGATGCCAAAGTAGTCACTGACTTTCTCACTGCCCAAAACAACATCATGGCTAACCATCCTTGCTATGCCTTAATCTCTGACTGCAGGTTGCTCATCCAAACATTTGAAGAAGTGCTTGTGTGCCACACATACCGCGAAGGAAACCATTGTGCTGACCTACTTGCTAAAGAAGGCTGCTTCATTAGTGAAAATTTCCTTTTGTATTCTTCCCCCCCTCCCTTTATTTTGTACCAACTATTGGCTGATGCTTGGGGTGTGGCCTACCCCAGACTTTGTAATTCCTAGTTTCTAATTTAAGTTTCCTTTTAACCAAAAAAAAAATAAAAAAATAATAAAGGAAAAGAATTAAAAAGATAAAGAAAAAGTGGCGTTGTAGAAGAGGAGATGATAGTCACGTGAGGGAGTTGAGTTTTGCTACTTTAGAAACTTTTAAGCAGAAAGGCAACTTCTTGGAAGGTACACATAAAATACCATTCCATCCTTACTTTTATTATTTTATACCAAAAAAAAAATTACTAAATTTGTTTCATTTATTTATATCATCTTTCACTTGGGCTTTGGTTTCCAACTATCTCCCAATAGTGTTACTAGAATATTTGTGTGACGTCACTACAAAACGCGGGGGTATTGGGCCACGTTTGGAGAAACGCAGCCCCAAACATACTAAAGCTGCGTTTTTAACTAAAGCCGCGTTTTTTAAAAATGTGGCTTAAAGAAAAAACTGGAGTCGCATTTTAAATGCGGGGCCATAGAAGGGTTTTGAAGCCGCGTTTTTTTCAGCTGTAGCCGCGTGACTCTTATTAGTTAGATCTACACAGTTTCCTTTTAAATTGGTATGGGCATATAATATACTACAAAGACTAGAGTAATACTTAGAGTGTATACTGTATAGATTTTTGTACATTGCTGATTCAGTATTAATCACAAAATATTTATAAAAAAAAATGATAATTTAAAGATTTATTTATGCAGTTAGTTTTTTAGGCCTAAATTTATTATGTTCTTGATATCAAGTAATTTACTTTCTACAAAAATATTCCAATTAACTATGAATATATATTTAATATATTAAGTCATTTTCTTATGTCCATTTATTTTCTTTTAGTTATACTGTGTCATTTATTACCTATTTATGATTACATTTTTTTTTATAATGATTCCAATGCCTGTTGTGGATAGATATGGCCATCTACCCATCTCCTCACAAGCGTTCCATGCATCTATGTTACGTCGCTAACTATTTTTCTTTTTAAAGTCTTAATAGTAACCATTTAAACTCAAATATAATGCTTTTTTTTTTCTCTTCCAAACTCATTCAGTAATTTAACCCGTGCATCGCACAGGTTAAACGACTAGTAATAACTAATAGTCGAAACGTTTGACTTTTTATTTACCACTCCTCATTCCGCCACATGGCTACATAAATTGCTGACACGTTCACTTTAAAACACTAAACAATTGTATCTTTTCGGTAGTTTGTTTATTTAGTTTCAGTGAGTGACTACTTATTATTGTTTATATACGCTGTTTACTTTTTGTTTTCTTCTTTCCATTTTTCCATTTTCTTTTTTTTTTTCCCCTCTGTGAGAACAAATCCAGCGAAGGTTGTGGACAAAAAATAGAGTATCCTTGACACTACTGCTATTGGTAATTCTTTTCTTCACAATCATGCTATTGTTTTCTGTTTTTAATTTTTAATTTTTATAATAACAAACATTTATAACTACGGCATTAAAATATTTTGTGCACACCATGTGTTTGAGAAAATTTTGCGTAGAGTAAACCAATTGCCGATAAAATGTTTTGCCTTTGTCATATTTGCTGTGTTTGCTCTGTGTCTGAGATATTTTCCAACCATTGTATAAAGTTGTTTTGATGCTTGAAAGTAGTGTTGGGATTATTTGAATCTTTGTTTGACTGAGCATTGGTCTATATATTTTGCTGGTCTGTGCGTATTGGGGCTGCGCTGCATTATTTGGTTTTGAAAACATTTGACTTTTCGTTAACCACTTCTCATTTCGCCACATGATTACATAAATTGCTGACATGTTCACTTTAAAACACTAAATAATTGTATCTTTTTGGTGGTTTGCTTATTTAGTTTCAGTGGATAACTACTTATTATTGTTTATATACGCTGTTTACTTTTTGTTTTCTTCTTTCTATTTTTCCATTTTTTTTTTTTTCCCTCTGTGAGAACAAATCCAGCGAAGGTTGTGTACAAAAAACAGAGTACCCTTGACACTACTGCTATTGGTAATTCTTTTCTTCACAATCATGCTATTGTTTTCTGTTTTTAATTTTTAATTTTTATAATAACAAATATTTATAACTAAGGCATTAAAATATTTTGTGTACACCATGTGTTTGAGAAAATTTTGCGCAGAGTAAACCAATTGCCAATAAAGTGTTTTGCCTTTGTCATATTTGCTGTGTTTGCTCTGTGTCTGAGATATTTTCCAACCATTGTATAAAGTTGTTTTGATGCTTGACAGTAGTGGTGGGATTAATTAAATTATATTATATTAAGATATTTGTCTTCTTGAATCTTTGTTTGACTGAGCATTGGTCTATATATTTGCTGGTCTGTGAGTGTTGTGGCTGCGCTGCATTGTTTGGTTTTGAAATATAGTTGGCTTATAATATATTATATGATATTAAGCCTTTTTGTCTCTTACGGTTTATTGCTTGGCTGGGCATTATTTAGATTCTGTAGTGTGTTCGTACTGTGCTGCTCTTTTTCTGCAATTCGGTGATGAAGGCAAAGCAAATGTTTTATTTGCATCTCTTGGTAAGTGGTGATGGGTCATTGTAGTACATACACGACAGTATATGGTAAGGCCATGAATAACTGCCTTAAGACTTTATGTTTCATACATTTTATGGATAGTTGAGGATGTTTAAGATTTAATTTTTTATTTTATTTTAAACTTAAGGTTGATTTTTATTTTTTATTAAATAATTTAACGTTTAATCTTTATACAAAATAACTATTTCATACATCGCACAAATTAATGACTAGCATATATATGAAACCGAAGCATTTGCTGCACTACAATTTTCCACGTCAGCACATCACAATATTTAAAACATTAAAAACACTAATTTCAACACCTAATACTTATCTCTTCTTCTTCTTTTTTGAAACCTAATACTTATATCTCTCTTCACGCTGCTGCTCATTCATTTCTCTTTGGCTTAAACGCAGATCTCTTCTTCTTTTTATTTTTTTGAAACCTAATACTTATCTCTCTCTTCACGCTGCCCCTCATTCGTTTCTCTTTGGCTTAAACGCAGAGCATCCCGCTTCTCTCAGTCTGGCTCTCTCTGTTCATAGCATTTGCTAGCTCAAGTCTTGACCTCTAAAGCTTTGTACGTTTTTGTGATCCTATTTGATCCTGGAGAACATGTTGATTTCATATAATTTTGTTTGTCTCTTTTCATATTCAAGTCAAGCTATTTTATAGATTACGAAAATTACAAAAAAGTTGGCTTACAGTTTTGGGTCTTACGGAATTACTAATTTTCTGCTCCAATTTTGTTTTAGGCTTTTGTTATGGTTTTGCAGCAATTTAATTTTTATTTTTTGTTTGCTCTGTAATGTGTTGTTCATTCTGTTATGCATGTTTAATTTTTGGTTTTTTTTTGGGTTCAATGTTATGGTTTTATGGTGAGATTTAAGTTTTGTTGTAATTGGTTTTGTCATGGTTTGATGTGTTGATTATTCAGTTTGCGTAATTAGAAAGATGAAGTTTTTGATTGGTTGCTGAGAAAATGGAGGATTAAGTGAGGGAATGATGAGGGAAATTGGAATTTATTTTTGGTTCAATTGGGAACTGATTGAATGAGCAAAGTTTGAGTTTTTGGTTTTGTTAGAAACTAAATAGTAAAAAATGTGTGGAAAGGTTATTAATTTGATGCTTCATTTGTTGCTGGAATTGTACTGGAAAAGAAATAAATGTGAACAATATTAAGGCTTTTACTATTGTTCTTATTTTAAATTTTGTTCTATTTAAGCTTATTAGTTATCACGTTTAAACTTATGCTTATTCCTTCAAAGTATTTGCAATGTAAAAATTTGCTTTCAATGTTACTCCACCTTTTTTTTTGGGATCATCTTATTCTTATCCCACCTATTACCAAAATAAATTTAACAAAATAACTTTAAATTTTTTATAACAATCCAATCTATCAAATTTTAAAGAATACTGTATTAGATAAGTTTAACCCGAACACAAAGTTTGGATTAATACATAACTCTCTCTTTTCTTATCTAATAAAGAAATTTGAAATCACTATTCTATATAAAACCAATCACAGAGTTTAGATTAATATATAACTCTCGCTTTTCTTTTCTTATCTAATAAAGAAATTTAAATCAACTAATAAAGATTTTTTCTTTTACTCAAATGATAGAACTAATAAAGAAATTTAAACTAATTACGTTCTACTAATAACTGCTAAACCAAAAAAAAAATATTCAGTATAAAACTATTATTGTTGTAAATTATTCCCTTTACATATTAATAACTTAATAATACTTATTTTACAGGTCCTACTCTCATCTTTATTAGATAATAAAGATTGTGCCCAAATCCGTGTTTGAAGCTATGACTTATGAGCTATTGGAATGTTGGTAATAATGTTTTCATTGCCATAAAGCAACCAAGGTGTGGCCTTTATGTGTTATGTGGAATATCCTACATTTGTAATCAAAGAACATGGTTTTTTTTTTTTTTTTTTTTTTTTTTTAAACTATTTGTAATAGTTATTTAACTGATTATCCTATACATCGCATGGGTTAACGACTAGTTTTCTATATACGTGAACCTTGGAAAATCATCCGCTGTAGTAAATGATAGAAGGCCAAAAGTTGGCAACATTCAACAATATAAGCCAAACTACAAACAGCCTCTTCTTATTCCAATCAAACAGTATACTACTATTTCCATATAAACAAAGATGGCTAGAGAGACTAGCAACTTGAAAAACAAATCTGTAATTTACGACAGTACTGATGAAGAAGATGATTTAGTTGATTTTGGCCTTGCACTAGAGAAGTTGAGCCTTTGTCCTAGAAAGAAACTTCTTGTTCTTAGCTTAGGAGGCTTACTGTGCCACAGGGTCTTCCGCTATGACGAGTCCAAGATTCCAAGATATCGCGACCCTGATACATACTATGGAAGCTTTTTAGGTGAATATAATTGTCTTTGAATTTTGGCATGTTTATATGTTTAGTTTTTGCAGCTAATCAATCAATACAACATCTTTCTCTTATCAGTTTACAAGAGGCCTCATTGTGAAGAGTTCATGAAATTTTGCTTTGAAAGATTCGAAGTTGGAATATGGTCTTCTGCAAGGGAGTGAGTCGAACTAAGCCATGAACTCTGCAGTCTGCATTTGTTTTCAATTCAAATTTTCCATAAATTGCATTTTTGCTATTTGCTTATTGTTAAGAAGTTATTTGTGTGGTTATTAGATGGTATCTGAACAACGCCTTGGACTGTATAATGAGAGGAATGAAAAGCAAGCTTGTCGTTGCTTGGGTAAGAATAAATAACTTAACATGTGTTTTATCTCAGTAAGGACTTTGAAAATTGAAATAGGGATTTTATTTTTATTTTTTCAATTTTATTTTTTCTATTATCTTTGCTTTTTTTTAGGACCAAGATAAATGCACTGATTCTGGGTTCAAGACTTTGGAGAAGAAGGACAAGCCAATCTTTTTGAAGGAGTTGAAGAAACTAGGGAATCTCGGTTTTGAACATTCATCGAAAGTTTTGCTGATAGATGACAAGCCATATAAGACGTTGCTAAACCCAGTAAAATAATTACTATCTTTTAAAAGTTTTAAAATTGTGCTATGATTTTAGTTTTTCATTTAATTTTTCTTTTCTAAATTTACTGCAGCCTCATACAGCAATATTTCTCAACGAATACAATGTTGACCAAGTTAATGATACAGCTTTAGGTGAGAGAAAATAGAACCACCATGCATCAATGATGATAACTTAATATATTCAGATGAATTTATGAATTATAATTTCAAACTAATGTTGTCAATAGGTCCAAATAGTGAACTGCGGTTGTACTTGGATGGACTGGCGGAAGCAGAAGATGTTCCTTCTTATGTGAAAGAACATCCATTCGGGCAGCCTGCAATAACTCCAGAGCATTCTGATTGGGAGTACTATTCCAGGATTATCCGCCGTTTGAAGGAGGAATGATCGACTTAATAACGGAATTACGAAATAAAATTCAGAGACCTTCAAAATGCTCTATCTGGGTATAGGAATGAAAGTTGTTTTTATGTTTAAGTGAGCTGTCTGCTAGTGTAATTGATCATGTAATGGCTTCTTCCATTTATGTTGATTCACTTTGTTTTCCTTGTTGAGCAATTTCTCTTGATAACTAGGGAAGAGAAAGGAAAGGGGGAAGAGAAAGGAAAAGGAAAAGGAAAATGAAATATTTTTCTTGATGTGTTTGGATATAGGAAAGAAAGAAAAGAAGAAAATGTGAGCATTCTATCTTTCTATTGTTTTGTTTGTAAAAGAGAGAGAAAAGAAAAATATATACCTTTGTCTTTGTGCCCTTATTAATTTTAGGGAAATTTATATATTAAAACACTTATAATTTCTTAAAAGAATTAAGTACACATTTGTCATTTTGTAATATAAAGTGGTGAACTCTGGCTCTATTTGAATTGAACTTATTATTACTAAAATTGAAAATTTAAAATACTGTAGTAAAATAATTTTTAAAAGTATAAATAGTGTTTTATTTTTAATATTTTTTAGTGTGTGAATAGTAATAAACAGTATGTGTACAGTAAACTCATATGATATTACTGTTTATGCACAGGAAAAAAAAAAAGAAAAAGGAAAAAGAAAAAGAAAACGCAAGTTTTGCTGAAACCAAACGGGTACTCTATAAAATTTGTGAACTTATTTCCTCCTATTTCCGCCTAAATTGGGCGGAAAATTCTGCAGCCACAACCATTGTGCACAAAGTTGTGCACAATGGTGTGGCACCAGAACCACTCAAATTGGGCTGATACCAAATCAATGGGCCTCACAGAAAAAGAATCGTTCCACATTATTCATTTTTCTTCTCTCTTGTACAACCAAATAGCGGAAAGGGGCATGTCTTCCATCCTTTTCCCCTCTTTTCTCTTCCTTTCCACCGTTTCCAAACACACTGTAAGAGTTGTAGCTCAACCTGGCTGGTCCTCCTAGTTTCCAACAAATATATCCAAAATTCAAATTCTTTATCTATGTATATAAAAAGTAGTGGTTTTACTTTTATGTTAAAAAATTAAAAAATTGTTTATAAAAATTAAAAATTATAGTTGTAGCAGAGTTTTATTAAATGAAATGAGGGATTCATGTTATCATATTTTGAGAGTATTTAATATTAATTTTTGTTCAATCATATATATATATATATTCCACATCTTCCATCTTTTTCCACCAAAATGGTTTTTACCATATGATTATCGAAAGAGAAAAAAAAAAAAGATTTCCACCATTTAATGTTTACAATGAATCCACTTGATACTATTATATTAAATTTTATAAATTTAAAAGTGTATTTAATGGAATGACATAGCTATGAAATGGACTCTTTCGATTTCAATTAAAATAAGAAGGATTTTATTTCCTAATTCTAAAAGAGTAATAATAGTTACATACCCCTTATTACACACTTTCACATGGACTAAAATTATGTTTTAAAAACATAATTTCAAAAGAGAGTAATATATAGCAAATGCATGATAAGATTTTCCAATTAGAATAATAGTAAACACCATTCATAGGGGCACACCCTTTTGGTAGAACTTATAAGCAATGCAAGGGAAATTTTCCTCCCTTGACATGTTAAGTTGGTAATTAGTTACACTATTTTAATAAGCAACAATGATAACAAAATCATGTCAGTAGTTGAAAAAAAGTAAGGATAATGAGTGACTTGAGGGCAATTGTTAATAAACAATTTAAAGCAAATTTTGACACCACTTATATGAGAATATGAAAAGTTGTCAAAAAATTTATTTTTCTTTTTTCATAAAAAGTTTCTAAAAATATTTTTTAAATCAATGCTCTCAAAGCATCTGTTATTTTTTCCTATATACAATTGTATTAGATTCAATGGGCACAATGACCTAGATACATTGGGTTATTAATTATTTAACAAGCCGGATCAGGTTGAGTCGAAAAAGAAAACTCCAGCCCATGACCCTGCCCATGGGCATTGCCCATTTTGTCTTTAGCGAGCTAGGCTACTGGGTTGGGCCTAATTGGCTACCTATGGGTTTATCTTAATTATTTTTTATAAGGAAATAATCAATTTTTAATGAGAGAATAATCAATATTTTTTTAATGGAATGAATCAAAGAATTTAATGCTTAATTAAAAAAATTTTATAGTCAAATCTATTTAATTTTTTTTTATTATGATGGAACCTATTTATTTATTTTTAATAAGGCTTTAAAAGGTTTTTGATTTTTATCTTTTAATAAAAAAATTCAAATGATTAATTTAAAGTTGCTAAACTACTAAAAAATATATATTTAGTAAACTAAACTTAACATAATTACTTTAAGTATCTTAGTAGTTGGGAGATTTCTTAAAAAATTCCTCTACAATGTCATAAGATTAATCCTTAGTACTCATCGTATATATTTTTGTTATGAATTCTGAGTTATTAAGCTGGGCAACAAGCTAAGCCAATGGACTAGGTTACTAGGCTAAAGTGCTATCCATAGGCTTCAATAACAACGGGCCGGATTGCCCATTAGCCTAGTGAGTTGTTGGGCTACTGGGTCAGGCCGTGGGCCATGAGTTATTCGGTGACCTTTGTATCATACATGTTTTTCTTTGTTTCAAAGGGGATGTGTATCCCCCATCCACTTGCCAGTCAGGTAGCACATGAATCAAGACCTTTGGAAGTTGGAAGTAGGTCCGTCAAAGTAGAACCAGCAAACGAAGTGTCAAAGCCAATAGCTAGCAGGTTCATTTTCTATATACGTGAACCTTGGAAAACTATCCGTTGTAGTAAATGATAGAAGCCCAAAAGTTGGCAACATTCAACAATATAAGCCGAACTACAATCAGCCTCTTCTTATTCCAATCAAACAGTATACTACTATTTCCATATTAACAAAGATGGCTAGAGAGACTAGCAACATGAAAAACAAATCTGTAAGTTACGACAGTGGTGATGAGGAAGAGGATTTAGTTGATTTTGGCCTAGCACTAGAGAAGTTGACCCTTGGTCCAAGAAGGAAACTTCTTGTTCTTAGCTTAGGAGGCTTACTGTGCCATAGAGTCTTCCGCCATGACAAGTCCAAGATTCCAAGATATCGCGACCCTGATACATCCTATGGAAGCTTTTTAGGTGAATATCATTGTCTTTAAATTTTGGCATGTTTATATGTTTAGTTTTTGCAGCTAATCTACCAATACAACATCTCTCTTATCAGTTTACAAGAGGCCTCATTGTGAAGAGTTCATGAAATTTTGCTTTGAAAGATTCGAAGTTGGAATATGGTCTTCTGCAAGGGAGTGAGTCGAACTAAGCCATGAACTCTGCAGTCTGCATTTGTTTTCAATTCATATTTTCCATAAATTGCATTTTTTCTATGTACTTATTGTTATGAAGTAATTTGTGTGGTTATTAGATTGCATCTGAACAACGCCTGGGACTGTATAATGAGAGGAATGAAAAGCAAGCTTGCAGTTGCTTGGGTGAGAATAAAAATAACTTAAACATGTGTTTTATCTCAGTAAAGGACTTTGAAATAGGGATTTTATTTTTAATTTTTTCAATTAAATCTTTATTATCTTGGTTTTTTTAGGACCAAGATAAATGCACTGATTCTGGCTTTAAGACTTTGGAGAAGAAGGACAAGCCAATCTTTTTGAAGGAGTTGAAGAAACTAGGGAGTCTCGGTTTTGAATATTCATCAAAAGTTTTGCTGATAGATGACAAGCCATATAAGACCTTGCTAAACCCAGTAATATAATTACTATCTTTTAAAAGTTTTAAAATTTTACTATGATTTTAGTTTTTCATTTAATTTTTCTTTTCCGAATTTACTGCAGCCTCATACAGCAATATTTCTTAATGAATACAATGTTGACCAAGTTAATGATACAGCTTTAGGTGAGACAAAATATAATCACCATGCTTCAGTGATGATAACTTGATATATTCAGATGAATTTATGAATTATAATTTCAAACTAATGTTGTCAATAGGTCCAAATAGTGAACTGCGGTTGTACTTGGATGGACTGGCGGAAGCAGAAGATGTTCCTTCTTATGTGAAAGAACATCCATTCGGGCAGCCTGCAATAACTCCAGAGCATTCTGATTGGGAGTACTATTCCAGGATTATCCGCCATTTGAAGGAGGAATGATCGACTGAATAACGTAATTATGAAATAAAATTCAGAGACCTTCAAAATGCTCTATCTGGGTATAGGAATAAAAATTGTTTTTATGTTTAAGTGTGCTGTCTGCTAGTGTAATTGATCGTGTAATGGCTTCTTCTATTTATGTATTTGATTCACTTAATTTTCCTTGTTGAGCAATTTCTTGTCTCTAACACGAAGAGTCTAATATTAGCCTCACCTTCATTAATTTTATTCCTGCACATAGCATTGACTGTAGTTGGTCCATTTGATTTGAGCATATCACTTATGAGCGTACTGCACCTTCATATTTATCTGAAAAGTAATCACATCAACCATAGTATTCCCATTTTTTAACCAGGCAGATGGACGTTAACACAAATCTGTTTTAATCTCGAATATGATTAATTGCCAGTGCAGTTGTTAGACTATCTCAAATGCATGCATGCATGAACATCACGAACAGAATAGTCACACATATCTGGATGTTTAGAAAATCAGGAACAAATAAATGATGACAGTATTAGCATTTTCATAAATTTCGCTCATATCTTCTCAATATTGTCTCTAATTCCTAATCTGAGATTGAAATTGTCGTACATGTTAAAAAAACATTTGTTACAACAGAACTAATAGAAATTGATTAGCCTCTTCAGTTGTCACTTCAGCATCCAAGTCTCTTAGATACACCTGAAATTAAAATAATTCACCAATAAAGTTGATTTTGAAAGACTATATATAATAATATCAGTAATAAAAGAATTATAGTAAACTTCACTGTTTCACATCATGTGGACATTGTTGGATGTGCAGTAATAATAGTCTTAACAGAAAAGAGGAAAGAAAATGTAAGCCTACCTAGCATTCTATTCACCAGGAGCTGAGATATTGATGTCAGGAGATGGCCTCTGAACAGACTGAACTGCAGTTGGCTCAAAGCCATTCCAGCCGAAGCTAATCGGTGTGGCATTTTGGTTCTGTTTATCACTGTTGTCATCTGCTTCTTCATGTTTTTGTACTGGTAATGGTGATGTTGGGTTAAAAAAGTTATCAACATCAGGTTTTGCTTGTGAGATAGGATTTGCAACAGTCAGCATGGCTGGAGCACCTGAGATGGGAGACGTCAAGGAATGTTCCCGATGGTGCTTCCTTTTATGTACCTTATAACCATTTGGCATGAAGCTACCAACAACAATCTGGCATATCATGCAGGAAAAATAGAATTATCAGTAATGTGGCTTGCAAGGTATTGTCTTTATAGAAAAAAATTAGCTTCCATTAGAGCTGTATAACTTCATATTTCCTTTTGGATTGTTGATAAAATTAATAAATTAATCAATTAGTCCAATATTAAGATAAAATCCTTACTTGGAGAGGGCCAGCAGCTGTTAATAAACCAGCAATTCCACCACCTATTACACGACCATCAGGACCAGCCAATGAGACACTTAATCCACCAGTCCTACTCCTCATACCACCATTATCAGTGACTGTAAATGATCCAGATAAAGATAATATCTCAAAGCGGCCCTGCAAGAAACCATAATGTGCATGTCCTCAGACACAAAAACCAGTTCGATTATGCAGGAATATTTCAAAAGAGGCCAATATCGAGGTATTTCGGTTCCTTTATGCACTACTCCAGGTTCCGTCAGAAATCATAAAACAACACAACCAAAAAAATAAAAAATAAAAAATAAAAACAACCCCCAATTTACTTGCACTGCGACACCCACCATAATCTTGGCAGTTTTTTCTAAAATAGAAAAGGATATAAAATTTTTTAATTCAATTTAGTTTCAGCTTGTAAGGTGAGGCAACCAGTAAAAATCAAAGTTCTTTATAAAAAGAAAAGAAATTATTATCAGTGCAATCATGTCTAACAACCAACTATTGTCCAAGTACAAATAGAATAGTTTATCATTCTTCCTCCTTTTGATTACCCTCTTCTGCTGTTTGGAAAAGGATCTTGCCTCTATCAGCATGTGTGCTCAAAATTGTTTATTTAGTCAATATGACTTCAAAAGGTATGAGAAACTAGAACAGACATGGGTATAGAAGTCTCTCAACTGAAATAGCACATGCCTTCAGTGAGTTTACTTGCAAGTGAGGAAAAGAATGAGTGAATTTACTTGAAAGTCAGGGAAAGAATCAGCCCCTCCAGCTTTGACAAAATAATATTGAGCTTTAATGGGCAATTTCCGGTAGCATTCTTGAGAAACAATTTTCTTAAGTTCTAATAGGCTAATAGCTCCTCAGATGCCTAAAAAAGGTACATAGTTTAATGGGAAAAGGTACAAAGTTTTATTATACCAAACCACTCGTAGCGGCAAGGGGCACTTTCGAAAGAGCACCACACTTTCTTTGTTAAATTATGCTTATTCCTACTATAGAAGACCTGCTTATATTTGCTTAAACATTCAAATACAATATGAAATAGGTGGCTCATGGATGTATTCAAAGAAGAAACTAAGACAGCATTATCATCATCCTTGATGTGGCATTCTTAATTATGAGTCTAATTCAAGTGATTAAACCATATAACAGACAAGGGCACAATACCATTTATGTGCAAAAATTCAATGAAAATAAAAGAGATCCAGAGAATAATAGCAATAAGAGAAGAGAAAAAACAAATCCTAGGACATGCCTCGTATGTCAAGATTCCACCAGAGGAACCTGGCTGGCGAATGGTAACATTCGAAATAGCACCATTGGCAGAAAGAACACATATTCCTCGAGGACCCTTCTGAGAAAAGGAAAGAATTTTTGCTGCAACATCCTGTAAGTGACAAACCAAAATCCTTAAAAAGGTAAACCAAAGACAATTAGTACATGTACTAAGGTCATAAAGTATTTGAATAACGTGACACCATATACATATATACCATTAGATTCAAGAGAAAATCAATCTCCACTATGAAATTGAGCATTGGAGCTTCCATTCAAAGCAATTATGGAGAATTCTTGATAAAAACAATTATTATTATAGCAAAGATAAAAATAGCAGATGGCCATGTAAATACAATTTTATTAAACATCACCTCTCCGGTATTAACAGTGACAACATGTGGTGTGAAGTCCCCTCCTGCTGTGTTCGCAAACAATTCACCTTCACAGATCAAAGTCCAGAAGTGAGATAAGTTAAGCTAAAACAATCTAAAGCAACTCATATTGAAAAAAGAAACTCATTATATAATATTATATATTAAACTAAGTACTCAATTTTTGGTCTAATTAGTATCCGAATATTCCATTCACAAAATTCAACAATATAAAATGGTTCCTCAGCTTATGATATGTATCAAATTAAAAATATATATATTCCATAGAAACCTAAACCCTAATTTTCATTATCTCCAGATATTAAGCCCCATTTAAATCCCCTAAGCAACCTAGATATGCAAATTTTATATTTTAAAAAAAAGTACATACTAGATAATTACACAAGTTCCTACTATCTCTGTGAAATTAAAACATAGAACCCAAACCCACAACTAACTCAAAATAATTTGGCAAATCCCTTAATGAGCCTTAATTATAGTTGGTGAGAAATTGGACTAAAATATATAAAATAAAATGAAAGTCTAAAGTCTTTACTGTTTTTTGTCCTAGTTTCCATGAACACAAAATAAAAAAACATGAAAACAAAAAAGGTGGGTAAGTAAACTTGATGTTTGTTGACCAACAACAAAAGAAAGTTGCAAACTACAGGCCACCAACCACAAACAAAACCTTAATAAATCTACTCTTTAGATTTTCCTACACTTTTTTCTCTACAACCAAACAGTAAGTACACCCAGCTGTGTGGTACTTTCCTAAAAAAAAAAAAAAGACAAAACAAACTCACCTAAAGAAGCAAGAAGCTGCCAGTTTCCAGAGCCAGGAGGCCTTCCTCTTCCTCTTTTTGAAGAAGAAAAATCAGAAGGAGACAAAGTAAAACCAGGCGGTGGTTGTGCCGCCGTATACGACACCCTCAAGTTCCCATCTGCGTCGTATTTCCTCGGTCTCCCTCTCTTCTTTTTCCCTAACAAATCAACACTACTCACTGGGGTTGTTGTCGTTGCTGTTGTAGCTGTTGTCGTTGTGTTTGTGTTTGTGTTTGTTTCTGTCATCATCACCGTCGTTGTTGTTGTTGTTGACACGCCAAGGCTTGTGTTGACAACAGCCATGTTGCTCAACGGGGCTGGTGGTGAGTCAGTGTCCGAGTTCCCAAGTGACCCAGAAACCGTGCTCTCCCTCTCTTCCATTATTAAACAGGAAAGAGATACAGAAATATATGTGTATATATATATAGAGATGTGTGCGTGTGTGTGAGTGTGGGGTGGGGTTTTTCTCTATGGTTTTGTAGAAGAGGAAGTGAAAGAAGTTTGAACAAATAGAGAGAGTCTGCAAATGGCGCCAGAAGTGGAAGGCAAAGGAGGGGGCTGTAGCTTTTTTTAACTTTGGTGGGAGATTTTATATAAACTTCTTCCCCCCATCAATGGTGGGGGAGAGAGAGGAAAATGACTGAGAGAATACTGAGGAGTATTTTTTTTTTCCCTTGTCTGGACACCTAAACTAGTCTTATTATTAAATAGGCACAATTACGAGATTACCTTTCTCTTTTTATATACCCAAACTACCCCTATAATTTGAGATTTTTTACTATTTTTTATTGGAAAATATTGTATTTTTAAATGTCAGTATCTTTAAATTTTAAATAGTGAAACGTTCTTTTTCTACTAATCCAATTTTTGAGGTAATATAAAGAACATGAAACATTGTGAGGCATCATAACCACCTAAACTACAACTCAATTAGTGAATTCCATCTACATTAACCACCTAAACTAAATTCATTGAACCAAAGTTTCATAACTCAATTGGTTGGCACTTTTTAATAATTTTAAATATTCAATCTGTCTCTCTCATTATAACTGTCAAATTATTATAAATAAATAAATAACTAAATTTGTTGATATCTTCATGCCATTAAAAAAATTAAATTACAGATTGTGATAGACTCGAGAATGTGGCAGTAGACTAGTTTAAAAATAGTGTGAAATTGTCGTGAAATTTTGTTGTGTCAAGGGTTTTATTATTCTTAAAATCCATCCATTTAGGATTGAATGCTATACGTCCAATCTCTCATCTTAATAATAATGAAAAGAAATATTTGTATGTTACTATAGCATTTTGTGTTGATAAGTAGATGAGAAAATAAATTACTTTAGAAATAATAAATTTCTTCTTTTTTTTTTTTTTAATACAAGATAGAATTTACTCTAATCTAGTCTAAGTATATATGTGTGTGAAGCTCTTTTCTGGAAACTTGAATCTCGGCCCTTACCCCCCACACCCCACAAGCACTTATATTTGTAGAGTGACCATCGCACTAAGGGTATACGGTGATTTTCTTCTAATTATTAAGGATAAAGAGATTAACAAATTTTTCCAACTATATAAGTTTAAAAGTAATTGTTGTTGTGTGGTAAGATTATCAAAATGCCATGGTTTCTAGTTACATTGGTCTATCTGCTGTTCTGCACCATGGCAAACAGATAACTAGAGAATTGGAGGGACTCTGAATATTATGAATAATTAACTTCAAAAATAAATACTAGGATATTCATTCTATCTAATGGAATTAAATGGGTTACCTTGCCGACTTACCTGTACTTATTATAAGCTCAATAAGAATGATATTTTTTTTTTTTTTTTGTCCTTTCGTTTTTCCACTTTTGCTCCCAAAATATATACATTTGGTCGGTAAATCAATAATAACTTTCTATTTATCTTTTTACTTATACTATTAGTCTACTACAGTCATGAGAAATGGAATGATTAGCTTATGAACAAAAAAAAAAAAATAGCATCAATGCCCATAAATTTACTTTTTCTATATAAAAAAGAAATGGCGGGAGCAGTATTTATCAATAAAATTGAGAGAGAGAGAGAGAGAGAGAGAGAGGAGGCACGTGTAAAGTACTACAGGAGAGAGTCACTTTTTTTTTTTTTTGCTGAATAGAAGAGAGTTTGACTTGAACCATACAGAGTTACCAAGTAAATATGACATCTTGAGGGTTCTAGTCAAAATTTGTATTTAACATGAATTTTATTACCTTGGTTGTCATGTAGAGAATCATCTCAAACAATCGATTCCGATATCAAACACAGTTTTATTATCTTGATAATAGAGAATTTGATATATTCAAATTCAATTACACCATTAAGAAAAAATAAAAATCAATTACACCAAGACCATTAGAAGTGTTAACAAAGTAAGTAATCGGTTAATTGTGGCTCAAGTAATAAATTATACTTTTGTTGACCTTCTTAACATATGTCTACTTCCTTTTTCCTTCCATAATTGTATACTGTCATTATATATTTCTTTAATAATTTAAAATCAATATTCTTTTATGACCTTATCTAGATATTTGCTTTGATATTGGCTCTACATATTTATATATTGTTACTTAAGGATTTGAGGATTAAACATTTTTGTGAAAACAAAATGTCAAGCTCTTTATGTTAACTTTTATAGAAAGGGTGCTTGTAATTCTTGTTTGACAGTGAGAGGAGTATTTAAACTATGGACAATTGGACATCTCTATTGTAAATATCAGAAAGTGTTAGTTGAGCTATGTATACATTTGGCAAAAAATAAAAATTGCTAAATGTAAGACAAAATATATAATTTTTATAACTTTTATACTAAAAGTTAGCCTATTTTAAAAAAATCTAAGGATGCTTGTATAAGTTAATACTGGGTTAGGTATGTCATTATATATGTATCTAACAAAAAAAGTATGTGACTATATGCTTATATTTTGTATTGTGAAAATTTTACACGTGTTTTTCGGTATTTTATAAAATTGACATTTTAATGTTTAATTTTATTTTTTAATACTCATACTTTTATTTTTTATTTTTTAATTGAACGTATGATTAGACCGATTATTAGCTAAAATTGTGATCTAAAGTCTACACCAAATAAAAGTCCAATCTATGTTTAATGCCAATGGTTTCAAGGCCCTATTTATATTTTAAAAATTATATTTGGGGTAATTATTGTCAATCACTTCTCCCCACATTTGTAATTAGTGACTATTAAATTGTAAAAGATAACTACTTCCTCCTTGTCCCAATTTCTTCCTCTTTTTTATTTGAACAATTTTGACATATACAAGTTAAATTAAATATTTAATGAAAAGAATGGGTTCTAATTAGCTTAATGAGTAAAATCTCTGATGGTTGAATAAAATATTTAAAATTCAATCCCTGCTTATACCAAAAACCGATTGGTGTTTTGGCTGGATAATAAAAGTTATTATCAAAAGTAGACGTCATAGGTTGAAGAGGATTATTTGTTTGGACAAATGAAATAGAAAAAGGATTTTGAAACATCAACATAGGACCTCAATGGAATTGTTCTTCAATTGAAGGGTAGTTTTGTAATTACAAGATAAGGACAGGAGTAATTATACGGTGGTTTTATGGAAATCATCAAAACAGGATTAAAAATTGACTCTCAGTCAAACTCAACAGCTGATGTGCTGTTAAAGCTATAAACCCGCCTTAAAATAATGCTTTTATATTATATTACGCTAAACAAATAAAGTTCAAAAACCCTAACTTACGTTTCCGAACTTCTAATTTAGAATCTGAATTTTATTTTGTTTTGTTTTATTGAGAATAATAATTTGTTTCATATGCATATGTTCTCAATTTCCAAAAAGTATATGGGCACCTCTTCGTATTGATGAATGGAGCAACCAGCTTTTCCCTCCACCCCTTAATAATAGAGGTGTAGAGGTAGACCAACCCACCTATTGTAGAAGGGCTTTTACATTAGCAATAATTTTAGGAACACAATTAATTTTATATTTAAGATAGAATTCTTCTCTAACCAAGTATATATGTGTCTGAAACTTATTTCGAAAAACATGTTAATGTGAACATTTTTTTACTCACTCTTGTTTTAATGGTTCCACCACTTTTGAACAAGCACATTCATAAAAAAGTTTCTTAAAATAGTTTACTAATGTATATTCTAAGGACATACGTAAAACTCATATATATATATATATAAATGAATTTTTTTATTATTATTTTTATGGTACTTTCCAATATGTGACAAATTAACGAATGATCTAAGCGTATTGGTTTAGAAAATAATTTTATAAAATGAGTTTGGCTTATCTCCAGTACTTTTTTAACAAGAGTCTCCTTTTATTTTAATGAGAAATTGCCACATCACCCACTAACTTCTTACTATTGTATATTTAAAACAAAATGACACTTCCAATTAAAAAAGTACTGGAGGTAAGCCAAAGTCTTATAAAATATCTATGGAAAAAAAAAAAGGTAAATTCCATTCAAATACCCTAAAGTTTGGGCTAATACCAATCAGGCCCAAGACTTTTCAAAATAGACTAATTTAGTCACTAAAGCTAACTTAGTTCCTAAGACAGTTAAGAAAAATGATTAACTAGCCTAACAGTTTTAGAGAATAAGTTGACTTTAGAGACCAAATTGGTAACTTTTGAAAAAACTTGGACCTGGTTGGCATTAACCCAAATCGGTATTAGCCAAAGCAAAATGACACTTCCAGTTAAAAAAGTATTGGAGGTAAGCCAAAGCCTTATAAAATTTCTAATTTTATTTTTTATTTTTTAATTGAACGTATGATTAGACCGATTATTAGCTAAAATTGTGATCTAAAGTCTACACCAAATAAAAGTCCAATCTATGTTTAATGCCAATGGTTTCAAGGCCCTATTTATATTTTAAAAATTATATTTGGGGTAATTATTGTCAATCACTTCTCCCCACATTTGTAATTAGTGACTATTAAATTGTAAAAGATAACTACTTCCTCCTTGTCCCAATTTCTTCCTCTTTTTTATTTGAACAATTTTGACATATACAAGTTAAATTAAATATTTAATGAAAAGAATGAGTTCTAATTAGCTTTATGGGTAAAGTCTCTGATGGTTGAATAAAATATTTGAAATTCAATCCCTGCTTATACCAAAAACCGATTGGTATTTTGGCTGGATAATAAAGTTATTATCAAAAGTAAATGTCATAGGTTGAAACTCTCTCAAACAAAAAATATTTAATGAGAATTATTTGTTTGGACAAATGAAATAGAAAAAGGATTTTGAAACATCAACAAAGGACCTCAATGGAATTGTCCTTCAATTGAAGGGTAGTTTTGTAATTACAAGATAAGGACAGGAGTAATTATACGGTGGTTTTATGGAAATCATCAAAACAGGATTAAAAATCGACTCTCAGTCAAACTCAACAGCTGATGTGCCGTTAAAGCTATAAACCCGCCTTAAAATAATGCTTTTATATTATATTACGCTAAACAAATAAAGTTCAAAAACCCTAACTTACGTTTCCGAACTTCTAATTTAGAATCTGAATTTTATTTTGTTTTGTTTTATTGAGAATAATAATTTGTTTCATATGCATATGTTCTTAATTTCCAAAAAGTATATGGGCACCTCTTCGTATTGATGAATGGAGCAACCAGCTTTTCCCTCCACCCCTTAATAATAGAGGTGTAGAGGTAGACCAACCCACCTATAGTAGAAGGGCCTTTACATTAGTAATAATTTTAGGAACACAATTAATTTTATATTTAAGATAGAATTCTTCTCTAACCAAGTATATATGTGTCTGAAACTTATTTCGAAAAACATGTTAATGTGAACATTTTTTTACTCACTCTTGTTTTAATGGGTCCACCACTTTTGAACAAGTACATTCATAAAAAAGTTTCTTAAAATAGTTTACTAATGTATATTCTAAGGACATACGTAAAACTCATATATATATATATATATATATATAATATTACAAAATTCACTACAATTTATTGCTTTCTTCTATATGCTTTCATGTTAGGGTTAACGAGTATCGAAGTACATTAATTGATGTTGAGTTTTTTTATTATCAATTAACTTTCTCAAAAAAAAAAAAAAAAGACTTTTTTTAGGCAATTGGGCCACTTTTAAGTTAAATGAATTTTTTTATTATTATTTTTATGCTACTTTCCAATATGTGACAAATTAACGAATGATCTAAGCGTATTGGTTTAGAAAATAATTTTATAAAATAAAATAGGTTTGGCTTATTTCCAGTACTTTTTAACAAGAGTCTCCTTTTATATGTGTCTGAAACTTATTTTCGAAAAACATGTTAATGTGAACATTTTTTTACTCACTCTTTGTTTTAATGGGTCCACCACTTTTGAACAAGTACATTCATAAAAAAGTTTCTTAAAATAGTTTACTAATGTATATTCTAAGGACATACGTAAAACTCATATATATATATATATATATATATATATATATATATATATATTACAAAATTCACTACAATTTATTGCTTCTTCTATATGCTTTCATGTTAGGGTTAACGAGTATCGAAGTACATTAATTGATGTTGAGTTTTTTTATTATCAATTAACTTTCTCAAAAAAAAAAAAAAAAGACTTTTTTAGGCAATTGGGCCACTTTTAAGTTAAATGAATTTTTTATTATTATTTTATGCTACTTTCCAATATGTGACAAATTAACGAATGATCTAAGCGTATTGGTTTAGAAAATAATTTTATAAAATGGGTTTGGCTTATTTCCAGTACTTTTTTAACAAGAGTCTCATTTTATTTTAATGAGAAATTGCCACATCACCCACTAACTTCTTACTATTGTATATTTAAAACAAAATGACACTTCCAATTAAAAAAGTACTGGAGGTAAGCCAAAGCCTTATAAAATATCTATGGAAAAAAGAAGAAGGTAAATTCCATTCAAATACCCTAAAGTTTGGGCTAATACCAATCAGGCCCAAGACTTTTCAAAATAGACTAATTTAGTCACTAAAGCTAACTTAGTTCCTAAGACAGTTAAGAAAAATGATTAACTAGCCTAACAGTTTAGAGAATAAGTTGACTTTAGAGACCAAATTGGTAAGTTTTGAAAAAACTTGGACCTGGTTGGCATTAACCCAAATCGGTATTAGCCAAAGCAAATGACACTTCCAGTTAAAAAAGTATTAGAGGTAAGCCAAAGCTTTATAAAATTTCTATAGGGAAAAAGAAAAGGTAAATTCCATTCAAATACCCTAAAGTTTGGGCTAATAACAATCATGTCTAAGACTTTTCAAAATATACCGATTTGGTCACTAAAGCCAACTTAGTCCCTAAGATAGTTGAGAAAAATGATTAACTGGCCTAATAGTTTTTTGAGATTAAGTTGACTTTAGAGACCAAATTGGTAAGTTTTGAAAAAATTTGGACCTGGTTGCCATTTAACCCAAATTTTAGGGTATGTTAATGGAATTTAACAAAAAAAAAAAAAATTGATTTTTTGACAACTCTTTTATATTTTCCATTAAAGTGGTAAGGTTTTTTTTTTTTTTTTTTTTCTCAACAAAAAAAATCTCCTCAAAAATACTCGTTACCATNAATTGATTTTTTGACAACTCTTTTATATTTTCCATTAAAGTGGTAAGGTTTTTTTTTTTTTTTTTTTTTTCTCAACAAAAAAAATCTCCTAAAAATACTCGTTACCATACCCTTTCAACAAAATGGGATCCATTAAAATCCTTCTTAATGAGTGCACTTGACATCCATTAACATATTCCTTCCATGTAACTACACAGAAGAAATGAAAAACAACAAGACAAAATAGAAGGCAATGTAAGAGATAACCAAGTTGTAATTATATCTTTTATGGTGTTCCATGTTTGTGGTTCGAATCCTTTTTTTTTTTGAAAGGGTGGTTCGAATCCTTAATTCTTCCTCCTATTGTTTATTTGTCTAAAAAGTTTTTTTTTTTTTAGAGAGAGAGAGAGAGAGAGAGAGAGAAAAGAAAAAAAAGGCAATATCAATTTTATAAATTCGAAAGCATGAAAAAAGTCTCTTGGACATGCATATGATTTTTTTTAAACGTTATAAACTAGTTTTTTTTTTTTTTTTTTTAAGTCAAATAATGTAAAGTTTTATCATTTGTAATTATAATTATATTTTTGTCCAACATGTTTTTTGTAAGTATAGCAAGCCAATTGATTTTAGTTTTTTTTTTTTTTTTTGTAAACAGTACTTCTATTAGAGAGAAACAGGAATACAACCTAAGGAATCATCCCTACAAACAGCCTCTAACACTGGGGGGAGATTTCCTTTATTAAAGCAATAATCTAAATTAGAGTTCAGTGCAAACTTGGCAGCTTCATGAGCTGCAAAGTTGCATGTTCTCCGGACCCAACAAAAACAAAAGCAACAGCTAAGCTACGAATATTACAGATAATATTGTGAGTAAGCCATTCAGGGGATAAGTCTGGGTTGATGAGAGGATCAAAACAATTCTTTGCATCTCCTTCAAATATTACAGATTTCCATCCCTCCTTGACTGCTAGATTCATAGCCTAGTAAAGTGATTCAGCTTCGGCAATCGCTGGGGAGGAGTTGTGATGTTTTTTGGCCCAAATAGATAGAACTTCGCCTAAATGGTTCCTTGCAACAACTGCTAAAGCAGAGCCCGAGCTCCTTGTCGTAGCATCTACATTCAGCTTAATGCAGTCAGAAGAGGGAGGAGACCAATTCTTGCTACTTAGCTCTTTA
Organism: Quercus suber; assembly: GCF_002906115.3. NCBI lineage: Eukaryota > Viridiplantae > Streptophyta > Magnoliopsida > Fagales > Fagaceae > Quercus > Quercus suber. The sequence goes on from NW_027069476.1 coordinate 2,284,640, forward strand.
GGTGGTTGGGTAGCTGAAGAAAAGACTTTAACTATTTCATTGAATCTGGTTTGAATGTTCTACCTAGCCTTCATCACATCAGGGTCGATGTTACTGAACTGTTTAAGGTTTCTAGACATCCAAATCTCTTCAATTACTAATGCCAATCGATTTTAGTTATTTAGCTGAAATTGAAAACTTTTTACTGAAAGTACTGTAGATAAAGCTAAAAGGTAGCTGAAATAATATAATGATATTCATGAATAGTAGCAAAAAAAAAAAAAGAATAGTAAAAAAAAAAAAAAAAACTGACTTTTTAAGCCAATGTCAAACGCACACCAAGTATAATTAACATAGCAAAATGTCTCCATCCTTGGACCCCACTAACTCCCTTGCTCTATAATGTGGGTTTTTCACACTCTAAAGAGAGGATAATGCAACGACGAATTTTTCCCGTGCTAAGTGTGTATACATTATTATCATGATAGGATCCACCATGAATGTGAGAGGAGGGAGTACTATTTCTTTGTGCTTCGGGAATATCTAAGAATTTTCCCTTATGGAGTGCAATAACATGATATTCCAATTTTTTTTTTTTTTTTTTTAAAGTTTATGGTGGATCTCACTAATATGAATTTAATTAATGGAATTTGTCATAAATGTGAGAGAATAGAATACAGCGTCATTGTACTCCAAAAATACTAGATAATTACTCTCCTAAAATAATTATAAAATACATGTCAATTTATTTAATTAGAAAAATTCTTAGGTACTCTCGAAGCATAAATAAATAGTGCTCACTCATCTCACATTCATAATAGATCTCACCATAAATTTAATGAGTAGACCTCATCATGAATGTGAAAAGATGAAGCATCATTCTTCGTGCTTCAGGAATACCTAAGAATTATTCATTTAATTACCTTTAGGATTTTATATGTATCCCTTTTCACTCATTTAAAGGTGTAATAGGTCAGTTGTCACATTCAGATGCACAGAGAGCATGAGCCTCCACAATGTTATGTTATGGATATTAAATATTTATAGTTGACATTATTTTAAAAAAATGTAGAGCACGACTTTGTTAAGTTAAAACTAATTTATGAGTGAAAAAAAATATTTTTAGTCACAAAAAGAGTATTTTGATATAAAAATTACCATACCTTAAAGGGAAATGCTAATGGACACCCTTAGGATATTGGTTAACAATCTATTTAAATTAAATTTTTATGGGAAAAGAAAAGAAAAAAAAAACAATTAATGTTTTGACAACTTTTTTAATTTTCCATAAAAGTAGTGTCAAAATTTTCCTAAAATATATTATTAATTATTGTTATAAGAGCACTACATTAAAAGTAACATTGTATATTTGTGTGTGTTTATGTGTGTGCAAGGACAGACCCAGGTGGGGTTCCAAGGGGGCTTGGGCCCTCCGAGTCCAATTTTTTTTGTTAGTTATTCTATATTTCATTTTTGTGGCTGATCCCTCTTCTCCCCAATCAGTCTAACTAGTTTAATTTAAATAGCAACTATCCAACCCAAAAACTTAACAAAAACTATAAAAATATTCACAATGGTGATTGTATTTTAGCCAAAAAACTATTTTACCACCAAAGAACAAAAAAGTTATGTGTTATTGGAGAAACTAAAACTAAATTTTTTGCAACTAGAGTAAACTGGTATAAATACCAGTTGACTATAACAAGTTGTTAAAAATAAAATACAATGTTTTATTAAGATTATATCTCATCCTTTAATTAAAAAAGTCAAATTCTCTCTTTTCCTTATTATTTTAATGAGTTGTTTATATTATTTTAAATGAAATGATTAAAAAAAAAAACATTTGATATTAGGTGTATTGTAAAGTGAAAATTTTGAAATACTTAAAACTAAATTTTTTAGCACCACCACTATGAATGCTCTAACTTAAAAAAAAAAAAAAAATTAAATAAAAAATCCTACCCAACCTTGTATTAAAAAAAAAACATTATTTTGTTTTTGTTTTTGTCTTTGTTAGTAGATGATTGTATCTTAATGTATTTAGAAACAATGATTTTGTATATTTATAATTTTTTTAATACTATATGAATGTCTATTTTGAGTTTTTATTTCTTTATAATCTGGCCCCCGCTAGCTTAAAATCCTAAATCCATCCTTCTTTGTTGTGTATGTATATATGTTTAGAGAGAGTTAAGAAGTTATATTTTTATGGGAAAAATCAACGGATGCTTTAAAGATATTGATTTAAGAACTTTTTAGATATTTTTTATAAAAAAATTTTATTAAAAAATTAATTTTTTTGACAACATTTTATATTTTTCATAAAAGTGTGTATTAAAATTTTTTTTTAAATAATATTTTAATAAATGTTCTAAGAGAATTTTTTTTTTAACCCATAAGAAAAATTTCTGAACCAATCATTGACAACCTCCCTGTGGTTTGTGCGCTTTAGTTTTTTACAAAATCAAGGTCTAAATTTATTAGTAAATCATAGGTGAGCTATAAAGTGAAGTGTTAAGCAAATTTTTTTTTTTGAAGACAAGTGTTAAGCAAAAATTATATCATATACTAACAAACATAAACACGTATATTTATGAAAAAATATTTTTAGAAATTTTGATTTCGCCCTTATGAAGTTGTAAATTAAATTTGTATAAATAGTTACGCTAAAAATAAAAAAAAAATAAAGCAAAAAGAAAGAAAAAAGTGCCTATATCATCTTTCCCTCTTTTTTTTTTTCTTTTTTTTAATAAGGCTTAAAAGATGACGATAAAAATAAATTAAAGGGTAAAGAAAACAAAGGCAAGCAGAAAATTCCAAATAAAACTGCAAAAAGCGAACAGTGATACAAAAGCTGTCGGTAAGAGTGTAAGACCGTTGACGACCCACGCCCAAACACGCAATCATTTATAACATAAACAAAAGAAGAGAACTTGTGTTATGTTTTCCTTTCCAACTGCTTCAATTACTCACTCGTTTGAGTCTGTCCAATAGACGGCAGAGATCTAAGGAAAGCGTGATCATCGTTAATTATGACATGTTTGCTAAAAGTAGTATTAGAGGACTCAAAGTAGGATGCACTAGTAGTCTAGGGGTAAGGATTGGGTCGGTGCATAGGAACTAGACCCGTTGTCCACTTCTCGACGGGTCTAATGCTCCTATGCATGACATGTGTCACAAATTTAAATAGATTTAATGCTTAAGTATGATAGGATTGTATTTATTTGTAAACATATAAAAATTATATTCACCAATTTTTGTATTGTAAAAAATTACATATAAGTTTTAGTAAAAAATAGACTATTTATATCATTAATAAATTATAAATAGTTATTGTGGGGGATAAAAGGATCAGGCCCAAATTAACGGGCCGAACATCCACGAGAGAACTGTTTCACATCCGAAGAGAAGGATGAGTAGAATGCAAGGTCTAGACTGGAGCGGAATCCTCTGGGCAGAGGATCATTGCTTTCCGAGGAGGATGTCTCCAGTCCGAGGAGGACATCTCCTGTCCGAGAAGGAAGTTTTACCCTGGTATGATAGCGGAGACTAATTGAGCCGGAGAAAGGCCTAGTTGATCGTCCGAGGAGCCCACCTGATCAAGATAAGCTCAAAGCACACTCAAAAACGATAAGGGTGAAGAAATATCTGAGGGAAAGGCTGCTGCCACCGTATTCAATGCATTGCAACAGCTTTTCTGGCCGCATTTATGTGGAGAAGACACCTGAACAGTGTTAAAGAAGAGAACTTGTGTTATGTTTTCCTTTCCAACTGCTTCAATTACTCACTCGTTTGAGTCTGTCCAATAGACGGCAGAGATCTAAGGAAAGCGTGATCATCGTTAATTATGACATGTTTGCTAAAAGTAGTATTAGAGGACTCAAAGTAGGATGCACTAGTAGTCTAGGGGTAAGGATTGGGTCGGTGCATAGGAATTAGACCCGTTGTCCACTTCTCGACGGGTCTAATGCTCCTATGCATGACATGTGTCACTTTTAAATAGATTTAATGCTTGCGTATGATTTTTTTTTTTTTTTTTTTAAATATTTGATTGGGTATGATATGTTTTAGTTTCCCAATGTGTCTCGGGCTGTTGGGTTAGTGTTTTCAAACAATTATTTTCAGTTTTTAAACAATATTTTATGCATTTTAACACATTTTTTCACACATACACGTATTTTTACAAATATTTTCAAATAACAATTTTCAATTTTTAAACACATATACCAAATAAGCCCTTATGTTCCATTGCACTGGACCCAAGTTGGTTTTGTAGTTTAGCATTTTGCATTAAATTAGAGTTTTGTTTAAACTTTAAACTCATCACCATTTATTTTTCAATGAATAACTAATCCCCAAATTTTATTGTTTGTTCAAGTTTAATTCATTTTATTATTGAATAAATACAAACTTGTTCATAAATCACTTGATTAATTATTTATTTATTTTTCAAATATACTAGTAAGCATTATAACTATAATTTTTTACCCATTCACAAATTTATTATATTTGAAATTTATAATATTTGAGTTAATTATATAGGATTTTATTTATTTGTAAACGTATAAAAATTATATTCACCAATTTTTGTATTGTAAAAAATTACATATAAGTTTTAGTAAAAAATAGACTATTTATATCATTAATAAATTATAAATAGTTATAATTTGATATATTGTGAATATTTACATACACAATCCAAATTCGTGCATTATTTAACTTTGCCCAAATTCAATTAAGTCATGTGACTTCTTATTTATTTATTCAATCCTATAACTTTTACTTTTATTCAAGGTGTTTATTATGTTTAATTTTGTCATTTGTCGGAAGGCATTACAAGGCCACCTCGATGTCTCTATGTAATTGTTGCATGAGTATGAATCTTTTGAGATGAGGAATGCATGGAACTTGGAATCCATTTATTGTGATTGAAAATGAGAGATAATAAAGTGGAGAAAGAGATGAGAGATTATTATGTTTTGTTTGAGGGTTTTGTAATTTGTGTGACAATTATGTTTTCTCAAATCTAATACGCTGGGTCGCAATTATAGTGACAAACTAGCTAGTTGGGTTACAAGCTAGTTGTTATAGGTCGCAATTTAGGTTGAGAACTAGTTTATGTTGGATCACAAATTACAACACACGTCACGATGAGCTCTCTCTTTGATTTGTTATAGGTCGCGCTTGGCTTTCTCTTTCTCTCTAATCTGATATAGGTCGAGAGTTGGGTTGTCGGATTTGCTTCAAGCCATGGCCAAAGCACCCCAATTCTAACAAGAGACCCAATTTTTTTCTTTGTTGGTTTATGGGAAAGTCGTTGCTTGGTTTTTTTTTTTTTTTTAATTAATTAATTAATTTTTGTATGTGTTCTTCTCTCAATTTGATATAAAATTCAATATTAAATGTTTCATAAATAGGGTAGCATTTTTTAAAATATTTAATTCTTCTTATATAATAATAATTATCTTGTATAAAAAAAAGCATATAATTAAAATAAGATACTCTCCATTGATTTTATGTGATTAGATTAAAAAAATAGTCATGTTAACAAGTGTCTTTAGGGTAATTGTTAATAAACCATATTATGAAAGTTTTGACATCACTTTTATGAAAAATATAAAAAATTTTAAAAAAATTAATTATTTTATCATTTTCCTATAAAAATGGTTCTTAAACCAATGGCATTCTTTAACATTTTTCTTTAAAAAAAAAAAAAGCAAAAAGAAATTATTGTGATTCATTTTGTGGTTAGTTAGACAAATGTTAGACTATAATGCATATAAGAGCTATCAAAGCAAAAGGCTACAGTATTTATGAAACATTCAATATTGTCATTCAATGGGGACCATTTAAATCCATTTATAGTTCCAAAAACAATTATTGCAGCAAAAATAATATATGGAGAAAGAAGTTTTCAATTTGACTAAAAGTAGCTATAACTTTTTCGAAATTAATGAGAAATAATTTGCTTGAGATGAAAGGAAGATCTGTAATGCTTTATCTTTTATTTTTCCTGTAAAATGTTGCTTTATCTATAATCGAGATCTCGTGTAAATTGCAATATACTGTAATCGAAAACAAGTCACAGTTGAATGTAAACAATTTATCACCTTCAAAATTTTTATTTTATTTTATTAGTATAGCATATTCCATTGGTAACCAAGTCCACCTATAATAAACACAACGTCTCAGGTTTCTTTATTTTTTTGAGAAGAATACAAGGCACAAAAAAATGGGGGTAAATGGGTAGATTAATACAAGAATATATAGAGGATACAACATACTTTTTTTAAGCATTAATCACAACAAATTATGTTAATAATTATGAAAAAATTTATATTCCTAGACTCGTTGAACAGAGTAAGCCATTTTGGTTAATTTGCATTGCAAATCCTGAAAGTAAAGCAAAATAAAAAAATAAAAAGGTTTTGGCACATACAAAACTAAAAACTTCTTGCTAAAAATATATAATTCTTCTGCTTATGTGAAAGTTTTTAGGAGGATATTCATGTTTTGAATTTGAGAATTTACAATTAAAGGATTGAAAAAATGATGTTAATATAAATTTAACAACATATGATGACATGAATTGTAAAAAGTTTACTTAATAAAAAAGGCACTTATGATATTTTGGATTTGAAATTACACCAAATCATTTCAAATTCACGAATTAATAAAGCTCAAATTCATTTTTCAAACCTTAGAATTCTTTAAGGTTGAAATTATGCGCATGCCCTACATCTTTTTGTTTTTGTTTTTATTTTTAAAGCTGACTTAGGCAGATGATTAAAAGTTACTTAATCATCTTAAACTATGATTATGTAATGAGTTGTCCAGCATAAAAAGAAGAAAAAAGAAACAAACAATAAGATTACATATTGTGTAATATATAATTCATTTGCTGGTTGCATTTAATCTTTAACCTGAAAGCCACCATAACCGGAAGTTTTCTTGAGATATGTAAGCAAATTCAAAAGTTTCGCATGATCATGTAGTACAATTTAAAGTTTTATCTCTACTTTTTCTACAGCAGGCCTGCATATGATAGAATTACATATTTTATCATTGTCAATGTAAGTTGTAAATGAGTAATTATTGGTTTCACTGACATGGTAAGTTTTTCTCTTACATTTATAGTAGGTCCTATTAATGAAATTTATTGTAAAGTTTATTATAAATGTGAGAGAAAAAAATATAAGTCACAACATTCTTGAAATATCTAATAATTTTTCATTGCGGAGAGGATAAGTTTCAAAATTTCAACCCCAAATAAAAAAAATTAAAAAAGGGAGATTCCCTAGTGATAGTCATGTGGGGTTAATACTTAAAAGAGTTTCAAGGCTACACGTAATAAAATATTTATTTATTTGTTTTCCAAACACAGTTCAAAGTGGGCTACACAGTTTATATATATTATAAGGAAATGCTAATAAATTAAACCATTGGGCATTCCAACAAGTGCTTTGATAAAAGGAGTGCCTCAAATATACAACTTTCAAGTTTTCAACCTCCTGAAGGGTCAAAACAAAGATAATAGGTTAATAACAAAAGAAAAGAAAAGAAAAGAAAAGAAAAAATCTTTAGAAAGATTGTAGTCTTATATATTTTTTTTTAGAAACAGGATGAGATTGAAGAAGAAAAATAGATTTGAGTGTTTGTTGTGACTTGAGATTTGAGAATTGGGAGAAGAGGCTGGGAAAAGTGTTGGGACCACTAAGCACGTTTTTAATTCTTCTTCCATGACAATTTGAATGAATAAGCATGAAAATAAAGCTGCAGAGTTATAATTAAAGCCATATACATAGAATCGAAATCCTTTTTTGGCTTCTCTCCATGTGGGTTGATAATGCTAAGTCTCACACCCCTACGCATGGTTCATTTTATAAATTATTTTAGTATTAGGCCAATCTGAGGTCTGATTTTATTTATTTATTTATTTTTTGCTTTTATTATTGATCATTTTTGGATAAATCATTCGAAAACATGTTGAACCCTGAAAGTCAATAAATGAAGAAAAAAGAAATAATATAATTTTTAAAAAAAAAGGGAAAATAATGTATGTTTCTTTTATGGACAAAACTTAGATAGAGTAACTTAAATGCAATTTCTTAGATTTGGCTCTTAAAATTCAGCTATGTGGCTTTTTCCTTGTGGGGTGGAAGTGCCTTTTTAGTTAAGTAATAATATGACTGAATTTAAGAGAGGAACAGCACCTAAATACACCTGAGTTTTCTGATTCTTTTATTGGTGTGGATGTTTTAAGCAAAGTTACTGGTTTGTTTAGACTCCAAAAATACAAGTTAACCAAATTTAAATCAAGTAATTATTTAGTCAAATTATGATTTGGTTTTGGTTAAAGTAAACAACATCATTTTTGTGTAAATATGAATGACAACAGTGGAAACAGAACAATACAATATGATGATACATGGAAAACCAATGGAAAAATTATCCCATTATAAAAACCAATGCAAGGGCTTGACTTACAGACCCCAAGGGAAAAAACAGATCCACCATATAGAATTGAAGTTTACAAATAAAGCAACCTTATTCTAATGTGCTACCTTATTTACAACTTATCAATTTACTAACATTACCCAATTTATCTTTGAATTCATGGACTCTTTTGCAAGTGACCTTTGTTGGATGTGAACCTACCACTCACAACTTCAAGTACCCACTTGAAGATTTGAACTCCATAACAAACCTTAGGGTGACTCTATGGATTCAAACTATATTTGCACTATGGCAAAAACACCATGGAAGATGAATCTCTTTTTACTTATAAACTCATAGGTTAAATGAGTGAAGGCTAAGATCTTCTCTCTAAAAAGCTTAGAGTTTCTACCTCTGCAACATTAGTAAAATTAATGCTTAAGAGGCATGTATAAAGGTATACCATTTAGGGTTACGAAAACCCACTTGCATGGCTAACTTGTATAAAGGAATCTCGACACTTGTATGGCTAACTTAACAAAAAACATATTAGATCAAAATCTGGTTTGTGATTCTCAATCGATCGAGAAAAAATCGAGCAAGTGTCGAGATACCAAAAATTTAATTTTCTTCAGCAGATCTTAAGTCTTCCTATTTAACTTACATATATATATATATTAAAGAACCTTCTTGTCACAGATTGCCAACATCCAATTCATTGTACATATATAACAATTACAAAGTAATAAAAAAAAAAACGCATGCCCTACATCTTTTTGTTTTTGTTTTTATTTTTAAAGCTGACTTAGGCAGATGATTAAAAGTTACTTAATCATCTTAAACTATGATTATGTAATGAGTTGTCCAGCATAAAAAGAAGAAAAAAGAAACAAACAATAAGATTACATATTGTGTAATATATAATTCATTTGCTGGTTGCATTTAATCTTTAACCTGAAAGCCACCATAACCGGAAGTTTTCTTGAGATATGTAAGCAAATTCAAAAGTTTCGCATGATCATGTAGTACAATTTAAAGTTTTATCTCTACTTTTTCTACAGCAGGCCTGCATATGATAGAATTACATATTTTATCATTGTCAATGTAAGTTGTAAATGAGTAATTATTGGTTTCACTGACATGGTAAGTTTTTCTCTTACATTTATAGTAGGTCCTATTAATGAAATTTATTGTAAAGTTTATTATAAATGTGAGAGAAAAAAATATAAGTCACAACATTCTTGAAATATCTAATAATTTTTCATTGCGGAGAGGATAAGTTTCAAAATTTCAACCCCAAATAAAAAAAATTAAAAAAGGGAGATTCCCTAGTGATAGTCATGTGGGGTTAATACTTAAAAGAGTTTCAAGGCTACACGTAATAAAATATTTATTTATTTGTTTTCCAAACACAGTTCAAAGTGGGCTACACAGTTTATATATATTATAAGGAAATGCTAATAAATTAAACCATTGGGCATTCCAACAAGTGCTTTGATAAAAGGAGTGCCTCAAATATACAACTTTCAAGTTTTCAACCTCCTGAAGGGTCAAAACAAAGATAATAGGTTAATAACAAAAGAAAAGAAAAGAAAAGAAAAGAAAAAATCTTTAGAAAGATTGTAGTCTTATATATTTTTTTTTAGAAACAGGATGAGATTGAAGAAGAAAAATAGATTTGAGTGTTTGTTGTGACTTGAGATTTGAGAATTGGGAGAAGAGGCTGGGAAAAGTGTTGGGACCACTAAGCACGTTTTTAATTCTTCTTCCATGACAATTTGAATGAATAAGCATGAAAATAAAGCTGCAGAGTTATAATTAAAGCCATATACATAGAATCGAAATCCTTTTTTGGCTTCTCTCCATGTGGGTTGATAATGCTAAGTCTCACACCCCTACGCATGGTTCATTTTATAAATTATTTTAGTATTAGGCCAATCTGAGGTCTGATTTTATTTATTTATTTATTTTTTGCTTTTATTATTGATCATTTTTGGATAAATCATTCGAAAACATGTTGAACCCTGAAAGTCAATAAATGAAGAAAAAAGAAATAATATAATTTTTAAAAAAAAAGGGAAAATAATGTATGTTTCTTTTATGGACAAAACTTAGATAGAGTAACTTAAATGCAATTTCTTAGATTTGGCTCTTAAAATTCAGCTATGTGGCTTTTTCCTTGTGGGGTGGAAGTGCCTTTTTAGTTAAGTAATAATATGACTGAATTTAAGAGAGGAACAGCACCTAAATACACCTGAGTTTTCTGATTCTTTTATTGGTGTGGATGTTTTAAGCAAAGTTACTGGTTTGTTTAGACTCCAAAAATACAAGTTAACCAAATTTAAATCAAGTAATTATTTAGTCAAATTATGATTTGGTTTTGGTTAAAGTAAACAACATCATTATTGTGTAAATATGAATGACAACAGTGGAAACATAACAATACAATATGATAATACATGGAAAACCAATGGAAAAATTATCCCATTATAAAAACCAATGCAAGGGCTTGACTTACAGACCCCAAGGGAAAAAACAGACCCACCATATAGAATTGAAGTTTACAAATAAAGCAACCTTATTCTAATGTGCTACTTTATTTAGAACTTATCAATTTACTAACATTACCCAATTTATCTTTGAATTCATGGACTCTTTTGCAAGTGACTTTTGTTGGACGTGAACCTACCACTCACAACTTCAAGTACCCACTTGAAGATTTGAACTCCATAACAAACCTTAGGCTGACTCTATGGATTCAAACTATATTTGTACTATGGCAAAAACACCGTGGAAGATGAATCTCTTTTTACTTATGAACTCATAGGTTAAATGAGTGAAGGCTAAGATCTTCTCTCTAAAAAGCTTAGAGTTTCTACCTATGCAACATTTGTAAAATTAATGCTTAAGAGGCATGTATAAAGGCATACCAAACCCACTTGCATGGCTAACTTAACAAAAAACATATTAGATCAAAATCTGGTTTGTGATTCTCAATCGATCAAGAAGAAATTGAGTGGGTGTCGAGATTCCAAAAATTTAATTTTCTTCAGCAGATCTTAAGTCTTTGTATTGGACTTACAAATATATATATTAAAGAACCTTTTTGTCACAGATTGCCAACATCCAATTCATTGTACATATATAACAATTACAAAGTAATAAAAAAAAAAAAGGCAAAAAAAAAGACTTTAATAATTTTACACATTTTTTTTATATTATATCTTTAATCAAATAGGGGTTAAAGTGATATTTTTCTCTAATTAAGAAAATGTAATTATGGTTCCGTCTACTTTTGAATGGAACTTGAAATAGAGAGAGGAAGGAAACCTATGATTCCATTTTGCTCATTTTCCTGTCTTAAAAAGACATCTAAACAATTAAAGGAATGATGAACCTACTATTCTCTTTCGTTTTCCCTTATTTTCCACCACAATTCGTCTATCGAATATCGATACCGAACAATTGAGTCCAAATCTTCTGTCTCATCAATTGTGCTCCACTTCATGCTCCATCAATAAAACTTGGACAACTAGCCTGTCTCATTAAATGAGATAATTCTGACTTTAATAAGAGAGGCTAGTTGTCTCATTTAATGAGATATCTCATTTAATGAAAAATGTTAGTTGTCCAAATTTTATTGGTGGAGCATGAAGTGGAGCACAATTGATGAGACAGAAGATTTGGACTCTGAACAATTCGCTATAATTTTCACACACTTCCTTCTATCTTTGTGTTGTGGTGGGTCCAATCGAGTTGAAGTGGCATTGTGGAAATATCACATGGGAGAGGATGTTTTAAAAACTTTGTTGAAAATTTTGGTAACAGAATCGTTTCCACAATCCTAAATTCCTAAGCAGCCAGTAAATTTATATTTTGTCCTCTCATAATTGCTTTCTCTTTCTCGAACCAGGCCTTTTCACACTCACCGAAAAAAAAAAAAAAAAAGGTGGGGGGGGGGGGAAGGAAATTAAAAAAATATAAAAAGATGCTCATTTTCTCAATTAATCTGACTTTAGTGAACACAGATTTTCCATTTTGTTATTATAGAATATCATACATTTCTAATGTGAATGTACAGAAAGGACAAGACAAAGATGGATAGGACAAATAATGAAGCAAGCCAAATTTTATTGGACTCTAGAAAAAGAACGTAGACTGAGAATAAATTCCGTCGGTAAACAACTTTGTCATTCCAGATTCTCAAAAAAAAAAAAAAAAAAAAAAAAAAAAAAAAAAAACGCTGTCATTCCAATTCTCCCATTTAAATAATTAATTTTATGACAAACATGGGGCGCAGGAGTTCTCACTGCTTAGGCACAAACATTTTGTGAGCTTTTTAAAAAAAGAAAGAAAAAAAAAGAGGGTTTTCGACGTGGATTAATCACCATACCACATGACGACAATGAATAATATACTATGTATACCACCAAAGTCTTGATGAAGTTATCATTGTGGGGCACAATATATTCGTTAAAGCGCTATTGTTCAAAATTCAAACAACTCAACTCCTCCCGAATTTCATGTGAAGCAATCCGATAACTCTTACCGATTACCACCAAGCCACACCCCGGAATGGTCCGTGGACATGGGATGCCAAGAGGTGTGAATTGTCTAATTGAATCATTGGGTCAATTATAGATATATATTTTAGAAGTAAATCCATCTAAACGGTGACATGAAATTTATTAGAATTTCTTTTTCTTTTCTTTGTGTGCATTTGTTTCTCAAAAAAGACGAAGTTATTTTGGTGTTATTAGAAGCTCCTAATGATGAAATTCACCATGCCAAAACAATTCCAATTGGGTGATACTCGACCATATGGTTTGAAAGCTCTACAATAGACCTATAGGACTTTTTTAACCATCTAAAAGGAATGCGATCCAGTTTTCAGAAGAGCTATTCAGGGATGCTTCCCATAGCAAGAAGCAATGATGCTGTTTACTTACCACAGCTTACCTGCCTATAGTATCTCACTATCTCCATTGGAGACAAAATAATCACCAAACCTTCCCAGTAGAAATCCCGAGGTTCTGATAACACAGAGGCACAAGCATTAATTCATCACTCATAAGTATAAAGCAGCACAACATATATTTTTCACTACATTTTGGTATACAATGAAATTGATGCCAAACGGTAAACAAGAAGAAAGTTATGTTGTTCCGATCATAATAATCAATATTAATAGACGTGAAATAACTTGTAATTAAAAAATATAGTGTACAACGAAACTCTACTTTTTGGATGGCTACCAAAATGTGAAAAGGACCGTGCTTCAGTGGAATATTGAAGTTGTATTAACATTGGTCTATGTATACAAAACCTGGACAGCATTCACGGCATATATTTACCGAAAAGATGGAGGAAAGTTCAGTGGTCACACAGACATTTCAAGGAATAATCTTTATGGGCAAAACAAATGTATCCATATGACAGAAGTATATCATTTTAGGTAATTTTCTCATTAGTCAAAAAACTGAAAGGTCAAAGTGATTATACATTTATCCCATTATTTATCTACATCACAGTACATATAGGTGAGCTAAGTGTCAGATGTTAGGTAAAACAATTTAGTTATCTGCAGGGTGCAACCTATCATTGCCTTATGCGTCAGTCAATATGTCTTAGTTATCTTTCGGATTGAGATCCAGTGCACTGGGAGCTACTGAATCCAATGACAGAGGGAAAAAAAAATTTCACTTTTTTTTTTTGCTTCTACCATTGGATCACATACAAAATGTTTGTAAAAGGGTATTCAATGAAAAAAGAAAAAAGAAAAAAAAAATTTTAAACATTTTTCTTTTGAGATCGGATTCAATTGCATTCTGTGCAATACCTTTTATCATCCAAATGCTTGATCCCATGAGTACTTTAGAAGGGATGTAACAAAACATCCAGCATGATGTTAAAAAAATATCGTGTAGATTGTGATATGGAAGGAAATGATGTGAATAAATATTTTAAGACTTGTCATACATAGAGGATTTACAAAGCTTTTGAAGGGTACATAAAGTCACAGAAATACTGACAAAAAAAAAAAAAAAATTATTGAGAGTATATGAACACATGAAGTTTATTTTTATTTATACGAAAATAAACTATAATTTTTTGAAAATAAATCATGAAGGACTAGAAGGTGAATTCTTTTTAATTAACATGATAGCAAACTCTTTTAAGCGAGGACAAGATCAAGTAAAAGATAGTATTTAATACACGTCTCAAAGTCGCATTATCCTTGTGATCATTGTTTTCTATCATTTTGGAACACTAACATATAGTGCTTTCGGGTGAGATGAGATATTATTAATTTAAAGGTATATTCAGTACTACATTTTTAAAATTTTAAATAATGTAATAGTATGTAAACCATTATATTCAGAATATAAAATCTTAATTATGAAATATATGAAAAAAATCCCGCTTCTATTTATAGATGATAGTAACACAGGAACACAAGGATGATAGTAACAAAGAAACTTAAGATCTCCTTTAAGGCCTCATTATCTTTTAATAAACCAAGAGAGAGAGATAACATTTATGACATTGATATGGATGGGTGACGACTGATACCCAAAATTCCAACAAAATTTAGTATAGGGTGCAATATTTGATATTCTAAAACAATTTGATAAGTTCTCATCAATCATCCGACACTCAGCTCTACTTATTTGTAAAATGAGATTTCATAAACATAAGCCATGATCAAATTATATTGTCACCAACCCCAAGGTCATTAAAATCAAAATTCTACCTAAAATTGGTGGAAGGGCTTCTATGTTCGTATCTTAAAATTTAATCGAGATCATAAGATTTACAAATATTAAAATAACTAAAAGTAATGTAACAGTAAAATATTAGATTATTATATTTTTTGAATTTAAGGATAATTCTTTAAAAATACATATATTCAATTTGTTAGAAAGAATAAAGAAACAGCACACACAAGGTTCTTTAACATTTTCTCAAAAAAAAAAAAAAAAGGTTCTTTAACATAGGAGATAAAGTTTGATCTAAATTTTTCTGGGTTTTTAAATTGTATAATTGAAAATTTTAAATATCTAAATTTTGAGTTTAATAATTGAATTTTTTTTATATATAATAATTTAAATTTTTTTATTTGTCTACCCTTCAAAAAAAATTTGGGAACTCTCTCAATTTTTTTTTTTATGCCAATAAAATTAAATTTTGCTCCATAATTTGTTCTACATTCAGTGGATGAATGATGTCTTGGTTGTGTACATTGAAAGAGATGTAACTTGTAGTATTGATAATGAGACTATCATTCAACGATTTCAAAATATGAAAACTCATAGAAGACAATTGTAAACTTTATTTATTTGTGTTTTTTTATTCTTGTTGTTGTCAATATATGAATTTCTTTTTTTATTAGATTGTATAATTTATGCTTCTTAAGGAACACCAAAAGAACCCAGAAGTTTGTTTAGTGATGAATTAAAGTCTACAATAACTAGCTCCAAGGAAAAGCGCTAATCAAATTTGCACTATATCTCAAAAGAACTAATGAGGGTCAGTGGTTAATAAAAAAAAAAAAAAGGTGCATGAGGATGCCAATTGCCAAGGCCCAAGTGCACGCACTAGCAAACCAGAGAGCGTTTAGCAATTTGTGCAGACTGCAGGATAAGCGAGAATGGCATTTGGGTATGGTTTGTAGCCTATTTAGTGAGATTTGGGCTAGTTGGGCCGGCCCAGCTTTTCAGGGACAGGATACTGACAAAGAAAAGTGGTGGGGGTGGGGCGGGAAGACTTCGCAAGTCTTAATTTGGAGAATCCGCTAACTTTGTAAAAATAAAATCTTTAACTCCTTGTGGATGTGATAATGACCTATGGTTGAAATTTAAAAGTTATTAGTCGCTAATCCGTGCAATGAACAAAAAAATTATTGACTTTGAAAAAAAAAAACCCTAACAATGAGTAAATAGACATTTTGCTAAATAGTATTTTTTTTAAAATGAAGAAATATTTAACTTCTATACTTTTTCATACTTTAGAAGTGTTGTCTAACATTGAACGTTATTGAGTTGCAAGTACATAGTTACCGAAACCTATAAAGTAATTTACAATTCTTAAATTAATAAAGCAAAACTCCCAATAGTTATATATACACACACACACTCAAAACTAATATAAATTACAAATATATAAACAAAGACTATGGTATGAGGAAGACACGTCAAGTTTCAAATTTGAGTATCAATATGACTCTCTCATAGTAAAAACAATATAGAAAATTCAAAACATGGGACAATATCAAAATTATAATACCTAATTCCATTATCTTTTATGTTGAATCCAAACAAATAATTAATTGAAATTAATCCAAACAAATAATTAATAAACCAAAAATCATATCTTTTAATAGGAAAACAAAAAATCACATGAACCTAAATAAAAAGCATTTAAGGTGAAGAATTAATATCTGTTGGGGACGTTTTTGTAACAAGGGCCAAAGATGCAAGAATGGCCCAAATCTCCCCTTGAGTTCTTTAGAAGTGTTTATTGTGGAGAATCAAGCCCAAAATTCCAAATGTATTATGAACAAAAGGCTAATGGTGCTTTAACAAGAGAAAATCAAAATACTTATAACAAAAGTGCAGAAAACCATAAAAAACATAACAAGTCTGAAATTTCGACCCGCAGTCACACAGAAGAGGGAATTGAGAGAGGTTGTGAGGAAGAGAGGGAAGGTTCCCCTGTACCCATATTTCCACCCTCAAGCTTCAGAATTATAAGGTTGTTGACTGGCTGAATGGGGTTTGGCTCTGAAGTTTTAGGTATCTCCATAGAACGTGGCTCAATAGGTCTGAAACTTTGACCCGCAGTCACACAGAAGAGGAAATTGAAGGAGGTCGTGAGGAAGAGGGGGAAGGTTCCCCTATACCCATATTTCCACCCCCAAACTTCGGAATTGTGAGATTATTGACTGGCTGAATAGATTTTTGCTCTGAAGTTTCAGCTCTCTAGGGAGAACATGGTTAGTCCATTTTAAATCTGATTGGGGTCTTTTGTATTGAACTTAGGGTCCTCTAAGTGACTGGTTTTTGGTCAATAGAAGAGGCTTTAAACCATAAAGTCTCAATCAAAGAGGTTATGGTCAGATTTGCTTTAATTGGATAAGAGAGTTGGCTTGCTTTTTACATAATTTGGGAAATGGAGTGACCTAAATTCATGGGATGATGTTTCCTAGACATGGCAAGCCCTTGGAGTCTGCATTTGGTTGTTGCAACAGACAAGGCCAACTATTTAAGGTCAGCTATGTGTTTTAGGCAAAAAAAAGGTAGAGCATAAAAGTTGGGCCACAGTCACCCAGAACATAAAAGCTCTTTTGAGGTGGAAATTTTAGATACAAGACCTCCTCCATGAGCCTAAGGTGCTACTAGTGTCCCTCGTCCATTTGGTAGCATGCATGGGTTGGGCTCATGCAAAAGGTCCGAAAGGGACCAACTCATACCCTCCAAACCACACTTCCTCAATTTTCCCCTATGTCACATGGGCTTGGGCCATGCTTAAAAGAATAAATAAAATATAATCCATGAATCGAGTCCATAAGGAAGTCGAGCTTGGTTGAATCAGGCTTGTAAGAAATATGTCGCGAAAATGGGTATCAACAATATCAAACTTCAAAATTTATAGAATCCCCAAATTCTACTTCAAAACCAAACCAAATTCGATTTATATATAACATACCAAATAAAAATTTATCATTCCCTAGGCTAGAAGACATAGGTTGCAACTTTGATTTTTCTCCAAAAAATAGAGATGCTCTATCTGCCATGTACAATAAAAAAAAAAGAAAAGATTTCAACCAAAACCAAACCCATGAAAACAATCTCAATATAAATATGGATATTAACCCAATACTCAAAAGAAAATCAATTCTAAACATAACAAAAGAATAAGATAGAAAGAAAATCTTAGATATAAACAAATATATCCACATATGTTGAATTGAAATTTATGAATAATTACAATATAAAAAATTTGACATAAAATTCATTAATTAAAGAAGAAAGTTGAATTAGATTGCTTGCATTTTTTATTTATTTATTTTACGTTAGTCTCTGTTTTTTGCTTTGGTTTATATATATATATATATATTATCAGCGTTTGAGTTTGAGTTTAAGTTGGATTTATTAGAGAGATATAGTTTCACTCTTTGTTAAGTTTGGATTAAACAAAAATAATTTTGTTTAAAAAAAATGATAATGATGAATTTGAGTTTAAGTTGGACTTGTTAGAGAGATAGAGTTTCACTAATTGTTAAATTTGGACTAAACAAAAATAATTTATTTAAATAAAATGATAATTTTATTTAAATATTATTCTGACGTGGAAAATGTAAGAGTTTCAAAAGCTTTGGTTATATATATATAATATATATATATAGACTATAGCACTGTCCTTACTTTAAAAAAAAAATAGAAAAAAAAAAACCTAATCCTATTGAATCATTAAAAAAAAGTTGTCTCGAGTGTTTTTGTTTTTTTTTTTTTTTTTTGATAACCTTGAGTGTTTTTGTTTTTGGTTTGGCTAGAAAACTGTAATATTATGGGAGCTATTGTTTATTATGGAGTAAGTTGTACTCTTAAGTGGTTAAAAGATAACCAAGATGTCAACAAAGGGGTAGAATAGGTACATAGATGAATGTAAAATATATTTGATTTTTATTTCAAGTAACACCAATTTTTTTTTTTAAAGAAGAGGTTAATAGATGAGTTTGAGAAAGAGAGACTATTTACTTCACTGTCCAATAAAGTTAACAGAGGAGGGTTACTTAAAAAATAAAAAAAGTTATCTTCTGTTTTATTTTTCAGACAAAGATATTAATCAGTTTTTTGTTTAAACGGTGTTTAAACTCCATTTTTTTTTTGTTCTTGGTTTCTTGCTTGAACACAACGAAACATAACTAGGCTGCCATCTGCGGCCCATCTAAAAAGGCCCATAACTGCTACAATGCTGGTTGTAGACTTTGAAGTGCCAATATCTAAATACTCACTAATCTGTATTGTCCTTGTGAATCTCTTGATTAGCAACGTGCAAATTCATGTTTAAATTTAGGCAATTTTACACGCATAGACACACACATTGGGACGTCCACCATGTGCAATTGGCCATGGGTGGCTCACTGGACGTTTACATGACATTCGAAATGCACAACTCCATTATCATTGATGGTGACATTGCAAAATATTCTTTCTCAGTCAAAGATGAATTGGATGCCTCATGAATCTCAATTCTTTGGCATAGACCACTTCACTTGGCCATTGAATTGTTAAGAGATTCCCAAGCATTCCCAAGCATAGCCTAGGTGTGTTTTACGATCTAAGGTCCTCATATATGCTCCCGATGTGCACTTTAAGTGAACGTGAAAATGAATGTGATTGATGTCATATTAATAAATTATGGAAATAGTTGCAAGTTGTAATCTTCTTGAACTCAAAAAATATTTTTCTATTTGTAAATTTAATTGGGTTAGGAGAAAACTAAATTCTGCAACCCACGCTATTGCCAAGCCTGCTGTTAGGCTTAAAAGCTATTTTTGGTTTTAAAAAGCATGAAACCCCTAAAGTCATCTTGAATGTATGCAAGGCTATTCGCATTATTGTAGGTACCTCTGTTTGATTCAATGAAGTTTGTAGGTTATCAAAGAAAAAAAAAAAGAAAAAAAAAGAAAGAAGATGCAAGTTGCACATCAATTTGTAAGGCTCATGTAAAGTTTTCTTTTGGAGACTTGAATCCCGGCTCTTATTCCCCACACCCTACAAATACTTATACTTAAGAAGTGACTATTGCGCAGTGATTGTAATATTCCTAATATTGCGAATTATGCTCCAATAAGTTATGATACATTAAATGAGTTTTTCATATAATAAAGAGAACTGAGTTTTAAAAATTGATTAAGAAAAAGGTTGTTTAGAATGATTCAATAAGAGATTGCGATTTGTTGCAATATTGCAGTCAACTATTCATATGTTTTTTTATTATATATAAAATAAAATAAAAACTAAGTCATACATTTAGATGGTTCATACGGTCTGAAAAAGGTTGGTAATATTAGTCATTATTTCCAATTTAATATGTGCCATTAAAAAAAAAGCACATTTGATTAGAAAATGAAGTTTGATCTTTGATTTATTATTTTGGCATGAGCGAAATCTAAATAACCTAATCTGAAGAGCTTGTTCCAAAAAAAAAAAGAGTTTGATACGTATCTTGTCCTAAGTCCTGACAATAACATTAACACCTAGACTTCTATCAATACCGATTCATTGTATTGCTTCTGGAGGTGTCAAGCATCTAGTTTGACTTTCTCAAAAAGATTGAACTTTAATTTCTGTCAAGAAAAAGCTTTGGAAATTTTTCCCAGGACAATTTTTCAAAGTTCTCTGTATCATATTCAAATGTGGTCCCTTACTTAGGGAAAATGACATTTGCCCTAAATTTATAAACTTTGTAGTAAAATGTCCTTGTTTTGAAACTATTTAGCAAAATGTTCCTAAATTTGAAACTCGATTTTAACAAAATCAAGTTACAGGTTAAGTGCTAACTAGTGTGGAACACAAAGTAAAGGTTAAGTGTTTGAACACACTCACTCCAACATATTTTATTAAAAGATAGAAGTTATGCATGTGAGAGTTTGATTCACTTTTAAATGTCAGTTGGGTCTTGCCTCATGACAATTGCCTAAGTTTTTTACAGCGAGAAGGAAAGGAACTTGAAGAAATTGTTGTTCTCCTTTTAAGTTTTTGATATGCAATAATTTCATTGAAGAAAAAAAAATTAATTACAAAGCAAATTATACTTGGGTTAACATTTGAATTGAAATTTATTTTTAAGTTCTGAGTTTAACTGTAGATATTGTTCTGAATGTCACAGGTTAAGTTTAATCTTTATCTGAAAAATGGCATAAGGCCTTTCCACAAATATTTGGCTGACATATAATGTTGCTGGAGGCTTGATATTGAATTTAAACGAATCATTTCGTAGAGACAAGAAGGTGTGGGTTATTTTTTTTTTTTTTTTGTTTCTTTATATATTTCTAAGGCTGTATTTTTGCTTAATACACGGATGAAATGTTTGTATAAGAAACTAGTACTCTGCAAATTTAAATCGATTGCTTATCGATTACTACTTAAGGATAACATATGGATATTACATGCTTATTACTTGCTGATTGGGTTCTGATGTCTATCTTTTTTAGCATTTTGTAATTATCTAAATATATTTTGGTGTGATAACAGATATTTGCAGTAGCTGGAATCAGCAATGCTCTTGCATATGCAACACATACATTCTTTCAGAAGCAAGGATTCCTTTATGTTCACACTCTAATTATCACCATTAGTGATTGTGAGGGTGCTGGTGAAATGTTTCAAGTTTCAACTATGACTAGTGAAGCTGATAAGTTGGAAAAGGAATTGATCAAGAATCCTCCTCCATCAGCAGCCGATATAGAAGCTGCTAAGCTTCTTGTCAAGGAGAAAGGAGAAGTTGTTGCTCAACTGCTCATTGATATTTATCATGTTTGAGAAGGCTGATTAATGGAGTTTGGAAGTTCAATTGAATGCTTCAAATGAATATGTGCATAGGTGTGTGCATAGGTGTGTGCATGTGTGGAAGATCCTGGTGTGGTCAGCTCCGTTTTAATAATTTAATAAATTAATTGTTGTTGAATGCATTAACGTTGACATGGCTTTGTCTGAGCATTGGAATTTCAAGATAATAGGATTTTGTTCCAATGAGTTCATTTCACACCCCTTTGCTCATCTGTTTACACTGTTTTATCAGTAATTGTTACGTGTTGGGATTGCAATGCAAACTGTTATGTTAAAATGCTTTAATATGCAATAGGCTGTTAAGAAATCCATGAAAATATTATTTGAAATGTCCTTGTTTTATCTATTTGAGGTGCACATATATTCATGTAGTGTGAAATATAGTACACTGGTAAAATTAAATTTCCTGTTTTTGTAAAATGATATGAACCATGCGGAGGCATATGTGAAATTTCTGTGTCAGTGGTTACCTGATAATTGCCTTGATGATATGGAGTTTATGGCTGATATGTTAGATGAAACTTGCATTAATCGCCTAAGAATGGTATCTTCCACCCCCTTTAGCAGATTTCATATACAGAGGCTGTTGAACTTCTAGAAGAGCCTGCAAAAAGTGGCAGGAAGTTTGAGAATAAAATTGAATGGGGGATTGATTTAGCATCCGAACATGAAAGGTCTGTGACTGTCTTTTATGGGTTCCTTGTGCTTGAATAGCGGTTGCTGATGTCCTGGGTTTTCTAATTTTGCAAATACTTGACAGAGGTGGAGTTTCAGAAACCTGTCATCTTATATAATCATCCAAAAGATATCAAGACATTCTAACATGAAGGTTAATGATGACTGAAAGACAGTGGCCGCTACGGATGTCCTTGTACCAAAGGTACATTGTCTTATTCTACTTGTTTTTTGTTTGGTTTCCATGCACTTGATTCTAGTTTTAATTTTTGCAGCATCTTTGTATATGAACAAATTGATATTTGTCGTTTATTTCAGGTGGGTGAGTTAATTGGAGGAAGCCAAGGGGAGGAACATTATGAGGTTATTCAGCAGAGGTATGAGAATTGTTGTGCTTGATTTGTGACTTTATGGGGTGGGAATATCCAAGAGCTGCTAAATTTGTTTCACTACTCATTTTACCCCAAAAAATTGACATTTATTTTCCTCAATTAGATGTTGATCCATAGAAATAATGTTTCCTTGAATTAGTGAAAGCAATTTTGTTGGGATGCATTATATTCTATACAAGAGATGGGGCCTGCCTCTTGAACCATATGAGTGGTACCTTGACCTGTGGTGCTATGGAACAGTAAAGCATAGTGGTTTTGGCTTTGAACGCATGCTTCTTTTTGCCACTAGCATTGAGAATATCATATACATAATTCCTTTACCTATATATCCTGGGAGAGCAGACCTTTTGTTTATTCTGTTGCTTATAAATCTTGGTAATTTGCTTGTAGAATTAAATGAGTTATTCCTCGTGATTCTGAGGTTATCATTATGGTTGATTGATAGCAAGACAAAGCGAACGAAATTATACTAGTGAAATTGTTGTCTTCCTTGTCAGA
Organism: Quercus suber; assembly: GCF_002906115.3. Classification (NCBI taxonomy): domain Eukaryota; kingdom Viridiplantae; phylum Streptophyta; class Magnoliopsida; order Fagales; family Fagaceae; genus Quercus; species Quercus suber. The sequence goes on from NW_027069476.1 coordinate 2,308,197, forward strand.
GCCTGTACTTTCTTTGTTGCCATTTCTCAATAGTTTTGGCTATATATTTTTTGTACTGCCTTGTTCACTATATAAAGTGAGCTCCAGTAAATCCCTATATTAAATGTATTCACTGTATTTTTTTCCGTGCGTTGCAGTTGACGTTCTGCTTTTGTTAAAAGTTTTGCATGAGATAATTTTGTGGCATTTAATTCTGGCAGCTTGCTTTCCTGTGTTTGTTGAAAATTTGCATTTGCAAGATTTTATTATCTAGCCGGTTGTATGTTGGGATCCTTGAAATTTTGGTAAAGTACAAAATTTTGTGTCAATGCTATTATAATTAACCCTACTTTGTTTCAATGAAGTGAAAATAAAACCACATTTCAAAGGGGAAAAAAGATGCACAAATTCTACTAATTTAACTTCCTATACAGTATATAAGGGTTGTTTCAATTCCTCTTGAACAAGAACGGATCACTCATACATTACCTGCAGTCTGATCTACGTCTTCTCGTTCTGTTGAGCGACGAGTCAAAGAAACTACATGAGAAGCTGTTAGACGAATTGATTGGAATATTTGTTGGAACAAGCCTCGAACTGCATTGTATACTACACTAGCTGTTCGATTGAGATACTTGTAAATTTGTTGGTACCAAAGATGCAATATTTCTACAATTAGGATTGTGCATAAATTGATTATGAACAACCAGAAGAGAGAGATGATCATTGCCAAAAGTAGCTCACAAGCAATAATTCCAGAAATCAGGCAAATGCACCTGAATATGGGAAGATACTGTTTGTTGTGAGGTTGTAAATTTATCCTCATATAGGCATTGCTGTAAACGACTGTAGCCATAATAAGAAGCAAGATAATTGTGAAGTGTCTTTTGAGTGGGGAGATGCCCAAGACCTGAAAGTGTAGCCCAACAAGGGAAGCCAGTAGGGAAATGAGGAAGACAAAAGGCTTGTGGAATGCTGTGAAGGATTTGAGTTCTTCTTCACTGGTGCGCACACAACAAAATAAAATTCTTGAGTTTTTTTTTTAATTAATTTTTTTTCCCAACCATAAGCAAATCAATCTTAATGAGTGCAATACTAAGTGAAGAGGTAAACAATTCGTTAAGACATTATGTTTCCATTTTTAATTATTTGTCAAGATATTATCTTTCTATATAAATGAGAAATGTATTGTTACTTTCTTTTTGAGAAAAAGTTTCATGGCATACTATTAAGATGATGGTAAATCAGCAGCAATAACACAACATTATTTAAGTGGTTAGATGGAACAAACTCCATCCGAACTAAATCTATGGTTGAAATGGTTATGATAATTGTTCTTTATCATCATTGGTTTTTTTTTTTTTTTTT
>NW_027069476.1:2309554-2350564 GCF_002906115.3 Quercus suber
AAAAAAAAAAAAAAAAGGTTCTTTAACATAGGAGATAAAGTTTGATCTAAATTTTTCTGGGTTTTTAAATTGTATAATTGAAAATTTTAAATATCTAAATTTTGAGTTTAATAATTGAATTTTTTTTATATATAATAATTTAAATTTTTTTATTTGTCTACCCTTCAAAAAAAATTTGGGAACTCTCTCAAAATTTTTTTTTTATGCCAATAAAATTAAATTTTGCTCCATAATTTGTTCTACATTAAGTGGATGAATGATGTCTTGGTTGTGTACATTGAAAGAGATGTAACTTGTAGTATTGATAATGAGACTATCATGCAACGATTTCAAAATATAAAAACTCATAGAAGACAATTGTAAACTTTATTTATTTGTGTGTTTTTTTATTCTTGTTGTTGTCAATATATGAATTTTTTTTTTATTAGATTGTATAATTTATGCTTCTTAAGAAACACCAAAAGAACCCAGAAGTTTGTTTAGTGATGAATTAAAGTCTACAATAACTAGCTCCAAAGAAAGCGCTAATCAAATTTGCACTATATCTCAAAAGAACTAGTGAGGGTCAGTTGTTAATAAAAAAAAATAAGGTGCATGAGGATGCCAATTGCCAAGGCCCAAGTGCACGCACTAGCAAACCAGAGAGCGTTTAGCAATTTGTGCAGACTGCAGGATAAGCGAGAATGGCACTTGGGTATGGTTTGTAGCCTATTTAGTGAGATTTGGGCTAGTTGGGCCGGCCCAGCTTTTCAGGGACAGGATACTGACAAAGAAAAGTCGTGGGGGTGGGGCGGGAAGACTTCGCAAGTCTCAATTTAGAGAATCCGCTAACTTTGTAAAAATAAAATCTTTAACTCCTTGTGGATGTGATAATGACCTACAAAAAAATTATTGACTTTGAAAAAAAAAAAAACCTAACAATGAGTAAATAGACATTTTGCTAAATAGTATTTTTTTTTAAATGAAGAAATATTTAACTTCTATACTTTTCCATACTTTAAAAGTGTTGTCTAACATTGAACGTTATTGAGTTGCAAGTACATAGTTACTGAAACCTATAAAGTAATTTACAATTCTTAAATTAATAAAGCAAAACTCCCAATAGTTATATATACACACACACTCAAAACTAATATAAAATTATAAATTACAAATATATAAACAAAGACTATGGTATGAGGAAGACACATCAAGTTTCAAATTTGAGTATCAATATGACTCTCTCATAGTAAAAACAATATAGAAAATTCAAAACATGGGACAATATCAAAATTATAATACCTAATTCCATTATCTTTTATGTTGAATCCAAACAAATAATTAATTGAAATTAATCCAAACAAATAATTAATCAACCAAAAATCGTATCTTTTAATAGGAAAACAAAAAATCACATGAACCTAAATAAAAAGCATTTAAGGTGAAGAATTAATATCTGTTGGGGACGTTTTTGTAACAAGGGCCAAAGATGTAAAAATGGCCCAAATCTCTCCTTGGGTTCTTTAGAAGTGTTTATTGTGGAGAATCAAGCCCAAAATTCCAAATATATTATGAACAAAAGGCTAATGGTGCTTTGACAAGAGAAAATCAAAATGCTTATAACAAAAGTGCAGAAAACCATAAAAAACATAACAAGTCTGAAATTTCGACACGCAGTCACACAGAAGAGGGAATTGAGAGAGGTTGTGAGGAAGAGAGGGAAGGTTCCCCTGAAACCATATTTCCACCCCCAAGCTTCAGAATTATAAGGTTGTTAACTGGCTGAATGGGGTTTGGCTTTGAAGTTTTAGGTATCTCCATAGAATGTGGCTTAATAGGTCTGAAACTTTGACCCGCAGTCACACAGAAGAGGAAATTGAAGAAGGTCGTGAGGAAGAGGGGGAAAGTTCCCCTATACCCATATTTCCACCCTCAAACTTCGGAATTGTGAGATTATTGACTGGCTGAATAGATTTTTGCTCTGAAGTTTCAGCTCTCTAGGGAGAACATGGTTAGTCCATTTTAAATCTGATTGGGGCCTTTTGTATTGAACTTGGGGTCCTCTAAGTGACTGGTTTTTGGTCAATAGAAGAGGCTTTAAACCATAAAGTCTCAATCAAAGAGGTTATGGTCAGATTTGCTTTAATTGCATAAGAGAGTTGGTTTGCTTTTTACATAATTTGGGAAATGGAGTGACCTAAATTCATGGGATGATGTTTCCTAGACATGGCAAGCCCTTGGAGTCTGCATTTGGTTGTTACAACAGACAAGGCCAGCTACTTAAGGTCAGCTATGTGTTTTAGGCAAAAAAAAGGTAGAGCATAAAAGTTGGGCCACAGCCACCCAGAACATAAAAGCTCTTTTGAGGTGGAAATTTTGGATACAAGACCTTCTCCATGAGCCTAAGGTGCTACCAGTGTCCCTCGTCCATTTGGTAGCATGCATGGGTTGGGCTCATGCAAAAGGTCCGAAAGGGACCAACCCATACCCTCCAAACCACACTTCCTCAATTTTCCCCTATGTTACATGGGCTTGGGCCATGCTTAAAAGAATAAATAAAACATAATCCATGAATCGAGTCCATAAGGAAGTCGAGCTTGGTTGAATCAGGCTTGTACGAAATATGTCGCGAAAATGGGTATCAACAATATCAAACTTCAAAATTTATAGAATCCCCAAATTCTACTTCAAAACCAAACCAAATTCAACAAATTTATATATAACATACCAAATAAAAATTTATCATTCCCTAGGCTGGAAGACATAGGTTGCAACTTTGATTTTTCTCCAAAAAATAGAGATGCTCTATCTGCCATGTACAATAAAAAAAAAAAAGAAAAGATTTCAACCCAAAAACCAAACCCATGAAAACAATCTCAATATAAATATGGATATTAACCCAATACTCAAAAGAAAATCAATTCTAAACATAACAAAAGAATAAGATAGAAAGAAAATCTTAGATATAAACAAATATATCCACATATGTTGAATAGAAATTTTATGAATAATTACAATATAAAAAAATTTGACATAAAATTCATTAATTAAAGAAGAAAGTTGAATTAGATTGCTTGCATTTTTTATTTATTTATTTTACGTTAGTCTCTGTTTTTTGCTTTGGTTATATATATATATATATATATATTTTATCAGCATTTGAGTTTGAGTTTGAGTTTGAGTTTAAGTTGGATTTATTAGAGAGATATAGTTTCACTCTTTGTTAAGTTTGGATTAAACAAAAATAATTTTGTTTAAAAAAAATGATAATGATGAATTTGAGTTTAAGTTAGACTTGTTAGAGAGATAGAGTTTCACTCATTGTTACATTTGGACTAAACAAAAATAATTTATTTAAATAAAATGATAATTTTATTTAAATATTATTCTGACGTGAAAAATTATAAGAGTTTCAAAAGCTTTGGTTATATATATATATATATATAGACTATAGCACTGTCCTTACTTTAAAAAAAAAAATAGAAAAAAAAAAAAACCTAATCCTATTGAATCATTAAAAAAAAGTTGTCTCGAGTGTTTTTGTTTGTTTTTTTTTTTTTTTTTATAATCTTGAGTGTTTTTGTTTTTGGTTGGGCTAGAAAACTGTAATATTATGGGAGCTATTGTTTATTATGGAGTAAGTTGTACTCTTAAGTGGTTAAAAGATAATCAAGATGTCAACAAAGGGGTAGAATAGGTACATAGATGAATGTAAAATATATTTGATTTTTATTTCAAGTAACACCAATTTTTTTTTTTTTTAAAGAAGAGGTTAATAGATGAGTTTGAGAAAGAGAGACTATTTACTTCACTGTCCAATAAAGTTAACAGAGGTGGGTTACTTAAAAAATAAAAAAAGTTATCTTCTGTTTTATTTTTCAGACAAAAATATTAATCAGTTTTTTGTTTAAACGGTGTTTAAACTCCATTTTTTTTTGTTCTTGGTTTCTTGCTTGAACACAACGAAGCATAACTAGGCCGCCATCTGTGGCCCATCTAAAAAGGCCCATAACTGCTACAATGCTGGTTGTAGACTTTGTAGTGCCAATATCTAAATACTCACTAATCTGTATTGTCCTTGTGAATCTCTTGATTAGCAACGTGCAAATTCATGTTTAAATTTAGGCAATTTTACACGCATAGACACACACATTGGGACGTCCACCATGTGCAATTGGCCATGGGTGGCTCACTTGACGTTTACATGACATTTGAAATGCACAACTCCATTATCATTGATGGTGACATTGCAAAATATTCTTTCTCAGTCAAAGATGAATTGGATGCCTCATGAATCTCAATTCTTTGGCATAGACCACTTCACTTGGCCATTGAATTGTTAAGAGATTCCCAAGCATAGCCTAGGTGTGTTTTACGATCTAAGGTCCTCATATATGCTCCCGATGTGCACTTTAAGTGAACGTGAAAATGAATGTGATTGATGTCATATTAATAAATTATGGAAATAGTTGCAAGTTGTAATCTTCTTGAACTCAAAAAATACTTTTCTATTTGTAAATTTAATTGGGTCAGGAGAAAACTAAATTCCGCAACCCACGCTATTGCCAAGCCTGCTGTTAGGCTTGAAAGCTATTTTTGGTTTTAAAAAGCATGAAACCCCTAAAGTCATCTTGAATGTATGCAAGGCTGTTCGCATTATTGTAGGTACCTCTGTTTGATTCGATGAAGTTTGTAGGTTATCAAAGAAAAAAAAAAAGAAAAAAAAAAGAAAGAAGATGCAAGTTGCACATCAATTTGTAAGGCTCATGTAAAGCTTTCTTTTGGAGACTTGAATCCCGGCTCTTATCCCCTACACCCCACAAATACTTATACTTAAGAAGTGACTATCGCACAGTGATTGTAATATTCCTAATATTGCGAATTATGCTCCAATAAGTTATGTTAAATACATTAAATGAGTTTTTCATATAATAAAGAGAACTGAGTTTTAAAAATTGATTAAGAAAAAGGTTGTTTAGAATGATTCAATAAGAGATTGCGATTTGTTGCAATATTGCAGTCAACTATTCATATGTTTTTTTATTATATATAAAATAAAATAAAAACTAAGTCATACAGTTAGATGGTTCATACGGTCCGAAAAAGGTTGGTAATATTAGTCATTATTTCCAATTTAATATCTGCCATTAAAAAAAAAAACACATTTGATTAGAAAATGAAGTTTGATCTTTGATTTATTATTTTGGCATGAGCGAAATCTAAATAACCTAATCTGAAGAGTTTGATACGTATCTTGTCCTAAGTCCTGACAATAACATTAACACCTAGACTTCTATCAATACCGATTCATTGTATTGCTTCTGGAGGTGTCAAGCATCTAGTTTGACTTTCTCAAAAAGATTGAACTTTAATTTCTGTCAAGAAAAAGCTTTGGAAATTTTTCCCAGGACAATTTTTCAAAGTTGTCTGTATCATATTCAAATGTGGTCCCTTACTTAGGGAAAATGACATTTACCCTAAATTTATAAACTTTGTAGTAAAATGTTATTGTTTTGAAACTATTTAGCAAAATGTTCCTATATTTGAAACTCGATTTTAACAAAATCAAGTTACAGGTTAAGTGCTAACTAGTGTGGAACACAAAGTAAAGGTTAAGTGTTTGAACACACTCACTCCAACATATTTTATTAAAAGATAGAAGTTATGCATGTGAGAGTTTGATTCACTTTTAAATGTCAGTTGGGTCTTGCTTCATGACAATTGCCTAAGTTTTTTATAGCGAGAAGGAAAGGAACTTGAAGAAATTGTTGTTCTCCTTTTAAGTTTTTGATATGCAATAATTTCATTGAAGAAAAAAAAAATAATTACAAAGCAAATTATACTTGGGTTAACATTTGAATTGAAATTTATTTTTCAAGTTCTGAGTTTAACTGTAGATATTGTTCTGAATGTCACAGGTTAAGTTTAATCTTTATCTGAAAAATGGCATAAGGCCTTTCCACAAATATTTGGCTGACATATAATGTTGCTGGAGGCTTGATATTGAATTTAAACGAATCATTGCGTAGAGACAAGAAGGTGTGGGTTATTTTTATTTTTATTTTTTATTTATTTATTTTTTGTTTCTTTATATATTTCTAAGGCTGTATTTTTGCTTAATACACGGATAAAATGTTTGTATAAGAAACTAGTACTCTGCAAATTTAAATCGATTGCTTATCGATTACTACTTAAGGATAACATATGGATATTACATGCTTATTACTTGCTGATTGGGTTCTGATGTCTATCTTTTTTACCATTTTGTAATTATCTAAATATATTTTGGTGTGATAACAGATATTTGCAGTAGCTGGAATCCGCAATGCTCTTGCATATGCAACACATACATTCTTTCAGAAGCAAGGATTCCTTTATGTTCACACTCTAATTATCACCATTAGTGATTGTGAGGGTGCTGGTGAAATGTTTCAAGTTTCAACTATGACTAGTGAAGCTGATAAGTTGGAAAAGGAATTGATCAAGAATCCTCCTCCATCAGCAGCCGATATAGAAGCTGCTAAGCTTCTTGTCAAGGAGAAAGGAGAAGTTGTTGCTCAGCTGAAATCTGATAAAGCGAGAAAGGAGGACATTCTTGCTTCTGTGGCTGAACTAAAAATAGCAAAAGAGAACCTGGCAAAGCTGGAGGAGAGATCAAAGCTTAAACCTGGTATTCCCATAAAGGACTGGAAGATTGATTACACCCAAGATTTCTTTGCCCGCCAAGCATTTTTGACCGTCTCTGGCGAATTACAAGTTGAATCTTATGCATATGCTCTTAGTAGGATCTATACGTCTGGGCAGACTTTAGAGCTGAAATGTGAAAACACTCACACATCAAGGCATTTAGCAGAGTCTGGATGGTGGAGCCTGAAATAGCATTTGCAGAACTCAAGGTATGTGAAACTTATATGTAGTATGCTCAATTGCTCATTGATATTTATCATGTTTGAGAAGGCTGATTAAAGGAGTTTGGAAGTTCAATTGAATGCTTCAAATGAATATGTGCATAGGTGTGTGCATAGGTGTGTGCATGTGTGGAAGATCCTGGTGTGGTCAGCTCCGTTTTAATAATTTAATAAATTAATTGTTGTTGAATGCATCAACGTTGACATGGCTTTGTCTGAGCAATGGAATTTCAAGATAATAGGATTTTGTTCCAATGAGTTCATTTCACACCCCTTTGCTCATCTGTTTACACTGTTTTATCAGTAATTGTTACGTGTTGGGATTGCAATGCAAACTGCTATGTTAAAATGCTTTAATATGCAATAGGCTGTTAAGAAATCCATGAAAATATTATTTGAAATGTCCTTGTTTTATCTATTTGAGGTGCACATATATTCATGTAGTGTGAAATATAGTACACCGGTAAAATTAAATTTCCTGTTTTTGTAAAATGATATGAACCATGCGGAGGCATATGTGAAATTTCTGTGTCAGTGGTTACCTGATAATTGCCTTGATGATATGGAGTTTATGGCTGATATGTTAGATGAAACTTGCATTAATCGCCTAAGAATGGTATCTTCCACCCCCTTTAGCAGATTTCATATACAGAGGCTGTTGAACTTCTAGAAGAGCCTGCAAAAAGTGGCAGGAAGTTTGAGAATAAAATTGAATGGGGGATTGATTTAGCATCCGAACATGAAAGGTCTGTGACTGTCTTTTATGGGTTCCTTGTGCTTGAATAGCGGTTGCTGATGTCCTGGGTTTTCTAATTTTGCAAATACTTGACAGAGGTGGAGTTTCAGAAACCTGTCATCTTATATAATCATCCAAAAGATATCAAGACATTCTAACATGAAGGTTAATGATGACTGAAAGACAGTGGCCGCTACGGATGTCCTTGTACCAAAGGTACATTGTCTTATTCTACTTGTTTTTTGTTTGGTTTCCATGCACTTGATTCTAGTTTTAATTTTTGCAGCATCTTTGTATATGAACAAATTGATATTTGTCGTTTATTTCAGGTGGGTGAGTTAATTGGAGGAAGCCAAGGGAGGAACATTATGAGGTTATTCAGCAGAGGTATGAGAATTGTTGTGCTTGATTTGTGACTTTATGGGGTGGGAATATCCAAGAGCTGCTAAATTTGTTTCACTACTCATTTTACCCCAAAAAATTGACATTTATTTTCCTCAATTAGATGTTGATCCATAGAAATAATGTTTCCTTGAATTAGTGAAAGCAATTTTGTTGGGATGCATTATATTCTATACAAGAGATGGGGCCTGCCTCTTGAACCATATGAGTGGTACCTTGACCTGTGGTGCTATGGAACAGTAAAGCATAGTGGTTTTGGCTTTGAACGCATGCTTCTTTTTGCCACTAGCATTGAGAATATCATATACATAATTCCTTTACCTATATATCCTGGGAGAGCAGACCTTTTGTTTATTCTGTTGCTTATAAATCTTGGTAATTTGCTTGTAGAATTAAATGAGTTATTCCTCGTGATTCTGAGGTTATCATTATGGTTGATTGATAGCAAGACAAAGCGAACGAAATTATACTAGTGAAATTGTTGTCTTCCTTGTCAGAGCCTGTACTTTCTTTGTTGCCATTTCTCAATAGTTTTGGCTATATATTTTTTGTACTGCCTTGTTCACTATATAAAGTGAGCTCCAGTAAATCCCTATATTAAATGTATTCACTGTATTTTTTTCCGTGCGTTGCAGTTGACGTTCTGCTTTTGTTAAAAGTTTTGCATGAGATAATTTTGTGGCATTTAATTCTGGCAGCTTGCTTTCCTGTGTTTGTTGAAAATTTGCATTTGCAAGATTTTATTATCTAGCCGGTTGTATGTTGGGATCCTTGAAATTTTGGTAAAGTACAAAATTTTGTGTCAATGCTATTATAATTAACCCTACTTTGTTTCAATGAAGTGAAAATAAAACCACATTTCAAAGGGGAAAAAAGATGCACAAATTCTACTAATTTAACTTCCTATACAGTATATAAGGGTTGTTTCAATTCCTCTTGAACAAGAACGGATCACTCATACATTACCTGCAGTCTGATCTACGTCTTCTCGTTCTGTTGAGCGACGAGTCAAAGAAACTACATGAGAAGCTGTTAGACGAATTGATTGGAATATTTGTTGGAACAAGCCTCGAACTGCATTGTATACTACACTAGCTGTTCGATTGAGATACTTGTAAATTTGTTGGTACCAAAGATGCAATATTTCTACAATTAGGATTGTGCATAAATTGATTATGAACAACCAGAAGAGAGAGATGATCATTGCCAAAAGTAGCTCACAAGCAATAATTCCAGAAATCAGGCAAATGCACCTGAATATGGGAAGATACTGTTTGTTGTGAGGTTGTAAATTTATCCTCATATAGGCATTGCTGTAAACGACTGTAGCCATAATAAGAAGCAAGATAATTGTGAAGTGTCTTTTGAGTGGGGAGATGCCCAAGACCTGAAAGTGTAGCCCAACAAGGGAAGCCAGTAGGGAAATGAGGAAGACAAAAGGCTTGTGGAATGCTGTGAAGGATTTGAGTTCTTCTTCACTGGTGCACACACAACAAAATAAAATTCTTGAGTTTTTTTTTTAATTAATTTTTTTTCCCAACCATAAGCAAATCAATCTTAATGAGTGCAATACTAAGTGAAGAGGTAAACAATTCGTTAAGACATTATGTTTCCATTTTTAATTATTTGTCAAGATATTATCTTTCTATATAAATGAGAAATGTATTGTTACTTTCTTTTTGAGAAAAAGTTTCATGGCATACTATTAAGATGATGGTAAATCAGCAGCAATAACACAACATTATTTAAGTGGTTAGATGGAACAAACTCCATCCGAACTAAATCTATGGTTGAAATGGTTATGATAATTGTTCTTTATCATCATTGGTTTTTTTTTTTTTTTTTTCCTTGTAGATAGGGTTTGAACTCCAGGTTTCATGCTCGAAGTCAAGAAACTTTATTGGTTAAATTAACTGGAACTTACAAATATTGGAATTTTAGTAAAAAGCTAAGACATTGAGTTTGACTTTCCCAACTTATAACATCAATCCATACAAACTGTAAGTCCATAACTAGCCAAACTATAAATCTTACCTATATCCGTAAATTAATTCATACGTTTAGGGCACATAGTTCTTGTTTTGGAATAAGAGAAGCCAAATTCCAATAAATAAATTATAAAAAAATCCAATAAATAACCATAGACCATATTTAATTTGATTATTATTATTATTATTTATTTATTTTTAATGAAAGGTGGTAGAAATTGCTCAGGAGTAATTTGTTAGTTTGAAATGGGTAATGATTTACTATTGGGCTTTTTGGACAGGCTTCGGCCTAAGTGTCTAGATCATGAACTACTAGTAGTCAACGTGTTAGCCTCTTTCTTTAAACAAAAAATATTGCAGTGTCTTTCTTGACATAAAACTTAGGGCAAATTTTTTTTTCCACTTTAATCTTTCACTTCGATTACATTTAACCCTTGAACTATCAGAACACTCGATTGATCCTGCACAATTATAACCCTATTTCAATGTCCTCATGCATCTTTTTTTTTTTTGTTAAGTATAACATAATAATTTAGTATTGAAATATCAATCTATCTCTTTCTCTAAAACATATAACAAATAGGTAAATTGGTCTTTCAATACTAAAATATGTCAAGCTGAACAACAAAATAAAGTGTAACATATTTATAAAATTGGGGGTCAATCATGTGTTTCGATAATTCAAGGGATTAAGTGTAATTAGGGTGATAATTTAGGATATAAAAATGTAATTTACCCTAAAACTTATGCCATAGGTGCTAAAAAATAATAATAATAAATTATGTCATATGAGTTTAGTGTGTTAATTTGTTTGCAAACAATTTTTGTTTTTTAACAAGGCTTTAAATACTCTTTATTTATTTATTTTTATTTAATAATAGGACTAAATCGACGCATGATAATGGCATCTTTAATTTTAGAGTTTTTTTTTTTTTAATTTTTTTTTATACAAGATAGAATTCCACTTTAACTTAATTTAAGTATATATGTGTGTGAAGCTCCCTCTTAAAGACTTAAACCCGGCCCTTACCCCCCACACTCGACAAGTATTTATACTTGTGAAGTGACCATCACATCAAGGGTGTGCGGTGGTAATTTTAGAGTTGTTTTAGATGATATATAATAATACTGATAATGATATGGGAATAGGAGGAAACTGTTTGGGAAGTAGAACATCATACAAATATAATTTCTACAAATTTAATATCAAATTGAATTAGAGCATTAAGAGCACTAGTATTGAGGGTGTAAACACCCTAAAGTTGCTATTTTACAACCTAAGCCACCCAAAACCCACTCCATCCGAGTTTGTAAACTTAAAAAAATTTGCAATCTATGAATTAAGGTTGTAAAGTTGCAAATTCATAGATTGCAAATTTTGCAATCTAAAAATTTGCAACCTTAATTTGCAACTTTACAAATCTATAAATTTGCAACTTTACTGTTCATAGGTTGTAAAATATATATATTATTTTAATATGTGGTTGTGTGTGAAGAGAAAAAGTGAGTAGGGAAAAAGAGAAAGAATAATACTATTTATTATTTTATTAGGTAGTTTATATTATTTTATTAGATTGTATGTAAAATAAAACTAGGATGTAGGCTGAGTTGTAAAATAGATAAAGTAGAATTTAAGGATACAAAATAAGTTTTTTTTTTTTTTTGCATCCTCAAATGCTAATGCTCAAATATTGGTGGTGCTAAAAAGCTTGAAATTTTTAGCACCACTAAATACAAATTTATGGCTACATTGGTGGAGCCAAATTATTTAAAATTATTATTAAATTGTGTGTTCACACTGCTTTATATTAAATATATTATTTTATTCATGTGTTCACACTGTTTTGTAGTGAATATATTATTTTATTGTAGTAGATATATTATTTTATTGTATTGTTTATATTATTTAATTGTGTTCACGTTGCTTTATATTAAATATATTATTTTATTCATGTGTTCACACTGCTTTGTAGTGAATATATTATTTTATTGTATTATTTATATTATTTAATTGTGTTGAAAGACAAGATAAAACTACTGATATTTTGTGTTTTGTAAAGTGAGAAGGTAAGATAGATAAAGTAGCTTTTGCCATATTGCTAAATTTATGATCCACCGATGTGGATGCTCTTAGAACAAAATGTAAAATAAGAATTTAGATAGCAAATTTCAATTAATTAGAAATAGCTTTAATAGCTATTTTTGTTATCTAACATTTGTTGGATGTTTTAAAATGGTTCTTTACATTTCAAATAAGTCATTTTAGTTCTCATATAATCTTTTGATATCATGTCAAAATGATTCTTATTGTTAAGTAATTGATAGAGATTCTCCAATGACTTTCGACTCAAGGGATTGATTGTAGGAGAAACAAAAATGGCAATTCTCCATTTCATTGCCATTTGCGTAGGAATATAGATGATGGTGATGTACGTACATGCATGTACTTATCAAAAAATATAGATGAAGGTGATGTGTAAGAATTTTTGTGTGTGTGTGTGTGTGTGTGTGTGTTTAATGATTTTATTTAAGTAGATTCTTCAGGTAATAGACCATCAGATTCTCAAAAAGAAAAAGGTAATGGACCATGAAATTGAATCCTAGAAACTGTTAACATTAAGGTCTGAAGTGACCTGCTACAATTATAAAATATAAACTAGTTAGGACTTAGGAGTGAAATATGATGATTTAAGTAACATGAACATATAAATATTTGTAGAGTATTGGAGGAAGAGTTGAAATTTAAGTCACCAGGAGGGAATTTTACGCACACATATACTTTGATTAGATTAGAGTATAATTTTTATCTTGTATAAAAAAAGTAACATTAACGTGGTGGTGACCTGTGGCAATAAGTAAAGACAACAAAATGAAGAAACATAAACAAACAAACCTGCTTTGATGATCGCTTGGATCTTGAAACTCTGAACCAGCACTTCTCTGTATCTCCATGCCTTGCCTGTACTTGTATTGCTACTTACATGTTACTCCTAGTTTTTCCTTTACGTATCAAAAAAGCTCTAATATAATGTATCAGTTTCCTATGGTGGGATTTTTTACACCACTTATGTTTCGTGCAGTGTCACCTGACTCACCTCGATGCTGCGGGGATATGTATAAAAATATAGAAAGTGCGAACAATTCAATGAAATCATGATGGTGATTTGATGAGGTGGAATATCAAGTTGGTAACTAGCTTCATTTTTTCATTATAGGTTGAATTTCCTCGTAGTTTTCAAACAAAAGTGAAGTATCCCATCATAATCTGCCTTTTTTTCCAAATTCTTGCCTTTTAGCAGATCCAATCCTGCTATTGCCTTTAATTGAGTATTGGACATTTTTGTAGATTCTCATGCTCATGGACACTAATTAAACCCTTTGGTCATCTCTGCAATCATATTGCACTAGCTTGGATACTTTGTCAATTGTCAAACTCCAAATAATTATGTAGAGCCACGTTTTTTTTGTCGTGGAACATTTTGCTATGTATCAATGAAGATTATTGCCACATAATGAATGTGTGGTATCACAGTTAAGGGGCGTTTGGTTTGGTTCATGTAGATATGATCTTGCTTCAATATATGCAGAGGAAGGAATTGTTTCTGTACTTATATGTGTCAATGTATTTGGCAATGTTCTCTTACTACTGGTATAGTGACCCATCGATCCTTGGTTAAGTGATGAAGTTGTATGTTTGAGACAGGTAGTGACTTGTGTTCTTAATTAGTACTAGATACTGGTGGTCCTCTTTAAGTTGGTTTTGAGTTCAGATTTATGTACTACTGCTTCTTACTGTAATAATTTTTTTCCCTTGACTTTCAGGGCCATGAAATTTCATAGAATCAAAGTGGTCTTTGTTCTCATGATGCGGGTAGTGAATCTTGAGGTCTGCGCCCCTATCTCTTGGGACTTTCGTTGTCAAAATATGCGCTTGTTGGCCTTTCCACTACGGT
Source organism: Quercus suber (assembly GCF_002906115.3). NCBI lineage: Eukaryota > Viridiplantae > Streptophyta > Magnoliopsida > Fagales > Fagaceae > Quercus > Quercus suber. The sequence goes on from NW_027069476.1 coordinate 2,323,521, forward strand.
TGCTATATAGGGTTAATGTAATTATGTAAATTTTATCATTGAATTGTGGTTGCAGAATGTGCGGTTGAATCATGAATGAATTTCCGATGTTTAAATAATCTAGCTGATGTTGATTTTTGCATAACCTTCAAAGTGTATCTTTTAATTTGGAAGGTGGGTAAACAATACTTTTTCTAAATGATAATTTATTCAAATTTTAAAGTTTTTTTGTTTTTTTTTTGTTTTTTTTAATGAATGCTTAATTATGTGTTTATTACCACTTGGTAAGTTATGAAATAAATTACTTAGTGTGAAATGTATTGATTTGGATTCAAACAAAGTTATTAGGGTTGAGATCCTACACAGATCAGTGAGAGGGTTCAGAGATCGGATTATACTTTTATAGGATCGTAAGATTCTTTTTTTTTTTTTAATTAAAAATACTAAAAATACCCATAATTATTATTCATATATATATTAAAGAAATGTTGAAAAAAAGTGATTTTTGCATATTAGTGAAATCACTAATAAAAAGTAAGTACCAAATTACAAATACATAAACAAAGTTCAAAGTGCAAAATGCAAAATGCAAAATGCAAAAGTTACAACTCACAAATTCCAAGTTCTAAGTTAAACAACTCAAAGCATAATAAATTTCTCAATAAAAAAAATTCAAATCAAAAAACAATGTTTAAAACAACTCCACAAACACACTCAATCACAAAGACCACAGTTTTTCTTATCTTGGATGGGTTCCTCAAAGTACGGTTGATCATTATAACAACATTATCGTCATTGTTAGTAGTCACATAGCCTACATCATTTATTAGTAATCACAAATCTCTTAATGTTGCATTTGGAGGTTCATTTATTTAGTTACCTTCCATCTCATTGAACATCTCCCAATACCTATCTGAGTATGTTTTCAAGGTTTCACATTCTTGCATGCTCAAGGATGACAATGAAGTCAAGGGCCTGGCCACTCTTCGGCAGGTGACAAAATGGGAACCAAATGCTTGGGTGAGTTCTTTAAATGAATTGATGAAATTTGCTCTCAGGCTGTCAAACCATCTCATCATGACTGGTCCAAGACTGGAGGGGAAAACTTTGCACATCAAAGCCTCATCTTTAGAATGGACTGCTATCCTCTGGTTGAAGTGGCTCACATGCTCTACAGGATCTGTTTTTCCATTGTAAATGGTGAATGTCGGTTGATGAAAACGGCAAGGAAGTCTTGCCTCCTACGCGTGAAAGGCAATTTGGAGATTTGGTTCAAGGCCCTGCTCATAGCATCGTTCCCTACACCTCCACATGATGGACTTTGCGGCTGCCGTTTACGATAATGTTCTTCTTCATAGGAGAAAGATTCACTAACTGGTGTTCGAGATCTCTGCTTGTAAGTGACATCTTGTTCGTCATCAGAGTCTTCATCAGAATACGAAGAAATCTGTTTTTTCTTTGCATGGCGCAACTCTCTTTTCAGCTGATCAATCTCCAATTGCATATTTTTGTTCTTCTCTACATGGGACACGTGACTTCCACCATGTGATTGGCTTCAATCAGTATGCGTAGTGTGTACACTACCGTCACGATTCTGTCTCCGCTCCAAGTTAAGAAAATGATCAACATGTTGAGATGCCCTAAATTCTGCTGGTTGTTGTTCTGGTTCCACCATCATTAATCGTTGCTTCCACTCTTGTTCAAGCTCTCCCCATAGACGGCGCTAATTACAGGGTCAAGATTTGTGACCCATGACCAAATGATTTGGAGTATGAGTCCAATAAGCTCAATACAATAAATTTGTAGAGAGTGGGTGAAAGAGCTGGGCTGGTTGTGAATTAAATAACGTTCAATAAAGGTTTTATTGATGAATCAATGTAAGAACAAACTTAAAACTTGAATATATTCATGTCCGAAGAGACAAACTTTTGCATGTATCATTCTTAGAAAATATCACCGACCTCTTTCTCTAGGAGACCTTTTACATTATATAGTCTCTTTTTAGACCATCTTGATCGTACATTTGTTAGTCATATGAGCCTTCACTTGAGTGTATATCCCCTCTGGCATCTTCTATGGTTCTCTGTGAGTGGTGGTGGTTGAGAATACACTGTTCAGGGGTCTTGTCCACATTAATGTGACTAGAAAAGTTGTTGTAGTGCATTTAATGTGGTGGTAGCAGTTTTTCCTCTAGATATTTATCCGTTCTTATCATTTCTATGCATGCCTGAGGTTTATCTTTATTATTGGAACCGTCAGGAAGGTCACTCGAACCTCTCAGGTACTTGCTTGACTAAGACTATTTATATCCGAGGAGAACACACTCTTCGAACTACTGGCACTCTCTTCGGACTATACTCTCTGTTCATTTCCAGGTATGGTTCTTTCACCTGGGTTCCTTCTCAACCATTTTCTTCTCTTCGGGCATACTTTAGTTTTCAAATATGGCCCTAGGCCCAATACATAATTTTGGGCTTTTACCCCCACATGAACCATTAATGATGATGCTCATTCATTCGTTTTCTTCTAATTTGAGATGATTGACATCAAATTATCAACGGTTCCTGTATGTAGATAAGTTAAATTTATTATGGTAAGATCAGTATATCACAATAGCCTTTCCATAGATTGAACAACAAATTTAATATATATAAGATAAAATACAATTTTAGTCTCTAAATTTTACTAAAAATTTATTTTTCATCCCTGATTTTTTTTTTTTAAAAAAAATGTTTTGCATCTCTAAACTATTGAAAAGTTATTTTTTATCCATAGATTATTGAAAATATATTATACTTTATATCTTTAAAATTTACCAAAGCTTGTTTTTTGTCTTTAAACTATTGAAAAAAAAAATTATCCTTGTTTTGTCTCTAAACTATTAAAAAAAAAAAAGACATTTGGTCACATAATTAGAGACATTTGGTTGTCTACTAGCTCTTTCCAAAGCTTTTCTTTCTCTTATATTTGTAGGCAAGGTAATGTTCTAGCGGATGTTTTGGCCAAGAGAGCAAGGTTTTTTTTCTCATTTTTTAAGTTTGGATTGAGTCTGTTCAACCAAACCTTTATAATTGTTATTTGATTAACTTTCAAGCATTTCAATAAATTGGGTCTCCTTGGCCTGTTTCTCAAACCAAAAAAAAAAAAAGACTTTTTACAAAGTTTAAAGATGAGAAAAGAATTTTTTTTAAAAATTTAGAAATGAAAAAAATAAACTTTTAGTAGAGTTTAAAGACAAAAAAAATAACTAACTTAATGTATTATACCCATATCTATTGAAAAAATAATAAGTCCTTAAGCACAAATAAGACGCACAGAAAAAGGTAGAAGTTTTATGGGCATGTATTTATTGTTTATATTTAATGGAAATACTTAAAATATTCTTATAAACAAGTTCAATTTAGATCGATATCCCTTTTGATTTAAAAATAAATAAAAACGATGAGTAAGAGCATTCTTATCAAGGGTGTCAAATGCCAAATATTTGGCATTTGACACCCTAACCTCTAAAAAAGCACTTCCATCAAGCATAGTAAATGCCATAATTTTTGCATTGATGAATAGTGCGGTCTCAAATTTGAGACCGCGTAAAAGTTATGGCATCGGCGTTGAGGGTAGATCGACGTGGTTGTGTGGTTTTTTTCTTCTTCTTCTTTTTTCCTCTCTTCTCACCGATGGATCATGGTGGTGGTGGATCGTGGATCATGGCTGAGATTTGCTCTGATTAATGGATGTTGATGGTTTGATTTGGTGGATTGTGGCTGAGATTCGGTTTGATTTCTTCTTTGGAATCTCCGGTGGTGGCTAAGATTTGGTTCGATTTTGGGTTTTGTGGCATTGTCTTTGAATCGAGGTGGTGGGTTTTGGTTGGGGTTGAGAGCGAGGTGGGTGGGTGGTGGTGGGTTTTGGTTGGGGTTGAGATCGTGGTGGATGGGTGGTGAGTTTTGTGGTGGCGGTGATGGAGGTTTTGTGGTGGGTTTTCAGTTGTGGTTTGTGGTAGTGGTTTTGGTTTGGCATGGGGCGTGGGGCGTGGGTCACCGATCCTGGGTTTGTGTATGTGATGGATTTTGGTTGCTACAATGGTAGTGCTGTGACTTGTGGTGGTGGTGGCTGTGGTGGGTTGTGGTTGCAACAATGCTGGTTATGGCAAGTGGAGCGGTGGTAGGGGTGGTGGAGGAAAGGGTTGGCTGGTTGCTATTGTTTTGCATGGAGTTGTTTTATTATTATTTTAATGAGTAGTTTATATTATTTAAATGAAATGGTAAAAATATAGAAGGTTTGATATTGAGTGTATTGTAAAATGAGTTGTTAAAAATTAAAATTTTAGATTTTGGAGTAGTATATGCTAAAAATTTTACTCACCTTGATAAGGATGCCAAGTGTATGTACTAGCAAACCAGAGAGCGTTAAGCAATTTGTGCAGGATAAACGTGATTGACAGTTGGCCCAAATGATTTGGGTAGTAGGGCTGGTTTGTAGCTCGTTTATTGAGATTTGGGCTACTTGGTCTGGCCCAGTCCAGTAGGGACCGGTGCTCAAAGGATTTGTAGGACAAAAAAAAAAAAAAAAAAAAAGCCCTCACGATTCAGACTTCAGANGGGGGGGGGGGGGGGTGTTGGAGGCTAGAAGACTGTATTAATAGGGGAGGCATTAGGTGTTGTGGAGTTATTCATAGTGTTAAGTGGTCAATAGATAATCAAATTGTCAACAAAGTAGTGGAGTAGGTACACAGATAATGGTAAAATATATTTGAACCTTTTTTTTGAATAAAATTAATTTATTAGTATTATTAAGAAAAAAAAAGGGCTTGTGTTATGATGTGAGACCACTTGAGTCCTAATGGGTTTTGTCATTACTCGAACTTAATTTCTAAACTTATAGGTGTGATGAGTTACAAGGGCTTCCTATTACTAAATCACCTCTCAAGTGGTAAATAGTGCACTAATTTACTAATGAAAACCAATACAAGGGTTTGAGGAAAAGAGATTATCTACTTGACTGATTCACCATTCAATAAAGTTAAGAAAGAGAATGAAATTGAGATTAAGAAGACGAAAATTCTACCCTAGCAAATAGACATAGAAGGCCAACGAGCAATATCATGAGTCAAAGAGTTAGCTTCTCTAACAACATAATTTATAGATCAAAAGGAAACCGAAGATAATAAAGTTCGAATATTTACCATAATAGAAGCTACAAACAATGGGGAAGAATGAAGGAGAAGGCAATATGATTAATAAGATTTAAAGTATTGCCTTCCGAAATGAACTTGCTAAAACCCTCATAGAGCATTCTTAATCACAACAAAAAGGGTTGCTTTAGCTTCTGTCCATTAAGAGTCACATGTATCAGTACAAAAAAAATCCATAAGAATAAAATTTTAGTTTTATAGTTGCGACAAACAGATGAAAGTGTAATAGAAGAATATGAGATTGCTACATCAAAATTTACTTTAATAATAAGGCCCCCCGTAAGAGGAGGATTACAAAGGACTTGTCTAGATTCTAGAAGTTCTGAGATACATATGCAAGAAACAAAAGAAAATGTGTTCAGAAAACACCATTGGGCCACATTAGAGGCAAAAGGGGAAACTACAAGAAACAAGAATAAAAGAAAAACAAAATTGGAACTCTATCTAGCAAATGTTTAGAAAATGTTTTCAGTTTTGAGCTAAACCATTTGCTTAGTAAAACAGGCAGTTGTTTGGTTGTTTTTAGTTTCATTTCTAGACTGAGGTTCTCAAGCACAAACCGAAGGAAATTCCTGCTTTTGTTTTTGGCCAAGTCATTTTCTACCAAATACATTCATGCAAGATACTAATCATATATATTATACTCAACCTCGAAAAGACTATAATTTATAAAATCTATAATCTTAACTTAATTGTGGTTGAATAGTGAATACAGTTGTACTTTGTACAATCCTTGGACTAACATAGTTGAATGAGAAGCATATGCTTTTAAGTGTTTTGGGTTCAAACTTCAAACAAAGCATATCCATTATCCACCAATGAGAACCACCAAACGACCCAGAAAACAGACAAGACTATAACAACACAAGCTCAACAAAGCAAAACACACCTAAATATGGCCCTTCACACTTTCGAAAAGGCCCAAACACTAAACATTACAGTCCAAAAACTAGTCGACCCAATAAAACATTGCATTAGTTTTTTTAGTTATATCCAAGAAAGAAAATATCCTATATCCTTTTACCCCGTTTTGACCGATTTTTATTCACTGTTTTTCACCACTCGGACTCACTCTTCACTTTTGTCTTGTCCCCTTTGTCCCGTTCGGCTGTTCTCATCTGTATAAATCTTCAGTCCGTTGTGTTGCCACAACTTTACGCCGGTGGTGCGTACTGTATAAATCTGCCGACCCGTACTCGTTTTTCTTCTTCTTCTTCTTCAGCTTCATTTTGCTTTGGATAGTTACACACTTAGAGTTATAGTTATACCATATACGCCCCAGTGTTTCTCTTATCTCAACGGTAAGTTGTCTTTCTTTCTTTTTTTGTTTCTATTAGTTCTTGATTTCACTTCTGTTAGTAATTATTCTTTCTGGTTTTCAAATCTGTGAATTTTTTTTTGGGGCTAGATTTGGGGTTGAGAAAATGTAGGGAGAGACAAGAAAAGAAGTAAAGTTTGAGTTTTTGAAATTGCTTTGGGCTTAAGCTTACTGAATTGTCCACTCAAGTGAGCTTAAACTCAAATTTTTAGCTTAAATTTGAAATCTTGTTTTTCTTTTCCTTCTGCTTTCTCGGCAACCAAAAGAGGGTTTAGTTAATAAGTTTCGCATTTGGGGATATGGGTTGTTTTTTGGTGCTGATTCTTAGTTCTTGTATGAGATTAAGCTTGAGAATTTGGTAGTTTTTGTGTCATATTTTTTTTTTTCATACTTTTCACATTTGCTGTTCTGATTCTTAAATGAAGTTGACTTTTGGGTCATTTTCTTTTCTAGAATTTGATGCAGCATGAAAGTACTCAATAGTTAGTCAATGCTGTAACTAAAGTTTGATTTGATTATTTGTCTGTGGTTTCTGACTTTCTAATTTTGGTTATGCGTTTAATTTTGTTACAGGAATTGAGGGATCTATTTAGATTTTTTTTGTAGGTTTAGCTTTGTAGTGTATGCACTTTAATGGGGGGTGAGAGGGTGGGTGAGTCTTGGTTTGGTAGTTTGAGGTGGATATCGCGTAAGAGTTCGTCGGACACTAACAAGGGGGCGATTGAAATTTTGGCATATGAAGTTGCTAGCTTGATGTTAAAGGTGGTTAATTTATGGCATTCTTTGAATGAAAAGGAGGTTCCTATGTTGAGGGAAGAGATTGTGAACTTGGTTGGGCTTCAAAAGCTGATATCCGAAGATGATGATTACTTGATGGAACTTGCATTGAATGAGATAATTGAGAATTTCATATTTCTGGCAAGGTCTGTGGCCAGGTTTGGGAAGAAGTGTAGAGATCCTGTGTACCACCGTTTTGAACAATTTGTTAATGACCCAATTCAGAATAGTTTTCAATGGGTAGGGTGGGAATATAAATGGCAGAAGATGGAGAGGAAAGTAAAGAAAATGGAGAGATTTATTGCCGCCGTGTCACAATTGTCACAAGAGCTTGAGGTGCTGGCAGATCTTGAACAAACTCTAAGGAGAATGCAGAATTCTGAGTCAAATCAGATAAAAGTGCTTGAGTTTCAGCAGAAGGTAATCTGTCAGCGTCAGGAAGTGAGAAATCTGAGGGACATGTCTCCATGGAATAGAACTTATGATTACATTGTCCGGCTTCTGGTGCGATCACTTTTTACAATACTAGAGAGGATAAAACATGTCTTTGGAACTTGCCCAGTGTCATGTATAGACGGAAGCATTGATTCTCAGCTTAGGAATATTGAATTTTTTCCTCGTTGCCGTTCCTCTTCTGGTCTTATGCACTATTCCAATCATCCATCTGAGAATAATCCGTTTGGGTTCTATTCAGGACCCATTGAGAGGCCAGTTTCAAAGCCAGGAAATACTGACAAGAGTAGAAGAAAGGACAAGCAACGACAAGATCGTCATCAGTCATCAACCATATGTGGAAACCACCTGAATATGGAAACCAAACGGTTAGGTCATATTGGGCCTTTCATAGGGTGCATGGTTGGTGGAAATGAATCTCCTTTTCTGCCAAGCTGCAAGCCCACTGGTGGTGGTTCTATGAGGTTGACTGGAGTTCGTATGAAGAATGGTTACAAAACAGATAACAAAAATATGGAATCTGTCTCTTGCAGTGACAGGATCTATTGTAAATTATCCTTCGTCAACTCTAAGTGTAAGTTGTGGATTGCACCTCCATCTACTCTTGGCCATGCTGCTTTAGCTCTCCATTATGCAAATGTGATTATATTGATTGAAAAACTAATTTTGTCACCTCACTTAATTGGCCTTGACACAAGAGATGACCTGTACAATATGTTACCCACAACTATAAGAAGGGCTCTGAGGGCAAGGCTAAAGTCCTATACCAAAACCATGGCTTCAACAGTCTATGATGCTGCCCTAGCAGCAGAGTGGAGTCTGGCACTCATGCGGATATTGGATTGGCTCGCTCCACTTGCTCATAATATGGTAAGGTGGCATTCTGAGCGGAATTTTGAGAAGCAGCAAGCATATTGCAGAACAAATGTGCTACTGGTCCAGACCCTTTACTTTGCAAATCAAGCTAAAACTGAAGCTGCAATTACCGAACTTCTTGTAGGCCTGAACTATATATGCAGGATTGGTAGAGAAGTTAATGACAAAGACTTGCATGAGTCTTCTGGCAGCAGTGCTTGTAGTGATTATATGTTGAAAAGTGATGGCATTGCTTATGATGTTTTATGAACTACATCAGACTTCTTGTAGTTGTTGTAAAATGTACATGATTGGTATGGAGGAGTGTTCTGTTCAAATGGGATGCGGTACCAGACAACACTTCCCGGAGATTACAGTTATTTTTCAGAGCAGCAAAGGCATTCCTCAATGATTGAGGTATTGTTCTGAGCTTCCGATTAACTTACTGTTTTTCCTGCATTGGAGCTTGTTTTGCTAATTGAGTTCGTCTATAGGGATTTAGAGATTCTTTTATTTGTGTACATTATATAGTGGATGATTTGCCATTTCCATGTAAAGCATATTTAGTATTGTAATTTGTAACGTCAAGCTCCCGTGGTCTCAGGGAAGGCATATTTAAATCGCTCTTTTAACATGTTTGTGATGTTAACATCATGTCTGTTGAATGGAAGGAGAGCTTTCTTCTGCTTTGTAACTCACCCGCCCCCCCTGCCCCTTTTTTTCTCACAATTCTTCCTTTGCATGATAACAGAATCAAGATTTTTCCTCTATTCCTTGTGAGCAATGTTATTGATAATACAAATTTTACTATATAGACTTACAAGTTACAAATTGATGTGTAGCCAATCACAAAAATAATTAAAATATTCATTTATTATATTGTTGAAGTGGGCACCAATTACATTTCTTGTCATGTTAGTTTATAAACATTTTGCAGTAAAATAGCATTCCTTCTCTCTTGTGTTGCGGATCTTGATTTTGATTCTGATGTGGCTGCACAGCTTTACTTTGCATGACATGTTTGGTGACACAACTTTGTTTTCTGAAGCCATAGATCAACTCAAAGTTCACCCTCCTAGTAAGGCTCCCCTATCTGATATTTGCTTCATTGAAGGCAATGGCTCCTCCCTAAAATCCCTGCTCTTTCTAAATGTATAGATTTACCTGAACTTGTTTGTTTCTGGGCTTTGGGTTCCCCTTGAAGTTGTGCCTTTTGTGGAAGTAGTGCTGGAAAAGCAGGATGTAACTGTTTGTCTTCTTTCACCACATCATTATTGTTTTGTTAACAATTTGCTAGTAAAGCTTCCATTTGTATTGCTGCTTGTAGCTTTTGACCTGATCAAACACAACCAATTATATTTCTTATATTTTGGTGGATGACAATTTTGAAATTTCAGTCTTCATGATGATGACAAACTGTGAGCGGCCTAAAATTATTGTTTTGATCGACAATGCTATCAATTATGAGTTCAATTATGGCCAATTTTATTTGTATATAGGGTTGCCAAATACAATTCTTCAACACTTTGGAATACTTCTAAAAGCATCCCCAAGAAATTTGGAGAGTAAACCTGTAAAATTGGACTAAAATACCGAACAAAATTAAAATAGATGATGGTAGCCATTCACTTTTTTTTTTTTTTTTAAACATGTACGTTGAGGACTCTTGGAGGGCTTGACTCTTCCCTCGAGTGTTTGATTTCTTTATTCCATTCACACTAGGTAATGAGTGGAAGAAATCTCTTGGGGGCGATCCCGAAATATTGGTTAGGAGTTTTGAAATTAGATCTCACGAGCCTTAGAAACAACTAGTACAACATTTGCCTTTCTATGTTAGCCCTTAAATTCTTGCAATATTGAAAAGAAGGCAAATGCAAGCTAGCAAAAAAGATAAAACGAGTACATTGCTATCTTGCCTATCTCAGTTAGAGCATTTGCAGTGGTGAATCTAAAATTTTAACTATTTAACTACACAAAAAGTCACTTTATCTATTTTACTTACGTACATGTTGCAGCAGTGGATCTATTTTAACTTTCAACACAATAAAATAATATAAACATTACAATAAAATAATATATCTCATACAATAAAATAATATATCCTACTACACACAAAAACATCTACAATAAAATAATATTTCATTCAATTACCAGCACACCACTGCAACAACCATCAATCCCATAAAATTCATTGCACAACCACAACCCCGCTGTGCCCATCAAAATCAGTGAAGAAGAAAAAAAAAAAAAAAGCAGAAAAATCAACACAGCCAAATCGGAAATCACAGCAAAAGTGAAACCCAGAAGAACCAACAGACCCAAAATCCCACTGTTGCAGATTCAGAGAACAGATTAATAAAAGGGGTAAATTCCTTTCTCATTGTACTTTTTTCTTTTCTTTTTTTTGATAATCCTTTTCTCGTTGTAGTAGAATAGGAGGAAACCACTGTCGTTGGTGTCCGTGGCTTCAGCTTTTCAGGACCGGTGGTTTAGAGAGGAGATCTAGATATTTGGGTTTGGGTTTGAGAGTTAGAAAGATAAGAAATCACCACCGCCGTTGGTGGTAGCGACTATGGCCATGAGAGAAGGAGGCGCTACTTGAAGGTTTCATCCATGGAGGCCAGAGAGAGAGGGTTTGAGAATGTTCTAGCAAGAAGAAAGAAGAGATGGAGAGAGAGAGAGACACGGAGAAAGGAGAAAAGCAAGAAAGAATAAAAAATAGATAAAGTAGTGTAAATGAAAAATAAAAAATTAATTTTTTTTTTGCTCCAAGCTACAGTGCACATCTATCTATAGATGTGCACTGTAGCAATTCATCTAAATTTTTTACCTATGACTCCACTGTTGTAAAGGTTTTTTTTTGTGTGTGTGTGTGTGTTTGTGGAGCTAAATTTTAACAATATAGCATTATAACTACACTGTTGCGAATGTTCTTAAATAACTTTACACAAAGTATCTTCTATATTTTTACATGAGCTAGCACTTTACTTTTTGAAAAGGGTTTAAAATTAGAGTGTAAGACCAGGTTTTCATTCAAGCAAAATATTACGGTAAAATTAAAATAAGTTTAGTTAATGTAGTTTTTTTTAACTTTTGAATTTTTAGTGAAAGAGTTTCACCTGGAGAGAATTGTTTTAAATTTTTAATAATTAATCAATGCACTATATGGCGAAAACATATTGCAGGATGTGACACTCATGTTAAGTTGATAGATGATAAAAAAATGGGATTTCTTTTAGATTTTTTGGGCAAGATTCAGGTACAGATTTAGGTGTTATTCCTTAGGTTCTTCCTCAGGGCCGACTTTAGTATGAAAGTAAGTGAGGCGGTTGCCTAAGGTCCCCAAGTAGAAAAAGGCTCCCAAAATTTGGCCAATAAAGTTATTTTTTATATTATAAACTTATTCATTAAGCCCAAAAATATTAGCTAATAAATAAAATAACATTTTTTTATCAAATAAAAAACAAGAAAAAGAGAGAAAAATGCTACGTCCACAATATTTTTCACAATAAATCCTAAGTAGCAAGTTGTTTCTGACTGTTATTGGTGAAGAAAAAAAGTAATTTCAGTGGTGAGTATAAATTAGAGCCAGTAACTACTTAATATTTAAAATTTGTTTTGAAAATATTGTGAATATAGCAATTTTAAAAAAAGAAAAAAGAAAAAAAGAAGAAGCAATACACAAAGAATTTCACAACATTTTTCACAACAGTTGAACTGACAAACTTTTATTAGTTTTCATCTAAGTCTACCACTAACATCACATTTTTACTTACTATTACCAATCTACCACATTAATAACCGTGAAAAGTTGTCAATTTTTTGTGTTTATAAATTTTCTAAAGTAAAAAAGAGTCTAAATGGTTAATTAATAATTTTACATTTAAAATAGAATAATAGAATTTAAGTAATATTAATTTTTTTATAAAAAAAAGTTAAATTTAAATATATGAAAAATATCAAGTCAATTTTCGTCTGAGGCCCCTAAATGTTTTAAGCCGCCCTTGTTCCTCCTCTTAAGATTTGACTATGTGAATTTTCTCTTATAAGATGAAAATGTATTTTTAATTAAATATCCATGTAGCTAAATTTTAAGAAGAAATAGTACTTAAGGTACCATGTCAAGTAAAAAGCAATAAAAAATCAATGGAATTTTTCTTTTTTCACAAAATGTTTCTAAAAATATTTTCTAATCTAATGTTCTTTAAGACATCCGTTAACTTTTCCTTTCATTTAAAGTAAACCATTTTAGTAATTTTAATTGATATTATATGTTTATTATACTGAACCATATTAAAATAAAACGATAGAAAGATTATCTATGTGGCGAGTATAATGCATTCATGCATTGCAGCCCAGCATCATTTATACTGCCAAATGACAATGCCGTTAGCAAAAGAACTGCAGAGAGAGAGAGAGAGAGAGAGAGATGGAAACACTTCCATTGAGCTTTTATAACGTGAAGAGCCCTCTGGGCTCTGGTAATCAACATCATATCTACACGAGCTTTTATTGAATTAATTAAATTAATTACTTTTGAGTTTTGATAGGAGGAAAAAAAAGATTGTTTCCAATGGAATAAAATGAAGTAGGTAGGATTTTTCAATTTTTTAGAACTTCTTGTATTAGAATCAGTTAGACTAAATTATCTCCCTTTTTAGTTTCACGCTGAGCTTCTTTTATTTACATATATGATAGATATGACATAATTGGATAAGGTATAATGGATAAAATGATTAGGATCTTAAAAACCACTGTTCACTTAGAAGTCTAGAGTGTAGCAACTACTTTCCCTCACAGCAGGTTAACATGAATAGTAGAGTAATCTTCTTGGGACTAAAGAGTATCCCAAATCAGTATATGTATCTATGTATATTTTTGGAGTCTTCTTTTTGATCATCAAGAATGCATAATCAAAAGCCAGTCATGGAACTCATAAACCCTCTGAGATTCTTCGTAGTTGTGTCAACTACGTTGGTCCATGCCGAGTCACCACATTTCTATGATTGGACGGTTTCTTATGCTCAACTTGCTCTTCTTGGTGTTGATAAACAGGTCGTTGCATTTCCGTAAAACACGTTTTTCCTTTTCATTTTTTTTTTTTTTTTTTTTTTTTGGGTCTCTTTATTTTTGATACTCACCAAAATGTGTTTTTATAATGATTTTTTTTTTTTTTTTTTTTTTTGGGTCTCTTTATTTTTGATACTCACCAAAATGTGTTTTTATAATGACATTAGGTGATTGTGATCAACAATCAATTTCCGGGGCCACTTTTGAACGTGACCGTCAATGGTGTTGTGTGAATATTAACATTCATAACAACTTGACAGAACCGTTTCTTATGACATGTTGTTGTTTTTCATATAGTGAAAAACTTCTTCAATAATATAGAATCTTATATCTATGTTTTTTTTATAAATTTTTTAATTTTATAAATGCGGTTGAAGTTAACATTTTGTTTGATTTGAATAGAGGAATGGAGTGCAACTAAGGAGGAATTCATGGCAGGATGGGGTGCAAGGGACCAACTGTCCAATATTGCCTGGCCAAAATTAGACATACAGTTTTCAGGTTAAGGATCAGATTGGAAGTTTTTTCTATTTCCCACCACTTCATTTTCATAAGGCTGCTGGTGGATTTGGTGCCACAAGGGTGAACAATCATGCTTATATTCCTCTTCCTTTCCCTCTACCATAACAAGATCTTGATTTACTTATCAGTGATTAGTACAATACTCACCATCGGGTACGTTTATATAAATAACATAGTTGTTAGATTTATCATAAATTATTGACAGTCTTTTGTTGTTGAAATCTAAGGATTAAACCATGCTTACACCCAAAAATCAATTGATGTGTGAACCTCTTAATAAAGAGCATAATATTTAATGGTTATGTTGTTACAGATGTTGAGGGCCTCACTTGATGTTGGGAATGGTTTGCCCATGCCAGATGGAAACTTATCAATGGGCTTGGACCTAATCAAGCAACTTTTGATTTTCAACCAGGTGATATCTCACTTACAATTCCTTTTTTATATAGGAATTTAAAGAGCTCCATTGATGAAATTTATGGAGGAGTTTGAGATTTATTAATATGTATTGATTGTAAGATGCAATTTTAAATCCATAATATACAATTGTTTTGAGCAAAATCTCTAAAACTCAAAATCAATCTAAAAATCTCTTGCCTACCAGAGCTATTGGTCTTTGCTTGGACCTGATGTTACTCAGTCTATTTTGCACTACCTAAATACGGGTACATTACCTAAAACTCTCTATCACTCTTATATCACACTTATTCCTAAAGTAAAAAATCTAGAGTATGTGACTGAGTCTAGATCGATTTGTTTAAGTAATGTCCTATATAGAGTTTTCTCTAAGGTTTTGGCAAATAGATTGAAACTTATTATGCCACAGCTTATCTTAGAACACCAGAATGCTTTTATCTCTGACAGATTAATTTCAGATAATATCATGGTTGCCTTTGAGACTTTATACTACATGAGGAATCATAACACTGGTAAATTGGGTTTCATGGCTTTAAAATTCGATATGAGTAAGGCATATGATTGGGTTGAATAGCAATTCATGGAGAAAGTTCTCAAAAAAATGGGATTCCAAGAAAGATGGGTGAACCTTATGATGGAATGTATTACCAAGGCTACATACCCAATCTTGATCAATTGGGAACCCCATGGAAATATCACCCCAACTAGAGGACTTCGTCAAGGAGATCCTCTTTTCCCTTACCTCTTCCTTATGTGCATAGAGGGGCTGCATGGACTGATCAATAAGGCTGCCATGAATGGGGCTCTTAATGGTGTCTCCATTTGCCGGAACGGACCAAAACTTACCCATCTTCTTTTTGCAGATGATCGTTTGATTTTTTCCAGGGCATCATTGAATGACTGTCAAACCTTGCTGGCTATCTTGGCTGCATATGAAAGAGCATATGGGCAGAAGATAAACAATGCTTAAACAACACTCTTCTTTAGTAAATCAACGACCCAAGACATGCAAGATCAAATAAAAAACTCTATAGGGGTACTAGTAGTCCAGCAATATGAAAAATACTTGGGTCTCCCTTCCCTTGTTGGTCGTAATAAGGACAGTTTTACACATTAAGCAGCAAATCTGGAAGAAATTGCAGGGTTGGGAAGGCGAACTTTTATTTCAAGCGGGTAGAGAAATTATGATCAAGGCGGTAGCCCAAGCTCTCCCTACCTCCACTATGTCATGTTTCAAGTTACCCATTACTCTATGTCATGAGATTGAGGCTTTGATCTGTCAATTTTTTTTTGGGACAACGAGGAGATAATAGGAAGATACGCTAGGTGAAATGACAGGAAATGTGCAAGCCAAAATCACAAGGAGGTATGGGCTTCAAAGATCTCTCTTTTTTCAATGATGCATTACTAGCAAAACAAACCTGGTGTCTACTTCATGATACACAATCTTTGTTTTACTGGTTTTTAAGGCTAAATTTTTTCCCAACTCTTCGGCGATGGAGGCAAAAAATCTGCCTAATGCATCATATGCGTGGAAAAGCATACTTAGAGGCAGAGAGGTCATTAAAAAAGGGGCGGTTTGGAGAATAGGCAATGGCAATTCAATCAGGATATGGGGAGACAATTGGCTTCCTGTGAGGCATAATCCAAAGGTTATCTCACCTATGATTAATGATGGGCACACGGCTTTAGTCAGTTCTCTCATCGATCGGACTAATCGAGTTTGGACTTTGGAGGTCAGAGGTAATTGATCAATATTTTTTTGAATTTGAAGCTGCAGTAATAAAAAATATCCCACTCTGTCGCTCTATCCAAGACGATGTGCTCTTATGGCCTTTCAACCCGGATGGGAATTATTCAGTAAAGCCAAGCTACAGATTTTTACAGGAACATCATCAAGCTCAGTTACCGGGTACCTCTGATGGTGACAAGCTTAAACCTTTGTGGAAGAAGATATGGGATTTGAAAGTTCCTGGGAAAGTGAAGAACTTTGTTTGGCGGGCATGTAAGAATTCGCTGCCTACCAAAACCAAGCTGGTTAGGCGACATGTTCTTACTTCGTCCCTCTGTGATCAATGCAAGCTCCATAATGAAGATGTGGTCCATGCAGTATATCAGTGCACTGCGTTGGACAATCTGTGGTTTCAAACCCCACTGTGGAACCACGTTTGCCTTAAGGAATGCTCTTCATTCATTGATATCATGACCAGTATTTTTACTGAGGACAAGGACCCTGCACTTTTCTCCTCTGTTATCTGGGCGGTATGGAATCGCCGCAACAATCTTCGGATGGTTACTGCCAAGGAAAGAAATCTCGTAGCACTTAATTTTTCTGCAGCACCCACTGCACACCGGACTAGACAAACTCCAACCTCTATACCTGCATGGTCACCCCCGACCTCTTCTTGGTACAAGGTTAATTTTGACGGAGCTTCTTTTGACAATGAAAATAAAGCAGGTTTGGGTGTAGTTATCAGGAACAGCGAAGGTATGGTTATGGCATCATTGTCTCAGCTGGTACCCCTACCATCCACGGTAATTGAAGTTGAGGTATTAGCAGCCCGTCCAGCTATGGAGTTGATTATAGAACTGGGATTTGATCGTGTTATCCTGGAGGGCTACTCAGAGATTCTGATTAAGGCCTTGAAGAACGGTGGGAGCTCACTCACACAGTTTGGACATCTAGTAAATGACATCCACTTCCTTGCCTCAAAAATTTCAGGTTTTCAATTCTCTCACGTACATAGACAAGGCAATCAGATTGCCCACTCACTTGCACGTCGGGCAATTCTTTCAACCACAATGTCAGCCTAGATGGAGGATGTACCACCATACCTTTACCATGTAATTCAGGTTGATTTAAATTGCCTCCCTTAAATAATATGCAACAGCATTCTTCTCCAAAAAAAAAAAAAAATCTAAAAATCTCTTTATTTTAAATTCTTAATCACAACCTTTAGAAAATTTAGGGAAAATTTTCTTCCATGTCATATGTTTTTTAAAAACTTTATAGAGAATACACGTATAGGAAAAATGGTAGGGTGTTTACACTTTAAACTAAAGAATCATAATATTTATTAAGAATTTCTTTTTATTTGAAGTCGTGCTAGAGACTTAATTAGGCCAGTTCAAAGAGATAAATAAGTTGTATTATCTTTCTTTTTTTCCCAATAAACTGAGAATATTATATATATATGAAAAAAGTATCCAAATATATGTTTAACTTATATTTAATTGACTGCATTTTTTTTTTAAAGAGGAAGAAAAGAAAAAGAATCTATTTTTTCCTTTAACTTTTATAATAATTGTTAGGATAACTATGTATTTATTATAATAACAATATGAATGAATATCAAACTAATTTAAGTAATTAGTATATGTTGTTGGTCCACATAATATGGATGGTAGTCTCGTTAAAGTGGTGATCACCTTTATTCAAGTGAGTAACACCTAAGACATTCCTATAAACATTATATTTTAACCAAATAATTTTATTTATATATAAATTGCAACTTTAATTGGCATTTGTAGGCCATAAGTGTGTGTATATACATACGTGTATATATATATATATATAATTATAAAAAAAAAAAATTGGACTATCCATTTATAATCTAATCTATATATTACTAAAAGCTTAAACGTAGAATTTAATGTTGCTACGCTCACATTAAGTCACGTCAACAGACATGTCATTTCCATCCTCTTTTTTGTATTTTTCCTACAAATTAAAAAAGTTTTTATACCTTTTAAAATACTAATAATCTCCACCATAAATTTAAAATAGTTTTGATACATTTTAAAATACTAATAATCTCCACCATAAAGCCACCATAAAGCCCACTTCTTATACATTTAGTTTCACCATAAAGCCCAAACCCAAAGCCTTTTCAACCTAGACCTTTTGTGAAACCTTTCTGAAACACAATTACAAAATTTTTCACGCAAAACCCTTTCCTTCCCCTTCCC
Organism: Quercus suber; assembly: GCF_002906115.3. Classification (NCBI taxonomy): domain Eukaryota; kingdom Viridiplantae; phylum Streptophyta; class Magnoliopsida; order Fagales; family Fagaceae; genus Quercus; species Quercus suber. Next base: position 2,342,072 of record NW_027069476.1, read on the forward strand.
AAGTTTTCTTTCTCCATGTTTTGTTCCTTTGAAACACGATTACAAAATTTTTCACGCAAAACCCTTTCCTTCCCTTTCCTCACGTTTTCTTTCTCCATGTTTTTTTCCTCCCCATGTTTTTGTTTTAAGGTTTCACATTTACTGCGTGGTTTCAGATTCCTTCCCCTTCCCCTTCCCCTTCCCCACGTTTCTGTTAAACCACTTCTTTCTTCTCTCTGTACGTTATTCTCCCTCTCTCCTCAACTCTCTTTACTCTATTTACTACGACAAATTTGAGACAATTTTTCCATACAAGTTATTTGCAAGCAAAGCCCTAAAAGCTAGAGCGTTGTCAAGCTAGCACTCACCTTCAACGGCATCCCACCACCGTAACACCGCCGGCACCACATCGATAAAGGTATTTTTTCATATACACAAATTTTGGCAATAATTATGATTTAGGATTGATTGTTATGGACTACTTAGTTTTGATTTACATAGCAGGCCTAGATTTGGTTTTGATTAAGGTTGAAAATTTAGAATTGGTTTGAGAGAGTTAGAGAGATGAGAAAGAGAAGGACACGAATGGAGGGCTCTGAAACACCAAAGAATGAAACGTAGATAGTTTTTATTGGTCTCCCTTTGCCCATGCCAAAAAACCCACTTGGTTAGCCCCTCTCTTATTTCAATAAGTTTTTATTTTCATATGCTAGAAATTTACATATTTCTTTAATAAATTTTTTGAATAACTTTTCACTATTCAAATTTAATCTTCTTCAAACTATTAGAGTCTTTTTATTTGGACAAGTTCAGACACTAAAAAAAAATCTTTCTCTTTTGGCGAGTTCGGATGCAACCTCTGCCTATCCATAACAATCTCTCTCCATCATTTTGGGGGTTTCTTATTAATGTGTGTTTCATCTATGTATTTTGTTATTGTAGATGAGATTTGAAAATATTCTTTTTGTTTATCTATTAAAGAATACAACTTTGTGTTTATTAAAATTATAAAATGTTGCTACTTATTGGGTTGTGTTCAATGCATTTTGTGATTTGCCGTTTAATCCTAGGCCCAAGGTGAACTCATCATCATCTCTCACCAAAGGCATTGCAAAGCTGAATAGAGGTAATCTAAGATAAACAAGTTGCTTCCTTTCTTCTTTTTTTGAGAATTTAATTTTTTTAAGACAAAGGCATAGAAATATATATTGAAGTTACAATTTGGCAAAGGCATCCAAAAAATTTACAAAATAATTTATTAGATGTAGGCAGCCAATTGCTTGCAAGTGAGAGAGGCTACAATTTCAATGAATTTGTTCTAAAATGTCAATCTCCTCCTATTCCTATGACACATATTTTGGTAGTAAACTTGGGACTGTTCGGCTTGACAATTAGAACATTAACAAATATGCTCTTTGTTCTTTATGAGATATATACATGTTGATTGTGATATTTATGTAGACATGTACTTATGCATGTCTATGTGCCTTTGCTTTTGGAAAATTGTACATTTTTTAGGTGCTTGAGTAAAAGATCTATTGGTTTTTTGTTTTGTTTTTGTTTTTGTTTTTTTTTTTTTTTTTTGGTTATTTGTATATGTGTGTTTTGATGTGTTAAGCATTCCAATTTTGGTACTATTCAATTTTGAGAGGTAGATGTTAAATTGTGTTTATGTTTTAGCAATCTAACATTGATCATCTTGGATGTCATTTTATTTTATATAAAAATTGAATTACCATAAAAGTGATAAATGTATTAGACAAAAAATAAAATATAGAGGCCATCTATCTATTCATTGCATGTACTTGCTGTATTTATTTTTTCATGTTTGTGGTTGTACATGATGAAGATGGGGTTACATACTATTTTTGCTTTATTGATTTTTTTTTTTTGGTAATAAGCTTAATTTAATTACTGTATTTGAATTTTTTTTTCTCCTTTGTTTTTATTATTTTTATTTTATATGTTGTTTTTAATTAGCACCAAAAGAAATGACTACTATGTGTATAATTTGGTTTAATGAAAGAATTTTGATATATTGTGAGCAAGTTATTTGGGGGGGGGGGGGGTTTAATACATAAACTTTGAAGTTAGAATAGTGTGTTGAATGGAAAATTTATGGTAATAGAATAACGTGAAAATTTTAGAAACTTCTCTGTGTAGGAAGCCAACTTGAGTCAAGCAATAAGGCCATGAACATCAAGGTAGTCTCTTTGCATGTTTTTGTTTCAATTCTTTTCCTTCCTCTAATATAGTTTTGTTGTTTAATTGGTCAATTGAAATTGAAAAAAAAAAAATTCCTTATTCTAGATGAAATTGTTTATGACTTTGTATTTTGTGACCGTGTTTAGTCTTTTTATGTGGGGACAATTTTGGGTTTTTTTTTTTTTTTTTAATTTGAATGATGTAGGGCCCTAAGTTGCCAATAGTTTCTACAATTTTGGTGAGCACCTTTTGGGAAATCTAGGCTTTTAATTTGGTTAATTGTTTTTTTTTTTTTTCATTTTTAATTTGAATTGTCATAATTCTTAACTAATAATATCTTTGAATTTTATGCATACATGTTCTCCTGTTTGAAAATTTAAAACACCCTATCTTCATCTTGCGTTTTTCAATTCATAGCCTATCATTAATATTGGGCTAGAATTTGTTGGTTTAGACTTGGTTACATTTACATTTGTTAATCTTTTTCTCATGAGATGATAGGATACGAAAATGGGGTTATGTGCCTCGTGCAATATTTAAGCATGCGTTGGAGGTTGTGTTCTATATAATTGCATGTTTTTGGTACATGATTTTTGTTCATATTCATTGCAGCATAATAGTCTCCTACTTTTTCCCCTCTTCAATCCATAGTTCCTTGAGTTATTGTTCTTTTTGGTGAATAAATATCTTTGATATTGTTAGATCCCTTGCATGTGGTCTTCTAGGGTAAATATGAAGGTGAATTTTAATGATTCAAACAAATTTATTGACTTAACTATTCAATTATATAAGTTAGATTTTATATCTTTTTGTTGTCTTATGCTTCTTCCCCTCCCCCCGCCCCCTCCATTTTTTTTTTAAAGAGAGTAAATACGTGTGTAGGGTGGTATACCATTGTTTAACAATTTTTCTTTAGAGTAGCTTTGTGAATTCCGAAGGAGGAAGGTCATGGATACTTTGCTAATGCTTGCTATACATAGGACTGAACTTGGACATTGATGCTAAAATATATCCGAGGAACTTCATCTTTGAGACTTATCAAGTTTTTTTGTCTCTACTCTTTTGGATAATGATTCAAAGTAATTGTTTATTCAAGTAATTGTGATTTTAATGCAGAGTCCACTTGACACTTTTCTTAGTGTTCTTTGATTCAACATCTCTATGCTGCTCATAATTTTATTTTATATTTTATTTGAAGTTTTCAAAGCAACTAATATCAATTCAGTATACATACATGAAGGTGGAAATGACAGTGCTTGATGATCTTCTTTTTAAAAAAAAAAAAATTATGCATCGCACGAGTTAACAACTAGTAATATCTAAAACTTAAAGCATAGCATTTATTGTTGCTACGCTCTTATTGAGCCACATCAACGTATTTTGGTCCACTTCGGTTAACATCAGTCTAATTTGGTCGATTTCTATCCACTTCGGTCCATTTAGTCCACTGCAGTCCATTTCAATCACTTCAATAATTTTTGGTACACTTCGTCTAATTTAGTTAATTCGGTCCACTGCTGTTCATTCGCTCCACACTTTCGATCCATTTGCTCTCTCTCTCTCTCTCTCTCTCTCTCTCTCTCTCTCTCTCTCTCTCAAGAGGGTGCATCTATGAATTATAAAGTCTTAGCTCTAAGATCAAATTTGTAAAGCTAAAATTTCATGCTTTTAAAGTCTTTAACAAAAAAATGCTATAAATTAATTTACGTTTTTTTTTTTCCTTTTATTTCTTATAATTAATTTTTTCACCATAAGTTTTTGGCTTTTGTTTATTTTTGTGAATTCTATTTGCAATAGGAAGTATAAGATATTGATGAATCTAAGAAGTTCACCAATGAGTCGCACAATACCCTTTTCGCTTATATGTTAACCTGCACAAAGCAAAGGAGAAAACCTATCAAAGGGCGCCGGTGTGGTGCCGGCCAAATACCCTCCGAAGGTCAAGTCAGAAAGTATTCTCACAACTCTAGAGTGCTAGAGAGGGTAAAATAATGCGTACCTTGGTTTTCGAGGGTATTGGAGCTTTTATAGTAGTAGAGGGTTGATATCTCTTTCTTGGTGCGGAAGTCTTTTCCTTATAGGACTCTTCTTGTAGAATCCTAAACGTGATGGACAGATCTCCTCATTATAGGGAAGATCTTTACCAAATATATAAGATTTTCGGAGTCCAACTAGCGCAAGGACTCTGTTTAGGGACTTATGAGAGTGGGCCCAAATATCCCCACTAAGGGGTCCAACAGGGCCATGGCTAACCAGCCCACCTTCCTTCGCTTCGTCTGTATCCGGTCCGTCCACACGAGATCCATCCACTGGAGGCCCGTGCACATGACGGGCTCGCCCATCCTGACGTCCGCGGACAATATTCGGCCCGTTCAATCACGAAAGGCATCCTAGTGTGTATTTTCTCCCTTTCAGTTGCCCCCTCACCTGATGGGTCCGTCATGCATAAGAGAACGGACTCATGGGGTGACGGATCTAAAACTCGGTCATGTCTCCATGACACCTATGTCCGTGTACTTTCATCCGTACAATGCTGGATCAGGAGCTAATGCATTAATGATTTGTGCCAAGTGTCATCCTGTCAATGGCCGTTGTTTTGGAACGAGGCGTCGCTTCGTCTTCCGTGCACCTCCCTTATAAATACGAATCCCCCGCCCCTCATTTCCCCACTTGTTGCTGGAAGAAATTGTCAGAGCGAGTCCGTCACACCTGTCAGAGAACAGTCCGTTCACTCACATATCTGTCGCCTGCCACATCTTGCTTCAATATTCTGGTGAGTTATTTCATATCCGTCCTCCTTTAATTTTCTTTAGCTCTTATTTATTTCTTTACTTCATGTGCTCGCCGTTCTTTCCTACCCGCCAGAGTCTTAGGTTCTGTCATTACCTGTAGGCCATGTCTAGTGCGTCGAGTAATCAGTCAATCGTTCGTGACGGGGTGGATTACGAAGGGGTATACCCGTCAGGTCCCAAAGACCACGACGTCCTGAGCGAAAGTAGTCCATCATCATCCTCCTCGTCCTCAACACATGAGGGCCTAGAGATGATCGAAATCCAAGAGGGATCAGCTGACGACGAAGAGCAAGTAGTTAGGTCCGTCGTGGAGCTGATGGACTTAGGGAGTTCATCTTGCCCCCAGAGTGGACGGTACACACCTTTACATCCACTATCAAGGAGGGCCATTTTAACACACTTAGGGTCCGCTACCAAATCCCAGACCACATCCCACTCCGTCTACCCTATAAGTCAGAAAAATGTTATTATGAAGGAGTTGACGAAGTAGGCGTGTATGAACAGGTGCTTAAAGCTGGCCTGAGATTTCCGTTGAGTTCGTTACACGCGAACTCTTAAACTACTTAGGTATATCCGTCAGCCAGGTGTCCCCTAACGCTTGGAGAGTCTTCATCGCGATGGAAGTTATGTACGGAGCCATGTCGGACGGCGGGAGAAGGCTTACAATAAAAGAATTCCTCCATTGCTACCGTCCGGACAAGATAGACAAATCAAGGGGCATGTATAGCTTCGTTCCTAGGAGCCCCGTCCTGAAAGTAATTTATGAAACCCCGGACTCAAATAGAGACTGGAAGAGTCGTTACTTTTTCATAGAAGGAGATGACTGGATGTGTTATCCAGGGGAGACGGACTACATGCCCGTCGACATAGTTTGGGGCATTTTAAACCCATCCGGTATGGCCCTTCATAAATGACTCTGTGCAGCTTAATAATTCTTATAATGTTTCTAACATCTGTCCTCTTTGATGCAGTTCGACGGCGTCCCCAAATTACACTTGAGGAATTCAGTTTCCTTAAGAGAATTTTTTCAAAGACAAAGCCCGAGGAACGGACGTGAGCCAAGCTCGTCAACCTCAACACAATCTACTGGTATTGTGACAGTCCTGAGCCAACCCCGGCGGCTTTAAAGTACGAGAAGCAGACCCGTCTACGTGAGTCCATCTACCCTTATGACTTTTTTCTTTTACCGTCATTATTATTATTTCTTAGTCCGTCAACCTTTTTCAGAGATGGAGGATGCAAAGAGGCGAGCAGCCATAAGACTCCAGGCCGTGAAGAACAAACAGACTGGAACGAACCCCATGGGGACGGGCTCCAGCAAGCAAAATTTAAAGAGGAAGTTGCCCGTGAAGGGTGACTGTCGACCAAAGCAGCTCAAGGTCCCCCTGGAGCCGGTCGTCGGCTTGATGGCTGAGGGGAGTAAGTCAATCACTCCGACAAAGCATGGTGCGGGCAAGGGGCTGATGACGGGTCCGTTTGGCGAGTAAAAGAAGCCACCCGTCTTGCTCCGTGAGGATTCCAAGTATGCCTTGGAGAGGTTGTCGTCGATCATTACCACCAACGACTACGAGGATCTTGGGAATCACTCGACGGAGGTGATGGGGGAGACGGGCCTCTTCAACATTGCCCAGGTAATTACTCCGTCGTCCTTAGTCCATCCGTTCACTATTTTCTGCCTTTAAATATTTTTCTTACGCATTTTTGTTGTCCCTCAGGCTATAATCATGATGAAAGGCTTGATGGGACGGTGTCTCAACCACGAGACGACCATTGGCCGGATTCGTGGGAAGGCTAAGNGGATAATGATTCAAAGTAATTGTTTATTCAAGTAATTGTGATTTTAATGCAGAGTCCACTTGACACTTTTCTTAGTGTTCTTTGATTCAACGTCTCTATGCTGCTCACAATTTGGATGTTATGGAATCAATGATTCACTTATTTTGGGTTGGTACTATTTTTAGTTTAGAAAGAAAAGAAAAAGGTTTATGGGTTTTTATTTGTACAATTAGTATTTTATTTTATATTTTATTTGAAGTTTTCAAAGCAACTAATATCAATTCAGTATACATACCTGAAGGTGGAAATGACAGTGCTTGATGATCTTCTTTTTAAAAAAAAAAAATTATGCATCGCACGGGTTAACAACTAGTAATATCTAAAACTTAAAGCATAGCATTTATTGTTGCTACGCTCTTATTAAGCCACATCAACGTATTTTGGTCCACTTCGGTTAACATCAGTCCAATTTGGTCGATTTCTATCCACTTCGGTCCATTTAGTCCACTGCAGTCCATTTCAGTTACTTCAATAATTTTTGGTACACTTTAGTCTAATTTAGTTAATTCGGTCCACTGCAGTTCATTCGCTCCACACTTTCGATCCATCTGCTCTCTCTCTCTCTCTCTCAAGAGGGTGCATCTATGAATTATAAAGTCTTAGCTCTAAGATCAAATTTGTAAAGCTAAAATTTCATGCTTTTAAAGTCTTTAACAAAAAAATGCTATAAATTAATTTATGTTTTTTTTTTCCTTTTATTTCTTATAATTAATTTTTTCACCATAAGTTTTTGGCTTTTGTTTATTTTTGTGAATTCTATTTGCAATAGGAAGTATAAGATATAAAAATCCATTTCTGGCATACGTAATGTCATACTTTTAAGGCAACAGTTTTTTTTGCATGTGACCCTCGCTATCTATGGAGAGAGAGAGAAAGAGAGAGGGCATTTCCAACTTAACTTGATAAAATCAAACGAGTGTAGACAGAAATACAACTTTCATCATATATATAGTTATAAGAAATAACTTGATAAAAATTAATTATAAGAAATAAAAGGAAAAAAAACGTAAATTAATTTATAGCATTTTTTTGTTAAAGACTTTAAAAGCATGAAATTTTAACTTTACAAATTTGATCCTAGAGCTACGACTTTATATTTCATAGATGCACCCTCTTCAAAGAGAGAGAGAGAGAGAGAGAGAGAGAGAGAGAGAGAGAGAGAGAGAGAGAGAGAGAGAGAGAGAGAGAGAGGACATTTCCAACTTAACTTGATAAAATCAAACGAGTGTAGACAGAAATACAACTTTTATCATATATATAGTTATGATTTTTCAGTTTTACACCATTCACACTGCAACACAAACAACTAATATAAGAAAAATGCGGGTAGCTAGCTTGCTGCGATTTTTCAGCCCAAACAACCTGTTTAACACATCATCTACTTGTGAACAAGATCACGTTGGTATGGAATTGGTATAGCATTCAATGGGACAGCTTTCTTGAGTGTTATTCCCATCCTTTCGGTCATGTCCATCTCCTCAGGCTTAAGCCCATCTGCCAAAACCCAATCAAACGAGTGCAAGACAGTCCCTAGAGCCAGTGGAAGCACACGAGAGGCAAGTGGCATAGCTGGACACATTCATCTCCCAGATCCAAAGGGTATGAACTCAAAATGGTGCCCCTTGTAATCCACCATATTTGGTTCCATGAACCACTCTGGCTTGAAAACCAAAGGCTCATC